>NC_086101.1:163799734-164114926 GCF_963921235.1 Mobula hypostoma | reverse complement strand
ATAAACATATAGCGAATAGAGGGGACTAAGCACACAGCCCTATGGTGTACCTGTGCTGATGGTGATTGTCAAAGAGATGTTGTTGCCAATCCGAAAACTGACTGGGGTCTGCAAGAAGGAAACTGAGGATCCAGTTGCACAAGGAGTTATTGAGCTGTAGGTCTTGGAATTTATTGATTAGTTTTGAGGGGATGATAATATTGAATGCCAAACTGTAGTTAACGAAGAGCATCCAGACGTACGTCGATTCGAAGAAGGAGTCTGAGAGTCTGAGTGGGAGTGCCGAGAAAGACATTTTTGAAATTTTCGTTATTTTTTTTTCTCCAACGGCGTTCTGAGAGGCGGGACTGTGCAGGCGTGTGACATCGGGCAGTGCAGTGCAGCAGATTTAAAAGGAACAGAGCCTCATAGAGTGGGCAGCGTAGTTTGCAGGTGGCGGAGTGAGCCGGGAGCAGAGTGAAGACTTAAGGGCTTCGGCTCAACGGGCTTAGGCGGAAACGGGCGAGGCGAGGAAGGTTTGACATTCATTTTCTGTTGTTATTTGAGGAGAGGGGCAGTATGAGTGTGAGGGCAGTTTGCTGTTCTCGGTGTTGGATGTGGGAGGCCCTGGAGTCTCCAAGCCTCCCGGACATCTACATCTGCACCAAGTGCATCGAGATGCAGCTCCTAAGGGACCGCGTTACAGAACTGGAGCTGCAGCTCGATGACCTTCGTCTGGTCAGGGAGAGTGAGGAATTGATAGAGAGGAGTTACAGGCAGGTGGTCACGCCGGGGCCACGGGAGGCAGACAAGTGGGTCACGGTTAGGAGGGGGAAGGGGAAGAGTCAGGTAATAGAGAGTACCCCGGTGGCTGTGCCCCTTAATAATAGGTACTCCTGTTTGAGTACTGTTGGGGGGGACAGCTTACCTGGGGGAAGCGACAGTGGCCGTGCCTCCGGCACAGAGTCCGGCCCTGTAGCTCAGAAGGGTAGGGCAAGGAAGAGGAGGGCAGTTGTGATAGGGGACTCGATAGTAAGGGGGTCAGATAGGCGATTCTGTGGACGCAGTCCAGAGACCCGGATGGTAGTTTGCCTCCCTGGTGCCAGGGTCCGGGATATTTCTGATCGTGTCCAAGATATCCTGAAGTGGGAGGGTGAAGAGCCAGAGGTCGTGGTACATATAGGTACCAATGACATAGGTAGGAAAAGGGATGAGGTCCTGAAAGGAGAATATAGGGAGCTAGGAAGGGAGTTGAGAAAAAGGACCGCAAAGGTAGTAATCTCAGGATTACTGCCTGTGCCAAGCGACAGTGAGAGTAGGAATGCGATGAGGTGGAGGATCAATGCGTGGCTGAGGGATTGGAGCAGGGGGCAGGGATTCAAGTTTTTGGATCATTGGGACCTCTTTTGGTGCAGGCGTGACCTGTACAAAAAGGACGGGTTACACTTGAATCCTAGGGGGACCAATATCCTGGCAGGGAGATTAGCGAGGGCTACTGAGGTGACTTTAAACTAGAATGGTTGGGGGGTGGGAATCAAATTAAAGAGGCTAGGCGTGAGGAGGTTAGTTCAAAACAGAGGGATGGGAACCAGTGCAGAGAGACAGAGGGGTGTAAAGTGAGGGTAGAAGCAAAAAGTACAAAGGAGAAAAGTAAAAGTGGCAGGCTGACAAATCCAGGGCAAGCATTAAAAAGGGCTACTTTTCAACATAATTGTATAAGGGCTAAGAGAGTTGTAAAAGAGCGCCTGAAGGCTTTGTGTGTCAATGCAAGGAGCATTCGTAATAAGGTGGATGAATTGAAAGTGCAGATTGTTATTAATGATTATGATATAGTTGGGATCACAGAGACATGGCTCCAGGGTGACCAAGGATGGGAGCTCAACGTTCCGGGATATTCAATATTCAGGAGGGATAGACATGAAGGAAGGGGAGGTGGGGTGGCGTTGCTGGTTAAAAGAGATTAACGCGATAGAAAGGAAGGACATAAGCCGGGAAGATGTGGAATCGATATGGGTAGAGCTGCGTAACACTAAGGGGCAGAAGACGCTGGTGGGAGTTGTGTACAGGCCACCTAACAGTCGTAGTGAGGTCGGAGATGGTATTAAACAGGAAATTAGAAATGTGTGCAATAAAGGAACAGCAGTTATAATGGGTGACTTCAATCTACATGTAGATTGGGTGAACCAAATTGGTAAAGGTGCTAAGGAAGAGGATTTCTTGGAATGTATGTGGGATGGTTTTTTGAACCAACATGTCGAGGAACCAACTAGACAGCAGGCTATTCTGGACTGGGTTTTGAGCAATGAGGAAGGGTTAATTAGCAATCTTGTCGTGAGAGGCCCCTTGGGTAAGAGTGACCATAATATGGTGGAATTCTTCATTAAGATGGAGAGTGACATAGTTAATTCAGGAACAAAGGTTCTGAACTTAAAGAGGGGTAACTTTGAAGGTATGAGACGTGAATTAGCTAAGATAGACTGGCAAATGACACTTAAAGGATTGATGGTGGATATGCAATGGCAAGCATTTAAAGGTTGCATGGATGAACTACAACAATTGTTCATCCCAGTTTGGCAAAAGAATAAATCAAGGAAGGTAGTGCACCCGTGGCTGACAAGAGAAATTAGGGATAGTATCAATTCCAAAGAAGAAGCATACAAATTAGCCAGAGAAAGTGGCTCACCTGAGGACTGGGAGAAATTCAAAGTTCAGCAGAGGAGGACAAAGGGCCTAATTAGGAAGGGGAAAAAAGATTATGAGAGAAAACTGGCAGGGAACATAAAAACTGACTGTAAAAGCTTTTATAGATATGTAAAAAGGAAAAGACTGGTAAAGACAAATGTAGGTCCCCTGCAGACAGAAACAGGTGAATTGATTATGGGGAGCAAGGACATGGCAGACCAATTGAATAATTACTTTGGTTCTGTCTTCACTAAGGAGGACATAAATAATCTTGCAGAAATAGTAGGGGACAGAGGGTCCAGTGAGATGGAGGAAATGAGCGAAATACATGTTAGTAGGGAAGTGGTGTTAGGTAAATTGAAGGGATTGAAGGCAGATAAATCCCAGGGCCAGATGGTCTGCATCCTAGAGTGTTTAAGGAAGTAGCCCAAGAAATAGTGGATGCATTAGTGATAATTTTTCAAAATTTGTTAGATTCTGGACTAGTTCCTGAGGATTGGAGGGTGGCTAATGTAACCCCACTTTTTAAAAAAGGAGGGAGAGAGAAACCGGGGAATAATAGACCGGTTAGCCTAACGTCGGTGGTGGGGAAACTGCTGGAGTCAGTTATCAAAGATGTGATAACAGCACATTTGGAAAGCGGTGAATTCATCGGACAAAGTCAGCATGGATTTGTGAAAGGAAAATCATGTCTGACGAATCTCATAGAATTTTTTGAGGATGTAACTAGTAGAGTGGATAGGGGAGAACCAGTGGATGTGGTATATTTGGATTTTCAAAAGGCTTTTGACAAGGTCCCACACAGGAGATTAGTGTGCAAACTTAAAGCACACGGTATTGGGGGTAAGGTATTGATGTGGATGGAGAATTGGTTAGCAGACAGGAAGCAAAGAGTGGGAATAAACGGGACCTTTTCAGAATGGCAGGCGGTGACTAGTGGGGTACCGCAAGGCTCAGTGCTGGGACCCCAGTCGTTTACAATATATATTAATGACTTGGATGAGGGAATTAAATGCAGCATCTCCAAGTTTGCAGATGACACGAAGCTGGGCGGCAGTGTTAGCTGTGAGGAGGATGCTAAGAGGATGCAGGGTGACTTGGATAGGTTGGGTGAGTGGGCAAATTCATGGCAGATGCAATTTAATGTGGATAAATGTGAAGTTATCCACTTTGGTGGCAAAAATAGGAAAACAGATTATTATCTGAATGGTGGCCGATTAGGAAAAGGAGAGGTGCAACGAGACCTGGGTGTCATTATACACCAGTCATTGAAAGTGGGCATGCAGGTACAGCAGGCGGTGAAAAAGGCGAATGGTATGCTGGCATTTATAGCGAGAGGATTCGAGTGCAGGAGCAGGGAGGTACTACTGCAGTTGTACAAGGCCTTGGTGAGACCACACCTGGAGTATTGTGTGCAGTTTTGGTCCCCTAATCTGAGGAAAGACATCCTTGCCATAGAGGGAGTACAAAGAAGGTTCACCAGATTGATTCCTGGGATGGCAGGACTTTCATATGAAGAAAGACTGGATGAACTAGGCTTGTACTCGTTGGAATTTAGAAGATTGAGGGGGGATCTGATTGAAACGTATAAAATCCTAAAGGGATTGGACAGGCTAGATGCAGGAAGATTGTTCCCGATGTTGGGGAAGTCCAGAACAAGGGGTCACAGTTTGAGGATAAAGGGGAAGCCTTTTAGGACCGAGATTAGGAAAAACTTCTTCACACAGAGAGTGGTGAATCTGTGGAATTCTCTGCCACAGGAAACAGTTGAGGCCAGTTCATTGGCTATATTTAAGAGGGAGTTAGATATGGCCCTTGTGGCTATGGGGATCAGGGGGTATGGAGGGAAGGCTGGGGCGGGGTTCTGAGTTGGATATCAGCCATGATCATAATAAATGGCGGTGCAGGCTCGAAGGGCAGAATGGCCTACTCCTGCACCTATTTTCTATGTTTCTATGTCTCTATGTATGCATCTTCACTGTCCAGGTGCCAGTGTTCCGGGATTGAATAAAGAGCCAATGAAATGGCACCTGTTGTTGACCTGTTATGCCAGTAAGCAAACGGGAGCAGATCCATGCCACTCCTCAGGCAGGAATTGATATGTTTCATCACCAACCTCCCAAAGCACTTTACAGTGAATGTAAGTGCTACTGGACGATAGTCATTGAAGCAAGTTACCATGTTTTTCTTAGACACCAGTATAACTGAAGCCTGCTTTAAGTAGGTCAGTACCTCAGACAGCCAAAGTGAGAAAGTTGAAGGTATCAGAGAACACTCCAGTTAGTTGATCAGCACAAGTCTTTAGTACTCGGTCAGGTACCCAGTCTTGCCTGGATGCTTTCCATGGGTTTACCTTCCTGAAGGATGCTCCTATGTTGGCCTCAGAGACTGATATCATAGGGTCGTCAGGGGCTATGGGAGTTTGTAAAAGTGCCTCCATATTTTGATGATCAAAGCAAGTAAAAAAGGCATTGAGCATCTGGGAACAAAATCTTGTTGTCACCTATGTTGCTTGGTTTCACTTTGTAGGAGGTAACACACAAAAAATGCTGGAGGAACTCAGCAGGTCAGGCAGCACCTATGGAAAAAAAAGTACAGTTGACATTTCGGGCTGAAACCCGTCAACTGTACTCTTTTCCATAGATGCTGCCTGGCCTGCTGAGTTCCTCCAGCATTTTGTGTGTGTTGCTTGGATTTCCAGCATCTGCAGATTTTCTCTTCTTTGTAGGGGGCAATGGCACTCAAGCCCTGCCACAGTTGTCAAGCATCCTTCAGCGATTCAAGTTTGGTCCAGAATTGCCACTTTGTGAGATGGCTTCCGGAGGTCATTCCTGGGCCACTTGTATTTACTTGGTCACCAGGTGTGAACACCACTGATCTGACCCCTAATAGTTTATGAATCTCTTGGTTCATCAAGGCCTTCGGGTTGGGAAGACTCTAAATGATTTTGTGGGGACACACTAGTCTACAACTGTTTTAATAGAGACTATGACAACCAGGGTGCATTTATCAGATCTGCAGATGAACTCAGCCAAGTACACCGACTTGAAGCAATCCGAGAACCACTCCTCTGCCTCATGCCCCCGCGACCACCTCTTTACTGTCCTAATATCTGGAAATCTGCTCTTTAGCCTCTGCCTTTATGCAGGTAGGACAACCAAGTGATCAGACTTACCAGAATACGATCTGGGCATTCCTTATTTTAGTGTAACAGTGGTCTAGTGTGTTAGGACTCCTTGTGCTGCAGGTGTTATGTTGATGATAATTGGACAGAACTTTATTCAAACAAGCCTGATTGAAGTCATTGAAAATGATTTGAAGGGTGCCAGGGTAGGCTGTTTCTTGTTTACTAATCACTACACTGAATACCTCGAGCACTTAGCAACAGTCTTTGGTGGGATGTAATGACTATTATCAGTATGGAAGTATGCAATGACTATCATCCAGTAGTACTTACATCCACTGCGATGAGGTGCTTCAGAGGTTTGTGATGAAACATATTAACTCATTTATAAGGAAATTCTGCATTTTAATAATCTCTTTCCTTAGGTGAGTTGTGCTGCTGCAGAGGGATAAGGAGATGGGTACAGGGATTGGTGGGATTGCTCCCCTAGGAGCCATCATTGACATCGGCTGAAATGGCCTCCTTCAGTGTCATAACAAGCAAGCGCTAGGATCTGTACAGCAAGGTAACTGAAATACCCCCAGGAGAGCAAAAACAAAACAGCAAGTCCTGATGAAGGGTCTTGGCCCGAAATATCAACTGTTTACTCCCCTCCATAGATGCTTTCTGACCTGCTGAGTTCCTCCAGCATTTTGTGTGTGTTGCTCAAGATATTCAGCATCTGCAGAATCTCTTGTGATCATGTCTTAGATCCTTATTGCAAACCAGCTGAGTTTTGACCATCACTCTGTAATATAACAAACTAAATTTATGTACCAATTGGCACTGAGGAGTTTTGGAAGCTGGATGATCTATTGATCAGTAAATCTAACCTTTCAAGGTTCTTAAAAATGTTGCTCTTTTTATCTCCTGCTGTAAGCTGGAAGGCCAGGGCTGCATGGTGACTTTCCAGAACTGCGGTGTCGTTGTAGAGGACTGCGAGCTCACTTCCAGCATTACACAGGAAGGAGTTGGTGCGACCTGGGTGGTCCACATCATGTACCGTGGCTGCAATCAGTGTTGCAACCTCATCCATCTCGTCCAAACTTGCCTGCGAATAACGTTGAAAGGAAGCATTAGTGCTTAGTATCAGTGAAGCTCTAACAATTGCCCAATAATGATAAATTCATCACCGATCATAAACAAAAGCATATACATTAGTTTTGTACAATAATCAGCCAATACTATTTTGTCTGATTTTTTTTTATGAGGCTGAATTCCCAGCTCGATACTTAACCCAACACGAGTGGAAAATGTGCAAGGAGCCTGCCAGATTCAAAATAAATACTCGGTTACCTAGATCTGATTATTATTCCGATATGGACTGGCACAAATCTGTCTGCATAAACTGATGAAAAATCATCCCCTGACACATCAAATACAAAATAAATGTCAATGATCAGGCCATCAAGGTTTCAACATTCTGCTTATGCTTTAGAATGAACTTTAGAAGTGTTTTAGAATTCCTTTCAGTATGATCTTGCAGATGATTGCATTACTAACTTTACACTAACTGACACAACTGGAGTCATTTTCCTAGCAGGATCTCCTATTCGTCCTGCTCTTATGACTTATGGTCTTATGGTCAACTTTTCTGACCTCTATGTAGAAGCCTCAGAAATGCCAGAAAAACAACTTTCCCACCAAAACTGGACAATTGGCGAATTTCATTCTCTATACTGTATAACTATTGAAGGAAATGGGTTAAGCTAGATACTATATACTGTCTCTGTGTTTTATCTTGATTGCTGTCTACCCTCTCCAAATAAAATGATTACTTATCTCACCCAGAGTACATTATGTTTCAGGTGATTATAACTTTAATAACTTAGTGCATCAAAGTCCTTTGATACAAAGTGCATTGAATAAGGGTCTCGGCCCAAAACGCTGACTGTTTATTCATTTCCATAGATGCTGCATGACCTGCTGAGTTCCTCCAGCATTTTGTATGTGTTGCTCTGAAATTCCAGCATCTGCAGGATTTCTCATGTTTATAAATCAACAATTACCATGTTTAATAAAGCCATGTGATACAAAATTCAACAAAACACTTGAATGTCTCCATCATGTGCCAATGATAAATATAAAGGCTTACCTTAACTCGGTCCTTTCGAAGAAAATATGCTGTGGCATGCAACACATCAGCTGCGTGTGTTGAATTGTGGTATGAATTTGATGCATGATAATTGGTTTCTATGATTTGTAGCCATGATCTTAGAGTAATTTCTGAACAGTTTAGAACATCACATATGCCAAATTGTGTCAAGATTTTTAAGCCAAGGTAGAGTAAGGGCCTAAAACAAAACAAAGAGAATTGTTTTAAAAGCAAGAACTCAATAGTGTCATATAGATGATTTAGCATTGATTAAGGTGTCTGTTTTGACTATCCAGATGGGTTTTTTATAAAAATCTATTGGCTTCCAATCGGCAGCATGCTAGAGACTTGCTGTTATTTTAACATTACACAATTGAAAATTGACTTTACCTTGAGAGAGAAGTGGTCTAACAACCATTTTCACTTCATTTTATACCACTGTGGAAGTCAAGCACAATACTTACTAGGATGATTCATCCTTGGGTAGCGGACAAGAATTTTGAGCAATACTTCTTTTGGAGAAGTAGCATTCTGTGTGCTGCTACTTCTGTGAGGTAAACTAGACAATGATTAATCATGACTGGATGCAGTTAGGACAACAGGGCTTCAATGATGCCGAAGTGAACTGGGTGCTTTGTATTTTATAGACACCTCTCCCATGCAGATCGAGCTCATTGGCCACCCCATCCAGAGAATTTGAATTGAACTCTTGATCTGACCCACAAATCCCCCACCTCTCACTGCCGAAGTTCACCATACCATCCCTTTACCCAATCTCCATGATGTCACTCCTCTTCTGGCCGATTCTTCTCCTGCTGACCTACACAATCCTAGACAATGCTGTTTGTCCTCTATTCCCCAGGAACCTCCAGGTTGTCCCATTATCTTCAACAATGTAAATTTGCAATGCAGTTTGGTACTGCTGCCCCCACAACACAGGTGTCTACCTGCAGTTTTGAAATTGGCCATGGAAAATCTTGTATCTTTTAACCCAATTTTAACTTTGTTTTAAAGAATTAACTCAAAGACCTATACTTATCTGTTATATTAATGAAGCTAAATTAATTCAGATAATCAATAAAAAGGTACCTAAATAACCTGATAGGTTCCTGGACTAATGGGCTTATCTGTAGGCCTAGTCTGTTTATTCTAGACAGAGATTAAGCAAACTAGGCCTGTAGTATTTTTATTTTGAAAGAGGAAGGGTGATCTCATTGAAGTCTAATCAGGTACATGCTTCTCACAAGCAGGCTTTGTAGAATCACTGATCCCAGTCTCAAAGTGAAGGGTCTTCTCACTCAGCACTAAGATGAGAAGATATTCTTCAGTCTACACGGTCACAGGGAGAACTTGCAAGCTCCATACAGAGCGCAGCTGAGGTCAGGATTGAACCTGGTGGCCCTACCAACCGTGCCACTGTGTCACTCTCTGACATCAGGAAATATGGAGAAGAGATATCTGTAACTAGGAATCTTCTAGTTCTGCTCTCTACCCTGTTCTGTCTGGACATGGCAAGATTCCCTTTACCTTCAGCTTCTGCACACAACTGATCAACATCTGCAAATTTAGGAGACTTTAGGGTAAAGAAGCCATCAGAGTTTGTCTCCTTTTCCCATTCTGCATTCCCTTTTCCTCGTTCAGAAGTTGAATGAAGACCACAATGAACAATAAATGCTTTAAATTCTCTCTCAAGATGAGACTGTATGACGTGGGAGCAGAATTAGGCCATTCTGCCCATCGAGTTTGCTCCCCCATTCCATTATGTTGTTCCTCTCTGCGCCTCGTGGCCCACCGGGTAGCAGCCTTGCCACCTCTTTGGCATTTTTGTCTGTTGTTCATGAGGCTGAATTGCCAGCTCGACACTTAACCCAACACGAACGGAAAGCGTGCAAGGAGCCGGCCACATTCAAACCCAGGACCACTCGCCTCTATAAGTCCAGTGCTGCTGTCACTGCACCACCAGCCGGCATTCCATCACGGCTGATTGATTACCCTTCTCCACCCCTTTCTTCTGCCTTCTCCCTGTAACCTTAGACCCCCTGACTAATCAGAACCTCCGCTTTAAATATATCCAATGGCTTGGCCTCCACAGCTGTCTGTGGCAATGAATTCGCCAGATTCACCATCCTCTGGCTAAAGAAATTCCTCCTCATTTCTGTTCTAAAGGATATCCTATTCTGAGGCTGTACCCATTATAGGAAACATCCTCTCCACATCAACTCTATCTAGGCCTTTCAATATTTAATAGATTTTAATGAGCTCCCCCCTCATTCTTCTGAACTCCAGTGAGTACAGGCCCAAAGCCATGAAACACTCCTCATTCATTAACCTTTTCATTCTCTGGATAATTCTTATGAACCTCCTCTAGACCCTCAGCTCAGCCAGCGCACCCTTTCTTAGATAAGGGGCCAAACCTGTTCATAATACTCCAAGTGCAGTCTGACGAATGCCTTATAAAAGCTCAAAATTATATCTTTTCTTTTATATTCCAGTCGTCTTGAACTGTATGCTAATATTGCGTTTGCCACTGACTCAACCTGCAGGTTAGCAATAGACACAAATATGACTCATATTTAATACATTAAAAACTCACTCCAGTACAGCCTACAGATGATCACAGTTCAATACCACTACCCACCTCTTGTTAGTTACAGCTTCCAGCTCAAAAATATTAAAGTCCCAGTTTTCTTCATCAGCAAGTAATTCTGCCACCCGAGGTGGTACATCACCAAGGGCAACTGGGATGGCAAGATGGCCGTGACTTTGCTGCAAGTCTGTTGGCGTAAAGAAAAGTATCAACTTAGGAAAAATTCCAATACAAGTATCCTGATAGCAAACATATTCCTTTGCAAAGACATTAAAAAAACCGCAGATGCTGGAATCTTAAGTAACACACAAAAAACTAGAGGAACTCAGTAGGTCAGGCAGCATCTATGGAGGGCAAAGGTGATGCTGATGATGGGCCTCGGCCCAAAACATCGACTGACCATTTCTCTCTGTAGTTGCTGCCTGACTAGCTGAGTTCCTCCAGCTTATCATGCGATATTCCAGTGTGAAACTATGCACTTTCCTATCTGTAGCAAAACAGATATTTCTTCTGAACCATTAACTGAAGACTCCCACACAGAGTGGACACTGATAAAAACACCAGCTGCTTTCTCTGAAGTGAAGAGGTGGTGTCTATTATTAGGCTATCTTTTGTTTTTTTTTTAAAAACTTTGTGTTTTTTTAATGTCAGCTCGCTAATACGATGCATCTAGCCAGATCTCAGGCGAATAAGAGTTACTGTTCTTGGCATATTGCTTTAGTTCTTGGTACTTCCTTCCTACACACTGTTAGAATAGACTCACTATTCACTTTATTAGGTATAGGAACAAACCCAGTGCGGTCTTCTGCTGCTGTAGCCCATCTACTTCCTAAACACATAATAAATGCTGGCCTTGCATACTGTAAAAGGAATATGTTTAAAAAAAACCTGAAATTGCTTCTGTGGAAATGAATAAGGTCGACATTTCAGACCCAGACCTTTCAACACGACTGGAAAGGATGGGGGAAGAAGCCAAAATAAGGTGGACAAGGGGAATGAGTACAAACTGGAAGATCATAGGTGAAGCCAGGTTGGCGGCTGTGGGAGGAATGAAGAAAGAAGCTGAGAGGTGATAGGTAGAAAAGGTAAAGAGTTGGAGAAGAAGGAATCTGATAGGAGAGAAGAGTAGACCATAGGAGAAAGGGAAGAGGAAAGGGAAAAGACTCCTAATGCACCCTCCCCTACATTGGTGAGACCTGAAGTAGATTGGGGGACCGCTTTATCAAGTGCCTTTGCTCCATCTGTGAAAAATAGTGTTTCCCATTGACCAACCATTTTAATTCCAGTCCCCATTCCCATTCTGACCTGTCAGTCCATGGCTTCCATACAGATATTCCATCTGGGCAACCTCCAAACCAATGGCATGAACATTGATTATTTTTTTAGATTATGAAGACACGCAGTCCTCTTTTACTGTCATTTAGTAATGCATGCATTAAGAAATGATACAATATTTCTCCAACTTTTGGTAATTTTCCCCCTTCTCCCTTTCCCTTTTCTTTAATTCCCTGTCTGATGCTCCTCTTACCTCTTTTTTTCTCCTATCACCTTCCTCTGGTGCCCCTCCTTCTTCTTTTCTCCCATGGTCCACTCTCTGTTCCTATCAGATTCCTTCTTCTTCAGCCCTTTGCCTTTTCCACCTATACATCTCCCAGCTTCTTACTTCATCCACCTCCCTCACCCACCTGGCTTCACCTATCACCTTTTCCCCTCCCCCACCTTCTTATTCTGGCTTTCCCCCACCCACCCTTCCTTTCCAGCCCTGATGAAAGACCTTGGCCCAAAATGCCCAGAAGGTTCAAGTGAATTCCTTGCTTCACTGACAGAAAAAGAAGTGGTGCATTGAGATTGTTCATCAAACACTGATTGTTTTTCCTCCAAATTTATCTAGAGTTCCTTCAAAATAAATTTTTGTTCTCTCTAGAGTATATGCCAGGTCCCCGTCATTCCTCTGTACACGAAGCATCTGTTTTATGTTTTGTGAAAAGACGCTTGTAGTGGGAAACGCTCTGAGGAATTTACTTGCCACGGAAATCCTAAATCCTCTTGCCAAATATTAATTTAAGACATTCCTGGAAACACTGAACAGAAAAGTGATGTAAAAAGAGATTTCTCACAGTATCCACAGATTTCTCGTTTTACACGTACGTTGTTTGCAAGTCTTTAGTTAGATTAGATTAATAGATTATGAGGACACACAGTCCTCTTTTATTATCATTTAGTAATGCATGCAGTAAGAAATGATACAATGTTCCTCCAGAATGATATCACAGAAACACAAGACAAACCAAGACTTAAAAAAACTGACAAAAACCACATAATTATAACATATAGTTACAACAGTGCAAAATAATACTGTTAACAATATTAGCAGCATTAGTATGATTTATCTGATGCATGGTGAACCATAAAAGGTAAAAGTAAATGGCAATTATTTTAGAAAACATCTCACTTGGCAACTGCCTTTTTTAGTTGTTAACAACTGCATCCCAAATCTCATCACAAATTTTAATGAAGTGTGAACAATTGACTGGAAACTGCCTGAAGCAGCACAGATAACTCTACTCACCTCAACACAGAACTGATTCTGCAACCTATGAACTCACTTTCAAGGATTCTACAAGTCATAGGCTCAGTGTATATGTATTGACTGATTGAATGTTACTTTTTGTATTTGTGCACTTTGGCTTCTCTTGCACATTGGTTATTAAATCATTCTTTAAGTGTAGTTTTTTAAGATTGATTCTATTGTATTTCTTTGTTCTACTGTGAATGCCTGGAAGGAAATGAATCTCAGGGTAGCATATGGTGACATATACATACTTTGATCTTTGAAGACTTTTTGGAAGATAACTACAAATTCAGCTGTTCAAAAACAGTTGATGTGTTTGAAGTGTGTCTTTGAGGGAGGATGGCATGCTGTACTATCCACCACAGATGTCTGCCTTGGAAAAGTGTGGATGTGTAATTGGTTGTGACTGTATTTTATTCATTCTTAGCACAGGACTCCTCCACTGAGTCTAAAGGAGTGTAGATTTATAATAGTGGCAGAATTAATATATAACAACTCTAAAAGTTATATCAAATTGGCCTGTGCTTATGGGTTTT
This sequence comes from Mobula hypostoma, assembly GCF_963921235.1. Taxonomy (NCBI): domain Eukaryota; kingdom Metazoa; phylum Chordata; class Chondrichthyes; order Myliobatiformes; family Myliobatidae; genus Mobula; species Mobula hypostoma. Next base: position 164,101,312 of record NC_086101.1, on the reverse strand, counting down.
CTTACAGTGAGATCCAGAACTTGAGAAGTAGAGAGTTGAGTGAACTATTTCCCCACAAGGATCTGAGAATGATCTGAACCCAGTTGTCTTGAGCACCTCCAGTAAATGTTTAATGCATCAACATTATCTCTTCAGCTGGAAGATTGTGTATTTATTGTAAGATCATAGAAAGGAAAGGAAAATAAAATTTAGGTCTGAGAAAAAAAACCTGTTCCCTAATCTACTTAATTGACAGGTGGCAAAAAATGCTTTGTCTGCAGGTACCTGGTTCTTCTTCAATCTGCCCATCAAGAGAAGTCCAGAGAGGTGCCTCAGTCTTCTCAACTTGGCGATAGGCTACACATCACAATAAAAAGCAGGGAACATAATTACACTGGGAAATGTTAACTCTGCTTCGCCGTCTACTGATGGTGTCTAACCTGCAGAATGTATCGAACATTTTCTATTTCTATTTTATATAAATAACATGATGGCTATACTCTAAAAGGTGCCATTATCAGGAAAGATACCTAGGAAAGATACTCTTGCAATAGAGAAATTGCAATGAAGAAGTTGATTCATGGGATTGTCGTATGAGAAGTGTTAACCATACTCTACTCAGTCTAGAAGAATAAGAAGTAATTTTCAAGAAATTATAGATTAGTGAACCTAACATCATTGGTAGGGAAATCACTGGAAAAGACTCTTATGGATAGGATTAATAACCTGGAAAAGCATGTCTTTGGGTAGGGGAGGTCATGTCTTACAAACCTGTTTGAGATTTTGAGGAGATGAAGAAGGTGATTAATGAGGGTAGTGTAGTGAATGTTGTCTATGTGGACCTTAGCTCACCAAGTCACTCGTGGTAGGCTGATCCAGAAGATTAAGACACATCGGATGCATGGTGCTTTGGATTCAAAACTGACTTGGCCATTGAAGACAACCGACAGTGATCGAGGGGCGTTATTCTGATTCGAGGTCTGTAATCAGTGGTGTTTTGCAGAGACCTGTGCTGGGTCCTTATATGATAAATGATTTGGATGAAATGTAGTTAAGCTGACTGGCAACTTTGCCAATGACACAAAAATTGGTGGAGTTGTGGAGAATGAGGAAGGTTGCCAAAGGGTACAGCAGGATGTAGGTCAGGTGGAAATATTAAGGTTCATCAATGTTCATTTCTTAAGAAAAGTTCACTGACTAGATTTCACACCATCTTAAGTAATCTCTTCATCTTTTGAGAAATTAACATTGCTTTCAATTCTAGAGACCCAAAGTCCATGAAGTGCAGTTGTGGTGACTGCGATTTCAATAGACTGAGGGGCCTGGACTAAATACATACATATTTGTGTGGTTGTGTTTTTACTAATATTCTACATGTGCTTGTATATGTGACGACTGAGCCTCAAAGCCACAGTAGCACCTAGCAGGAGTTGGGGCAAGGACAGGGCTTCAAGGCCACAGTGTTGCTTAGTGGGTGTTGGGGCTGGTCGAGAGAGGGCCGGGGGCGTCTGGACTATGCACATGCATATTTTTCAATGATATTCTACATGGGTTTGTTGACTTGTATGTGAAAGGACTGGGCATCCAGCTGTAGTGTCGGGGGGTGGGGGTAGGCCACAGGGAGATTCTTGTTATGTGATTGTGATCTTGTGTGTGCTGACTGTGTGTGACTGTTGGCAATGTGTCTTTGCACCTTGACCCTGTAGTAAAACTGTCTCGTTTGGCTGTATTCATGTCTGGTTATATGACAATTAAACTTGAATTGAATTGAATTGAATGGAAGTGAGTAACAATGAAGCCAGAATCCAAACAATCACCCAGAGGCTTGGTTTCTGGAAGGTGTGGGTTAGAGGAAATTGGAGAGAAGCATGAACAAAACTTCATGAGTTCCCACTGAGGAGAATCAGACATGTAAATGACTGTTGAAATGGATCCTAACATTGTAAATGAAGTTTGATTTTCAGTCATACTCTTCTGCCAGGTTGCATTCACCTCCATGAAAGTTTAGTTGCACACAATCAGACTACTAATTTAAGTATGTGACAGACCCATCAGATGAGCAAAATGAGTAAAATTTGCTGTATAGCAAGAAAAAGCATTCAAAAAAAAGTTGCTACTTAAACAGAAACCTTTAATTATCCTGCCACAAACGGAAACACGAATCAAATGGCATGGAGTCACAGTTAGATTGTTACTTGCGGGTGGTGGGGTGGAGATACATTTCAACCAAAGGGGGTGTAAGGCGCTTATTCTCTCTGCTAACCTGCAGGCTGAGAATAAATGGGGAAGACATAAAAGAAGCACAGAACTTTTGCTACATAGGAAGCAGGGTGACATCAGATGGCAGGTGCGACATGGACATCAAGAGAAGAATAAGGATGGCAAAAGACCCCTGTACGAGAATGAAGAGAATACTGACCAATACTAAACTAGGCATGACAACCCGCCTCAGAGTACTGAAATGTTACATTTATCCAGTTATGTTATATGGCTCAGAATGTTGGACAATATCTAGAAACATGAAGAAACGAATTGAAGCAGCAGAGATGTGGTTTTTGAGGAGGATGCAAAGAATATCATGGACGAAATGAATATCTAACGAGGATGTTACGAACAGAGCAAACACAAAAAGAGAAATAATGTATGAGATCATGAAAAGGCAACGTAACTTCATTGGAGATGTGATTAGGAAAGAGGAGTTAGAACGCATGGTAAGTATGGGAAAGATTGAAGGGAAGAAAGCAAGAGGAAGACAAAGACAAATGATGATGGAGACAGCAGCCAGAGAACTGGAAATGAATACCAATGAATTGATCCACTTGACCCGAAACAGGATTGTGTGGGCCATGGCAGTCAAAGCTCAAACTGGGCACGGCACCTGATGATGATGATGAACCTGCAGATCACCCTTGGGTGAGGTGTACCACTTCCTTAGGCCCCACCCCCACCCCAATCAGGATCACGTGAAGCTAAGGGAGCAGGTGGTGGATGGTCATATGAGCAGCTGGTGCACATCACAAGTCCCAGTTAAGTGACCACTAACACTAGGCAGACAATCTCTGAAGAAGTTACCCATCTAGTAAAGATACTGCCCAGAAGAAGGAAACAGCAAACCACTCCCATAGAAAATTTGCCAAGCACAATCATGCTCATGGGACCATGATCACCTACGTCATATGAAATAGCACATAATGATGATGATGATCTGTGTTTCAGGACATGTGGCTCAGATATTGCAGAAATGAGCTGGACCAGCTTCATAAGTAGAACAATGGCAGATCCAATTTAATGGCAACCAGTTATAGATTAAATGAGGGAATAGATTAAGTGCGCTAAGCAACAAACGCTATAAGTGCCACCAAAGAGGACAATGTAAGAATCAGGGTGGATTTTACACTAATATATTAGAGTACCAATAGTGGCAGAATTTAACAAACTGCTTCTGCTGCTTCCAGTACAAATTAATGTAGTAAGTTCATTTACTTTTAAGGAATAAATATCAAATATTAGCTTGTCCTTCGGCTTCAACACAGTAAGTCAATCTTCCATACATTCACTATGATATGGAGGTCATGAATTACATCGTGTGAGCTCTAACTCCATTTGCCACATAAATTATTAGTTAAAATGCAAATCAACACAGGAAGCCACCAAAGATGACTGGACCGAATTTTGAGACTCGTATGTTCAAAATTTCCATGGTTAGTAGCAAGTAAAATGTTGATGAACATTCAGACTTACTTTTGGAGAAAATGTATTCATTGCCAGAGAGTCTTCTTAATCCATCCTGAAATATTACAACAGTTTAAACTTGTGTAGAAAACAGGACATTGAACATTTCTGGATTCAAATTTATCCAGTACTCTCCTTCTGAGGTTAGGTTTGGGGGATCAAGGACTCTGGTGATGACCAGGTTAGGGAAGATGTTAGTGTTGGTTCAATGCAGTTGTTAAGGAGCTGTTGTCCTGATGATTTACTGAAGGTGTAATTTCACTCATCTGTATGTTGCCTGCGTCAGCACTGAAGGACTAAGGCTTTATTGTTCTGGGAATTCAGTGATGACTGTTATTCATTCTTGGGGAACTCCTCTGTTTTCATGGATGTTTGCAAGAAGAAGAATTTCAGGATGTATATTGTATACAATTCTCTGACATTAAATGTACCTATTGAATGCCCCAGGACAAGGTGGTTTACATTCCCCTGTAATGTTTGTATAAAAGTACTTCTCAGGGAATAACATGTACCTCCAAGGTGGAACATTGAGGTCACTGATGATACATGCCAAGAAGTGCTAGGAAGGCAAAATTTCATGGTTAGCATGGACTGCTCTGAAGTGGTTGCATATGGGCCAAACTGTCGGTTAAATCAGTTTTCAAACAAGTAGGACTGGAAAACTAAAAGTGGAATGCCACCTAGTTCCTAGACGGTTTGCTGATATGCCTCGATCAACGTTCTGATTCCCACCTCCACCCCCACACATCTCTGTAATTTTTGCTTCTGTCAGGAAATAAACATTTGAAGGAGTTAGGAAAAGTTGGGACATATTTCCCCAGGCATCTTGTATATCAGGAGGCTTGGAAAGGTAATCTATGTTTCTGTGTTCTTTTCAAGGGCTATAGAGTAACATATACAAAATGATGGAGTAAAGAGTCACTGTTTTGGGCCAAGACCCTTTATCAAGACTATCTAGTTAATTTTTCCTCTTTTTCATTTCAGTCTTGCTGACATTATTAAATAGTGGTTCAAGCAGGTACTGTGGTTTATCTCATGAGCATACAAACAGCCACAATACAGGTTTCCAAGCAAATACTCTACTGACAAGTACATTATGAAATGTAAAGTATAAGTCTGAAAGGCATTCCTTACTAACTCACAGTCATGAGGCCACCAACAAGATTACTGGTGTGGGGATCATCATCTTTGGTACCAAGCTGTGGTGAGTAGAGTTCAGTTGTTCTTAATATTTCCAGTACTCTATCCAAGGCTTCTGCAACTGTTACTGGGCTGTTCTCCTGGGCGGTGTTAATTATATTGATGACCTTAATAAAATGCAAAAACAGGAAAAAGAATTAAATTTCTAAGATGCCCTTGCATTTTAAATCTGAAACTAACAAGGTAGGTGCACAATTATGTGTGTACTAAAGCTGATACAACACAGAGATCTCTGAAAGATGCAGCATTCAAGGTGGGGAAATGGTTGAGAATTTTAAGAACATTCAGAAATTGTGAATGAATAGTTTAAAGCCAGCTGAAATCTTTGGAACAATTTAATATATTTTGTTCACGGAAAGGGTAAATTGCTGTTTTTTAAAAAACTGCTTAGCAAACTCACCTTTGTAATTGGAGCTTCAATTGTCATAGAATGAATTCTGGCCATTGAGGAATGTCGCCGGTTGTGTGAACTTCCAGCTGAAATGAGTACCAAAGAAAGTTCTTGCAGGTGACCCACACTGATCACATTCTCAGATATAAGCAGATATTGCAGGCACTTTGTGACACATGGCCGATACAGCATCAAAACAAATTTAATAATAACCACAAACACAAGATTAGCTCTTTAAATTATTATTCCACCCTCAGCATAAGACTGAGAACAGCTCTTACCGATAAAGGTGAGTAGTCTAAGCAAGCACCCATCTCATTGTGTCCACAGCGTGGAAACAGGCTTTTCGACCCACTGAGACTGACAGCCCAAAAGCAGCTATTTACAATAATCTCACATTAATCCCATTTTATCCATTAGATGGAAGAATTATGAAATATACCACATTGAGACTAGGAATCAATTCTAAATTAATTAACACTACTGTTAAATCAGGTCTTTATGGGAATAAAGAATGGGTCATTAGGAATGCATTGGAAGAGAAAGAAAAAATAAAAAGCAAACAGCTAATGTTCTGAAAATATCAAACAACAATTAGTACATCAATGAATGAGACTCCACACACAATAGTTATTTTTTAGGACTAATTGATCAAAGTTATAGTAATTGACACTTATAATTTGTCCAATGTATACTTAGACTTAAAGTAACAGGATTTAACTATTTTCAATGAATTTAATTTTTATCTACCACAAAATACACAGTAAAATGAGACCAGCCTCTCAGGCAAGCCCTACCCATTCATTGTGATCATGGCTGATCTATGTTGGCCTGTGTGCCCAATGGCTGTTGTGACGCATCTAGTGTGACAGTGTAGTGGGTCGTGCTTGTCGCTCTCGCTCTTGGCTTCCACCGCTGGCTTGCAGTCTCACGAAAAGGAGAGCTGAATGTGCAAGTCTCTCACTGCCAGTACACAGCCTCTCCAACAGCATGCCCCATGTAGTGCCTCCTCACTGGCGACACACAGAAACTGAACTCCTTTCAGACTCAGGTTGAACGACAGAGAATGGGGAGGAGGTCTGGCCCCCCCGCACAAGGCACACAGATCCACCGCCCTGGCGCTTGTTGACCAGTTCCCTAGCCGGCATATGAACCAGATCCACCGCCATTGGTGCTCGTTGACCAGTTCCCTAGCCCCACTGCCTTGTGGGCAGCCTCGGGAGAGACAAAGGCTATGGGATTGAACCTGGAGAGAAATCTGGAGTGGAGCTCCTAGGATGGCGGGAAGTCATTGAACATCCTTCCAGCAGCTCCTGCAGCCAAGCTGGTGCCAAACGTATTGCTTCGCTTTCCTTTGACTATGCTGGTGAGGCCAAGAGGGGGATCTTGATGACTGGGCATCCCAGGATCTCCATACCTTCTGCCCAGGCCACTCCAGGGTGCTGCTATTAGTCCATTCTCCTTTGCTTCGGATGGATGCCATTATCATCATATGTTGGCCTCATTTCCTCTTCTGTGCTATTTCCCCATAACCCTCATTCTCTGATCTTTCAAAAGTACAGCATCTTCACACTAATCAAAACATTTTCTGGTGAGGGAGTTTGCAAGATACTGTTTTTAATCAAATGGCGAGGCACAGCTCAGGCAGCAATGTCTAATTATAGCATTTCAAATGTGAACCCAGTTCTCATCTGAAGATGCCACGTAATTTTGACATAATGTGGGTGTAACCGGCCTCAGCATTATTTTGAAAAATCATAGTCCAATAAAAATTCACTAAAGGTGTTCTTACCATCACTTCTTTTTGATGTTATTGATCTGACATCAATGGAGCCTTTTCGTCTATCTTTATGTTTCAATGACTGTGAATCTTTAAGAGAGAAAGGTATATTGATAGAGATTTCCTCCTTTGTGATTCACAACAACAGTCACCACTGTCTCTTACAATAAGGATGTAGTTGTAAAAAGTGATGGGTTGGTTAGAATGCACAGAGTGCCTTTATTATTCATTTGAGTAAAGTGTAGTGCTTTTGCGTTTTATGATTATTGTGCTTTGTTGTGGCACGCGTTTCCCATGACAATAGGTAACGCATGGTAAACACAAAATTAGTTATGAAGTAAATTTCAGCTGTAGCATAGTGGTTACTGCAATGCTACTACAGCTTGGGACGTTCCAGAGTTCGGACGTGTAAGGAGTCTCCTGTACATGTCTCTCCCATGGAATGTGTGGGTATTGCCGGGTGCTCCAGTTACCTCCCACAGTCTGAAGACGTACCGGATAGGTTAATTGATTAGGTTAGAGTTAATCTGGGTTGTGGGGTTGCTGGCGTGCTGTAGCTCGAAGGGCCTACTCTGTGCTGGATAGCTGAATCGATCAATATAGTACGAATGTGGGGAGGGTGTTTCCAACAGTGAGGGAGTCTAGGACCGGAGAGCACAGCCTCAGAATCGAAGGATGTCCCTTTAGAACACAGAAGAGGAGGAATTTCTTTGGCCAGAGAGCGGTAAATCTGTGAAGTTGCCACAGACAATTGTGGAGGCCAGATAATTGAATATATTTAAAGCGGAGGTTGATAGGTTCCTGATTAGTAAGGGTTGCAAAGGTTACTGGGAGAAGGCAGGAGAATAGGGTTGACAATAAATCAGCTTTGATCAAATGGCAGAGCAAGACTTGATGGGCTGAATGGCTTAATTCTGCTCCTATGACCTATGGTCTTATAGTCGAATATTTTCCAAACTAATTTATTGACAGGTATAATTGCAACAATATTTCCCAAATGTTGTGATATGTCAGTCTTACACTTTCCTCAAATTTCTCAAGCTGGCTACTTTTCTCTAATAAGGGAAGGACCTCAAGCAGCTGTTGAATATCTGTTTATTTCTGTTCTTTGTCCATACGAGTAACTGCTGGCATAGGGAGATAAGTTTATTATTTTTAAAATGCAGTTTTTGACCATTTGATTAATTTTCTGACAATATGAGGTTGGACAAATTGGGTTTGACCCACATCTGAGAATGTCTTGTTCTCTGCGAGTCTTATTACTTTGAATTATGAGTTATGTTGAAGTAAAAGTATACTCATGCAGACCAGATACATATAATGGCGCCCTCTGACTTCAACTGTATTAACCTTAATTGCCAAAAAATTTTCTGTAGGTGGGAAAATATATCAAGTTATATATTGCAGTTTGCCTATATTGCAGTTTGCTTTGAGAAAGCTATTGCAGTCTTTCTCCTTCCTTGAAGCTGGCAAGATATGCATGGCTTCTTACGTAAAGATAAACACCCAACAGCCTTGATTGATCCCTCCCCTGGAGAATGAGCCACATTAATGCAAGGGGATAGGAGGAGGATGAAAAACAAGCAAAGCCAGGCAGGAAATGGATATGATTGAAGGCAGCAAAATCTGTAAGATTAGGAAGGAGAGGGGGTAAAAAAAAAATCAGTCAAGCAAATGAAAAACAGGTAAAAACCAAAAGGAAGTTTTGGAATTTGTTTGAAATATTTGCTGTTCTTTATTATTTTTTAAAATTAGGAATAATAAAGATGTGCTCCTTATATTGTGCTATGTTTGGATACATAAAGAAAGCAAGTTTTAGAGGAAAATGTGGGAAAAGCTGCTCTTTGATAAAGATTTGACAATAATTTGAGGCAACAAACAATCTTCTAGAGGAAATCAGTGTGTTGAGCAGTATCTATTGGAAGAATGGAAATAGTGAAGTTTCAGGTTGAGACACTGCTCTAGGTCTGAGAGTGGAGAGGTGAGGACAAATGCAAGGTGACGTTAGTGGATACACTACACTTGCATTTGCACAATTGCATTCAAGGATATGGGCAGGATGATTTAAGCATAAATTCAGATGGCTTGGATGTCCTATTTTTAAAGAATAATAAAAAAAACTAGAAGTCAGAGCAGGCTATTTGGATCCAGCTAATTCGGATGGCACATAAGAGGTTCACCAGGATGTTGCCTGAACTGGATTGTATTAGCTATAAGGATAGGTTGGAGAGGCTTGGATTGTTTTTACTGGAATATCGGAGGCTCAGGAGCAACCTGATAGAAGTATACAAAGTTATGAGAAGCATACATAGGGTATATATCTTATGGGAAGCCATGGAAAACAATAGAGATGACTGAGGCCTTGTCAAGATTTAGCTACAGGTGAGACACTGCAAGACTGGAAGATGGTTAATTTTGTGGCTTCACTACGAGGATAATCCAAGAAACTACAGGCTTTTCAGCCCTGCATCCATAGTGGAAAAGTTATTGGAAAGGGTCCTGAAAAGCTGGACATTTGCATGTGGAAAGGCAAGGAGTAATTCGAGTTGATCAGCATTGGGAAATTGTGCCTCATAGATCTGACTCACTCTCTAAAGGAGGAGACCAAGAGGATTGACAAGGGTAGGGTAGTAGATGTTGTCAATGTTGATTTCATATGGCCCAAGTGGCAAGCAGGTCTGCAAGAAGCAAATTGGATACAAAATAGGCTTGGTGGTAGAAAGCAGAGGGTAGTTGCAGGGTGAGAGAGGAATCTGTCTTTCAGATTTGAGGCTTGTGTCCTGTGTTGGGCCATGTCAGTGCTAGTTCCTCTGTTGCTTCTCATACATAATGATTTAGATGAGAACATAGGTGACACAATTATTAGGTTTGCAGGTGACGCCAACATTGGTGGTCTAATGGACAATGAAGATGATTGTCTAAGGTTACAGCAGGATCTTGATCAACTGGGAGAGTGGGCAAGGGAAAGGCAGATGAAAACAGAAAAGATTGCAAATACTTGTTGTAGGGTTTCAAACTGAAATGTCGACAATTCGTTTCCTTCCATAGATGCTGCTGGACTCATTGAGTTCTTCCAGCAAATTGCTAGTTTGCGACAGTTGGAATTTAACTCAGACAAGTGCAAAGTTGTGTGTTTTGGGATGTTAAACCAGGGTAGGACTCAACATCCTAAATATCTCTGAGGAAGAAAATTCTCAAGAAGAATTGCAATCCTCAAGGATGAACTTCCTCGTCATGTTACTCTTAAATAGACAACCCTTTATCCTGATAGTGTGTACCCTAGTTCCAGATTCCCAAGAAATGGAAGCATCCTCTCAAATTCCTGCCAAGCCCTCTCAGATTTTGTGTTTCAATTAGGTCAATATTAATTCATCAGAATTCCAATGATTATAGGCCCAATCAATTCAATTCTGTGTTATTGGAAGCCTATTCTTTCAAGAGATAACCAGTAAATCCGCTTCCAAGGCAATTATATATGTCCTTATATTTCAGATCTTGCCACGGCCACCTCCAATTTGTGCACTTTTGATTATAATGGAGGTGGAGGATGACCAACCAGTCAACTCACAAGTACTGCATATTGATATTTTATTATAATGAGACTTGCAATTTCTAATTTAACCTGCTCTACAAAATTTTTCCAAATCTCATGAAACCCAGCAGCTGAAGATAGGAGAGCTCTGGGAAGTAAGAACATTTAAAGCATAGTATTTGGACTCAGGATGAGGAAAGTAGCAATCTGTTTCCAACCCTTACACACAATTCCTTACACAAAAAATCCCGACTGGGGTCACCTGCGATTTCAGCAGCAGCCATAGTTCCCTCAACCCTGCAGCTTTTTCTCTGAGTTATTCCAACCTGAGCCAAGACCAAGCTTCTCAGCTTCTCAGTGAGCCTGTCTTCCGATTTTTGGAGGAACTCAGCAGATCAGGCAACATCTATGGAGAGGAATAAAGAGTCAATATTTCAGGCCAAGACCCTTCATCAGGACTGGTGAAAAGTCTCAGACTGAAACATTGATTCTTTATTCCTCTCCGTAGATGCTGCCTAACCTGTTGAATTCCTCCAGCATTTTGTCTGGTTACCATGGATTTCCAGCATCTGCAAAATCCCTTGTGTTTCCGATTCTGGGCAAGGAACTTGCCACAGCTTATCAGAAAATACTGGGATTTGATTTTTCCCACCAAAACTCTTCTCTCATTTCTACATAACTGACTCCTATTAATATCACACCCCAGCCATCAGAGATGAACACACACCTGTATTTACAAAATCACAAATATTAGCTTGATTTTTCTCACCTGATTGACAATTTTCTTCTGTATACTTCTCATCAGTCTGCACATTATAGTTCTGATGGAAGAAATACTATCATTCAGCACACAAGGTAAGAGAGATGAAAAATGCAAAGTATACTGTGTAAAGCAGAGTATATATGTTGTATGGTCAGAGGAAAAATTCCATTCATGTTTTTATATATTACAAATATTTTGATAGTTTGACTACTACTTTAGCATGACGAATGAAGGCAAAGAAAGATTTTGAACTTAAAATTACAATTGTTTTTAAAATGAGGCATCTCTGTTCTTCAAAAACCAGAGGGAAATCTTCAATTAGAATCAGGTAGTGTTAAAAGTGAGAGTATATTGAAAAGAACTTCTGAGAGAAAATTTAGAACTTTGTTGTAAGACTGAACTGTACTCAATAGATTTGAATTTCTGCAGGGGTTCTTCTGGTCGTCTACTGAAACTTCCACGAGAGGAACAAGATAAATCTTATGTAATAAAAGCAGAAAATGCTAGAAATACTCATAAGGTCAAACAACACCTGTGGAAAGAGAAACAGAGTTAACGTTTCAGGTCAAAGATTGGATTGTTCTGAAACATGAACTCTGATTTTCTTTCCATAAGTGCTGCCTGACTTGCAGAGTACATCATGCATTTCCAGCATCTGTAGGCTTTCAATTTTCAATCGAACACTAATGTAAGCCACCTTGTAAAACAGTTTTCATTAAGATATCAATGAGAGACTAAAGTATTGGAAGATGTGAAAAGGGTTATTTAGTTGGAAGTTTTAGTTTTGGGGAAAACTCAGGAAGAATCTAGCTCCAGCTTTTTTTTTAAAAAAAGCACAAAGATAGTGATTTTATGGCAATATTTTAGTGGAAAACAAAATCTTGAAAATGACATTAAGTTGATTTTAAAGAGGATGAGAAAATTCAGGAGTTATTCAGTAAAATGAAAAATTGCGTCTTGTTTCAAAGCAATCTCCTCCATGTGAATGATGATCGAGATATGGAGTTAGTTCTAGGGAGAGAAACTGAGGTAAAAGTTATTCAAGAGGGCTGGAAGGTTGTTAAGTATGGATGGAAATAAACTAATTGCTGTTCATTATCTCTTTCTATTCCCATGATTTTAAATGACCTTGACAGAACTGAATGGAAATAGAAAGGAGACCAATTCTGAAGAATAAATTTTGATAAACTCATTTCTTGGAATATAGTATCTATTCCTGAAGACTAGCTGATAATGAAAGCCACACGAAAAATAAATCTGTCTCAATAATCTCCCATCACTTGATTGACCTTAAATATTCACAAGCAATATACTTTATCGCTGAAGACCTAATCAAGTGTATTTGTATTTGAGTAAATAGAAAATAGCTCATGGCTTTGATGCATGTTAAAAAGTACTTCTTGAAACAGACAGCTAGTACTGGAAATAGATTCAGATAAGATACTATAGAAGGAAAAGCAATGAAATAATGAGAGACCAAGATTCACAGCCTATATAGGAGGCAGAAGCAGAGTCAATCGAAAGGCAACTGGTTAGGTACTTGAGACAGAATAATTTTCAGAGCTGTGGGGGAAGAACAGATTTGTTCTATTATCAGTAAGAACAGATTTGATGGGCCAAATGGCTTCCTTTTGTTTCATAACAATTTTATACAGCATGCAGTAGACCACTCTATGAAGGGGCAAAGACAGAAAAATAGTATAAATCTACCACAGGGCAGTTGGAGCAAAAAAATATAATTGGCTAGTATTTATTTTTTAGCCTTTGCCAGATCATTTATGAACTCGCAGGCTTAGTTTTTGCCGTACAGTTCTGGAATTTTCTGTTTAAGTTTTCCCGGTGCTGTAAAGCACTTTGCTAACCGTGACACTCAGTTGTTTGGTGTCTCACAGTCCACTCCCAGATTTAAATAAGAATGGGGCTACAAACGCACTGGAAGTTAAATCCAACCCCCTTAAAGCTCCATGGTATCGAAGACTGAAGTAGGATCAGAGGAGATTAAACTGCTTGGAGCCATGGGTGTAGTGATACATTCTGAAAGTGGATTCACAGGCACAATCTAAACACTTGATTGGAAGCAAGTAATTGCATTCCAAGTTTCAAACTCCAAAATATCCCCAAGAGATGAACAAAGTAAACAGTTTAAATAATGTTCAAAATATATTCAAGGTTGAAATAGTCCCATGATTCAGGGCATTGTCATAACCATCTGCGCTGATATAATATTCAAATTTATTTATCACACGTACATGGAAACACATTGTGAAATGCGTCCTTTAGGTTAACAACCAGCACACCTGAGAATGTCCTGGGGTGGTCACACTTTCCGGAGCCAATGTAATATCATTCAGAAGTCATTACTACAATGGGCTCATGGCATGTCAATGGTATTGGTGAATGGCATTCAGCTTAGTGTGAATGGATTTAACAGAAGATTACATGACATGCTAGTGAACAATCATCCCGAGGGTTAGAAACTGAACAGTGTCCAATCAAAACAATTTGATTGGGGTAAAGAAACAGGGGCACTGGCATTAGCTTGTTTTTATAAACTAGTGCTTGTGAGTAATGAATTTTCCCAATAGCCAAAGATACACTCAAGTGAAAGGCACTCTGTGTCAATATATTCACACTGGAACTTTGGTACAATTAATATAGAGCTGGTTACAAGCTACTCCTTCATTGTGTTTGCCTGAGCTGAGAGGGACATGATGTTGCATACCCACAGATTGCTAAGTACAACTAATCAACTCAACTTCTCTGGTAAAGTCAAATGTAAGGGAATAAGGAAGATTGGGGAGGATAGAATACTAAGTGAGTGTTAAATTCCTACTGCAGTACTTCTATGACAGGGTTACACCAGTATCAATAACATTGAAAGAGAACCGAGAAAATTTACAAAGACATTGCCGGGACTTGAGGACCTGAGATATAGGGAAAAGTTGAATAGGTTAGAATTTTTTTCCCTGGAGCATTGGAGAATGAGGGAAAATTTGACAGAGGTATGTAAATTTAAGGGATATAGATAGGGTAAATGCAATAAGTTTTTTCCCCAACACACATAAAAATTGCTGGTGAACACAGCAGGCCAGGTAGCATCTATAGGAAGAGGTACAGTCGACGTTTCGGGCCCAGACCCTTCGTCAGGACTAACGACGAAGTTAGTCCTGACGAAGGATCTCGGCCCGAAACGTCGACTGTACCTCTTCCTATGGATGCTACCTGGCCTGTTGCATTCACCAGCAATTTTTATGTGTGTTGCTTGAAATTCCAGCATCTGCAGATTTCCTCATGTTGAAGTATTTTTCCCCACTGAGGTTGGGTGAGACTAGAACTATAGGTCATAGAATAGTGATGAGATATTTAAGGGAAATATGAGGGGGAACTTCTTCACCTAGAGGATGGTGTGAGCTTGGAACAAGCTGGAAATGGTGGATGTGATCTAACTTTTAAGATAAGTTTGGAGAGGTACATGGCTATGGAGGGCTACTGTCCAGGTGCAGGTCGATGGGACTAACAGTATAGCGTGGACTAGATAGGTGGAAGGAGCCTGTTTCTGTGCTGTAATTCTCTATGACCCTATGACCACTAGAGGACTATGTGCATTAATTGGTCATGATACCTTCTTTTATTTAAAAGTGAAATACTGCCAACACTGTTGCGCAGGGAACCTGATGCAAGCTCCTGTGCTCCCCCACTGTGGGTCCGGAGGCTGCTGGAGGCAAAGCCCCCTGCTGGTGCTCCTGCAGCAAAGAAATGTTTAACGTGATCTCATCGCCACACAGCCGATGTGCAGTGAGTCACAGGGTCAGGGTGCAGCGGCTGCCTGTGAGAGCCGGGCCGGGCAGGCCGAGGTGAGCAACCTGGCCGCTCAGCACCGCGAGGGGTGGCGCAGAGGTGCCTCCTGACCGAGGCGGGGAATCTGGCTGCTGCTGGGGTCTGCAGCTCCTGCTCCACATGTTGGCATACCTCGCACACCCGCTGGTTCCCCTCGTCTCCTGCCACCGGACGCGATGGAAGTCGCTACCTTAAAAAACCGCACGGGTCTGCCGCAGACTTCCCTCCAACGTGCTCCACAGCCAGCAGCCTCCTGAGGCCAGGGTGCCCCTCCTCTGAGCCCCTGCATCACTGCAGTGAAATTCTACATTGCTGCCCTTGCCCACCTAACTCCAGCCCTCAGCACACTGAATGGTGGGTCAGTCCGCACCAAGGGAAGCAGGAATGTCTCATCGCTGAAGATGCACCAGTAGAGAGCAGGGACTGGCAGCAAGTTCCTGGTACAGCAGTGAGTGGCCCAAGGGGCCGTCTCTTTATAGTACTGATGGCTATGAACCTTTGAGTCTCTGGACTCTGGGACCAAGAGTGCTAGTAAGAATCAGCACCTGACCAGTGTATGCCAAATTCATGCAAGCATTATTTTTAAAGAAAACTAACACGGAAAGTAAGCAGGTAATTCGGCCCGGTTGACTATGATTAGAACAACTGTTTTGCTTTCAGTGTTTCTAGTACTCTGAGTTTAGAGAGGAGGCGTCTAAAAGAGTCAGGGTTCCCACTTCTGCATGATCCATTTGGATGGTGTAGCAGAGGGTGGTATCTGCAGGGTCAAGCACCATTAAAGCATGGGGAAAAGGGATTAAGTAGAGAACTCTGAAGAAAAAGAAATCTTGTTTTAGGATCAGGATCATCAAATGAACAAGGTCTGGACTAGCAGCTGTCTGTTTTTGTATTTCCTCCGGGAAGGAGAAGTGAGTACATTTTACGAAAAAACAAATGGATAAGATTTGCTGCAGCAGGACTTCACAATGATTGCAAGTGTGGAGTCATGAATATAATGAAGAGTTGCTCGAATGAAACTCCAGTTAAAGTTAATTGCTTAGAAATTGAAGAGTGACGGCAACAGCTTCAGTAAGGACAGCAGTAATTAGGTAAGATGAAAATGTGAGCCTAATATCGTTTCACTGCTCAAACCTCAATTAAAGATGCCCAATTATAAAGCGATATACCATCAAATTTTATATCTAATAAAACGGAAATTGTGAATATTGTTAACAAGCTGCAACAGGACTTCACTGCTGCTTCAAATGACTTTTATCGGCATCTAAAACGCAGCAGCTTCTGTGATCCATTAAAAGAGCCTCTAAGTGAGATTAAAGTGGCGAAGGTAGGAGTTAGATATCTTACCTGCTTATTGCTATCGCTACACAATTTCTTGATGGACACAAAGTGCTTAATTTTCCTATTGATGGCAGAAAAGATACAGTTTACTCCTGAGAGAACTGGATGGAACATGAACAAGTATTTGACAGGAATTAGCAAAGGGACTTCTTCAGATTTCTCAAAACCAATAGTTAAGACATTGCTTAACGATTCAAACCTGAACCTTCACTTCATCAATTACATTGTCAGAATTTTGTATTTATCAATTTGTTTCTCAGTCTGTCCAATCAAGCAATTTAATACATTAGGCCTCTACTTATTGTAAACAATTGGGCAAATGTACATATATCCTATGCATTATAAACAAAACAATGACGAATCTTTGAAATGCTCAATGCGTTTATGTGAACTTAAATTACCTTTTGGGTTTATCACTATTAACCCCATGTACTAATAGTGTAATGTAGAACAGTGAACAGTTCAACACAGGAACAGGCCTTTCAGCCCACACTGGCTGTGCTGACAATGGAGCCAAATTAAATTAATGCATTTGCCTGTTATACACCTGCCTAAAAGCGGCTTAAACACTGCTATTGTATATCCTTCCACCACCTCCCCTGGCAGCAAATTTGTTGCCTAGAATTTGGGTAACCATTCTGGCACCCCTCTTATCCCTTTCCTTCCCCTCACCTGCCTATCACCTTCCTCTGGTGATCCCCCTTCCCTTTCTCCCATGGGCTATTCTGCTCTATTAGATTCCTTCTTCTTAATCAGTCCTTTACCTTTTCCACCTATCACGAACAGCTTTACACTTCATCCCCCCCTCCCCCACCATATCACCTTCCAGTCTGTATTCATTCACTACCCCCACCCCCCACCAACCCTCTTATTCTGGCTTCTTTTCCCTTCCTCTCCAGTTCTCCTGAATGGTCTTGGCCCGAAACGTTAATTATTTATTTCATTCCATAGTTGCTGCCTGGCCTGCTGAGTTCCTCCAGCATTTTGGGGGTGTTTCTCTGAAATTTGACATTTCCACCCTGGGGGAAAAATTCTCCAATTACCCACTCTATCACTATAATTTTATAAACTTTTGCTAGGTCTCCTCTCAGCCTCCGATGCTACAGAGAAACAGTTGAAGTTTTATTTATTTTATTTAGAGCTACAACAGGCACTTCCAGCCTAATAAGCCCATCCCACCGAACTACACCCTCCTGAGATATTCAGGCAACATCCTGGTGATTTACAGACTGTTCTTTCTATGGATACAGAAATTGCATGACATCATTTGAGGATTTTTTCCATTGAAGTTGGAATCTCATTAAGGAACCTACTCCACAGCAAAATGAAGCATCTTCACAGTTCTATTTTTGCACACATCTTTTAAGCAGCACAAAAGTAAATTATTGCTCCATTCAGTACTTCAATTTATTTCGCTTGATTTTATCTCTGGAGAATCTTCTAAAGAGAATGCGAAAATCAAAGGAAATACTGAAGTAACGCACAATGCACCATAGATTGGGATGTTGACCACCGGAAAAGTGAGGAAGCATGAACATGGTGGGAACAAAACCAGGAGATCCTAAAAAAAAATCAGGTTTTCAGCTGGTATATCATAGGCATGGTATATGCAGGCTAAGCAGTGCATATACTATGCCACAGACAAAATGAAACAATTCCAGGACTGAATCTAAGATTTCTCATGTTGTCACATCTGGCTGGGAGTAATGGCGGTCACTCCCATTCTGACTCCATCTGTATCCTCAAAATAGGAGAATCCTGAAGCAAAAGTGAAATGATTGAAACCCATCTTTGGTCAGGGGTGCCAGATTGCTACCTTGGCTTACTCCTGAGCTTCCCATCATCACAGATGGCAGCCTAAACCCAATTTGAATCTCAAAAGCAAAAACAGCTTGGTACACAGGACAAAGCAAAGGTAACTGATATCACATACATCCTAGATATGACCTATGTGTCGGAACTTGCCTTCACGTGGGCCTTGGCATAGCTGGAAGCAGGCATGCTGATTTCAGAGGAATCAGAAACAATGGAAATCTGCCGTTACTTTATTGCCTGAATCCGATACAGTTCCTATTACCCCAGCCCACACTTCCCCAGTTGATGAGCAAATCCTACGGGAGATCAACTTATCCTATTGAAAACTTTGGCATATAGATTCTGATTTTAAGTGGTAATAATGAGACCTCTCAATGATCATCCAATAGAAGTGACAATCATTTCCTTAAACATGTGAACCATTGTGGGACATGTTCCTTTTGCACATAAACCGAGCTACAAGATTTATATGAGCTTTTAATCTGTTTCACATTTAATAGAGGAAAATTGAACATGTCACTCTCAATCACTGATATTGATCACAAGATTAGATTACTATAGTGTTAAATGAAGACAAAACATAATTCTGAATATTGCTACAAGATTAATTACTTCAGTTTACAGTGAAAATTCAAAGTGGCATTCAATCCAATGACCCTTATTCCTCCTCCTTTATTACAGATATTCCAGCAGACAACATAGTGCCTTGGCACGTAGAAGAGAGTAAGATTAAAACTAGCTGAACAAAGAGGTTAATATTCAATGACCTTTTTTATTAGATTAAAAATTAACCATTTGATGAAGGAAAAGCAGCCCATGAAAGATTTACTGGCTTGATATTAAACCTTTGTAAATGTATCAGTAAATTTCATTTTTCTTTTATAGATTTGAAACAACGATGGCTAAAAATAGAACACTCTTGCCCTCTGCTCTGTACATGGCAGGCAGCATTAAATTCAGAAGCTGCAGTTCATTTTGCTCTCGAGCCGCTATCTGTTTCTCCGGCAGTAAATGGTGATACTTACCCTCCCTGGCCAATCACAGGTGTTACTGTAACATCCTGCTGGATGTTGTCTCCTGCTTTCCGCCTGGCATAGTAAATTCCTTGCCATTCCTGTGAAGCACATAGAGGATTAGCTGACAATTGTTGTTGTTCCTTTCCGCGCCGCGTGGTGCATTGGGCGGGCAGCAACCTTGCAGTTTCTTTAGTATCTTTGTCTGTTCTTTTAAAATAAGGCCGAATTGCTAGCTGGACGCTCAACCCAACATGGATGGAAAGTGTGCAAGGAGCATGCTGGATTTGAACCCGGGACCATTCACCTTGATGTCCGGTGCAAATGCCAATACACCACTAGCCGGCTTAGCTGACAATATAGGAATGAGTCTTTCTAAAAAAGACTGGATTGAATGTATGGTATGCTGCACGGGCCTTTCTCTTTGGGTTTTCTACAGTAGTATGAAACTTCAGTGGCTTTCAGCCTCTCACTGTACAGGATGAGCCATTATCTCATAGTGAGTGCTCTGTCGTCTAATCCATCATTGTAACACGGCTGCTATTCTGAACCATCCCTAACCAGTCACTTTCAAGGTACTCCCTGTGCTGAAGTGGTCGATATTTAAATGATGCTCAAATCGGCAGCTGCAGGAGGTTTTCCATCCCTCATTCAGAAATCAAAAGCACACGACCTTCTTTCCAAAATATTGATCACTTGATAAATAAGGTACTGTATGTTTAACTGCTTCCCCTACAGCTTCTGGTTTTGGTCATTCACTGGATGTGGAGACTGCTGGGAAGATCTTGGACCAGGTAACGTGCTTGGCCAAGCAAGTGTCCATTGGGATTAGGGTGGATCCTGAATTGAACAATGATCAAAATCTGGGGCAGGAATCAGGATTTGAGGCATGGGCTGAAGAAAAGTGCCTGGGTCAGGAGTCAGAGTAAGAGATTGGAGCTGTCTTGAAAGTCATTGATCCTGAATTAAATTGTGGCTCTAAGTCTACAGGATTGACTTTCAGAAGTGCTGTACAATGCACAATCACGATGGTTGTAAGCTCTAGTGTCAATTGTTTGGCGACAATAAAGTAACGTGAATCTGCTACCTGTAATACAAATGACCCAAGACTGACTTCTAACCCCAATGTGTCTGCTAAACATCCTTTCTTTAGGATGGAGTTGGCATCGCTGAAAGCAGAAGGTTAGAACTCCTGCTCTGCTGATCCCCTAGCAACAGTGCAGAGGACCTGACTTGCAGGTCCATTTCCAATTACTCTTTCTGCTTTAAGAGCTTGGATATTTCAACAGCAGAATACTAAAGGCAGTAGCATCAGTAATCTCAAATTGAACTTCTACTTGGTTGGCCTGAGAAATTTACTGCAAGGCACAACCAAAAATGCACTGATAAAAAAAAGGAGGGATTTGCTACATATTAGAGACATGCCAAATGCCAAACAATCCAAACAGTATTTAACGGAGAAATCCTGGTAAGGCTTACGCAAAGTAAAGGGATCTTTATTTTACTTCGATCTTGTAGTAGCTTGAGAGTGCGGAGGTGAAGTAGGGTCCTTGTTCAGCCCACAGTCAGTGATGATGGAAATCGTGGGTTATGCTCTGACAATGGACAATGTTACATGGGCAAGGGAGGATTTCACAGTCAGGGAGCTCGATGAGAAATGTTGTGGAGATATTTGTTTGGAGTTGGAGAGCTCAACAAATTGGTAAATTGGTTTATTACAGTTCAATGTTCAAAGTACATTTATTATTGAAGTATGTATACAGAAAACAACTCTGAGATTCGTCTTACTGCAGGCAGCCACAAAGCTAAGAAACACCATGGAATCTGTTCAAGAAAACTTCAAACACCCAACACGTGAAAAAAGAGAATAAATTGCACAAAGAGCAAAAAGCAAGTGAAGGATACATTGGATATTGAACATCAAACCCATAGTGTACACCTACACCCAACATTGCCTCAGTGACTGCAGTGGTTCAAGAAGGCAGCTCATCACCACATTTTCAAGGGCAACTAGAGATGGACAATAAATGCTGACTTAGCTGGTGACACCCACATCCCGTAAATGAATAAATTTTAAGAATGTATTAGGTTCAGTTCAGTTCAGCGCTGCGCTGCTCGCCAATGCAGGCCACAGCAAAGCGCCCCAGTCCATATCCATCACCTTGATCAAGTCATTCAGAACAGCAAATAAAAAAGAGTAACCAGAATCCAGGAACACATGCAACATGAACTTCAAAGTCTCCAAAACAGAGTCCACAGCCTCGCCGAACAATCCCGGCAATGTGGATCCCAAGACAACTGCACTTTCCTCTGACAGTAGCTAGTGAGAGGGACAGAAGGACCAGCGAAACGTAGGCAGGAGGTGCCAAACAACCACCCCATCCTCCATCCTGATTGACTTCAGCCTTGCTGAATGTCTCAGAGAGAAGCAACGGAGTCGGTCATTGGCTCGCGTCCCATCTCCAGGCTACCAGATCTCCAGGCAGCACACTCTGCTCCAAACCTCATCGCACTCCCTCAGAGACAGCAAAGCACCAAATTGCTCAACTGGCCCCAAAACACATCAAAAAATGTAAACCTCAGGTTCCAATCCCATGCAGCTGAGTGGTAGAAGAATATTTGAAAGAAGAGGTAGTGATAGAGTAGTTTTGTGAACTGTCAGCAGAACAGTGCCCTTTTTTTGCATTGATCGCTGGCGCCATCCATATGCTTACGTACAGATTACAGTGGAAAAACTTTGTTTTGCATGCCTCCCGTGCAGAGCATTTCATTACAGCATTGAGGCAGCACACCAGAAAACATTATCAGAATGCAGAATAAAGTGTTACAGTTACCAAGAAAGTGCAGTGCAGGCAGATGATAATGTGCAAAGCCATAACAAGGTAGACTATGAGGTGGAGTCCATTTTATTTTATTAGGGAAGTGTTCAATGGTTTCATAACGGCGGGATAGAAGCTATCCTTAAGCCTTGTAGTGCGTGCTTTCGGGCATTTATATCTTCTGTCCAATGGAAGGGGAATTGGGGAGAAGAGAGGATGTCCAGAGAAGGTGGGTGAGAAGTGTGGACAGAGTTCACAGTGGGAGGCTGGTTTCTGTGGTGTGCCCGGCTGTGTCCACAACTTCCTGCAGGTCCTTGCAGTCTTGGGTAGAGCAATTGCTATACTAAACCATGATGCATGCAGATAGGACACATTGATGAAAATGGGTGAAGGTCAATGGGTTAATGCCAAATTTCCTTTGAAGGAAGAAGAGGGGCTTGTGAACTTTATTGGCTGTGGTAGACCACGGCAGGTTATGAGAGATATTCACTCCTGGGAACTCTCTCAGCCTCAGCACCATTGTTGTAAACAGGAACGTGTGGACCAACCACCTTCCTGAAGTCAATGGCCAGTTCTTTTGTTTTGCTGATATTGAGGGAAAGATTGTTTTTATGACACCTTGCTACTGGGCTCTCCATCAACAGTTCAACAGTGAAGAGATCAGAAAATGTCCGCGGCATAACAGTTCACTGTTCTACGATCAGTTCCATGATCAAACTGTACAATGGTTTATGATACAACAGTAGCTTATGGAGGTGAGGGTGGCTTAGGGTCATGCCTACAATCTAGGATCCAATTCCCCTTGAGTGGGAGGAAACAGTTACAAGGAACTGGTGATTTAAAACTGAGGTGTATAAAAATTTCTTCCCACAGGTGGTGGTAAACAGAAGGCTGTGTGGAATTGACACAGAAAGGAAGCTGGGGCCCAGGACCCAGGGCAGATCTCCCAGGATCATACTGAATGGTGGGTCAGGCTTGAGGGGCCTGTGGGCCTTCTCCTGCTTCTTTGTGTTTTCTTGTCAACATGGCCATCTGTTACCATGTTTTTAAGCGCTCTTATTAATTTTGCCATTAGCATGCACAATTAACACATTAAAAACTTAATGAACTAATTTGCTATTGTGTTTGTTGTGGTATTAACAAACATTAATTTATGACTCTAGTGAAAGTCCATCTCATTCAATTCATCTCCAGGGAAGGAAAACTGCCTTCCTTACCTAGTCTGGTCCATAACTAAGTCCACATATGCCAATGTGGTTGACATTAAACTGCCCCTGAAAAGGCCAGCAGGGCACTCAGTTCAATGGATGGTTAGTGATGGGCAATAAATTTTGGTCCACCAGGAACACATTTCTCCCATAAGCAAACAAAAAAAAATGAGGAGATCAGCATGCAGGCTGTTTTCCCTACCACTAATTTAAGTAATAATGATAATAATAATAATATTTTATTTATTTATTTTAGAGAGAGAGCATGGTAACAGGCCCTCCTGGCCCATGAGCCCACGACACCCAATGACAACCAACCAGGTGATTAATTCATGTACGTATTTGGTAAATGAGAGGAAACAAGAGCACACGGATGAAACCCACGCAGTCACAGGAAGGAGGTACAAACTCCTTACAGACAACAATGAGATTTGAACCTAGGTCACTGGTGCTGAAATAGCATTACACAAACTGCTGTGCTACTGTGGAAATTTAATGTTTAGAAAATAAATCTAATTTGAATGAGCAACACACATCAAAGTTGCTGGTGAACACAGCAGGCCAGGCAGCATCTCTAGGAAGAGGTACAGCCGACGTTTCGGGCTGAGACCCTTCATCAGAACTAACTGAAGGACGAGTTAGTAAGAGATTTGAAAGTGGGAGGGGGAGGGGGAGATCCAAAATGATAGGAAAAGACAGGAGGGGGAGGGATGGAGCCAAGAGCTGGACAGGTGATTGGCAAAGGGGATATGAGAGGATCATGGGACAGGAGGCCCAGGGAGAAGCAAAAGGGGGAGGGGGGGAACCCAGAGGATGGGCAAGGGGTATAGTGAGAGGGACAGAGGGAGAAAAAGGAGAGAGAGAGAGAGAGAGAGAATGTGTGTATATAAATAAATAACGGATGGGGTACGAGGGGGAAGTGGGGCATTAGCGGAAGTTTGAGAAGTCAATGTTCATGTCATCAGGTTGGAGGCTACCCAGATGGAATATAAGGTGTTGTCCCTCCAACCTGAGTGTGGCTTCATCTTTACAGTAGAGGAGGCCGTGGACAGACATATCAGAATGGGAATGGGATGTGGAATTAAAATGTTTGCGTCTAATTTGAATGAGTTGACTTTTGAAGATATTTTGACTCTGGGTCATTTTGCCTCTGAGGCCTGTACTTTAGCATGAGAGACAATTTACCTCTGCATCTTTGAAAGCCATTTTAGCCCCCATTGAAACCCAAATAGCTCATTTTAAAGCACTATCTGGCAGTTTACATTCTACTGAAAGCTATGTATGCTTTTTTCATCTAGAAGGAAACAGAAATATATTGTATTATTCTTGCTCCTAAGGGTGGTGGGAGCAGATTCAACAGCAACTTTCAAAAGGGAACTGGATAAATACTCTGACCTGAACATACTGCGGCTGATCAGAAGAGGGCAGGATGACTGGACTATGGATATTCTTTCCAAAGTGCCAGCTGTAATATGATAATCCTTATGATCTTTCTGTGCCATTTATCTCTATGATCCTACCCCAGCCTACTGCAGAGTCTCCAGTTTGACCTTGCAAAGCTGATGGGAAAAAAGATCAAAGCCAATAATTCACTTTATACCTTGCAATAAGAAGTAAATAAGCAAATTAAATTTATACTAGAGCCTTGTTAATTGGCATGAAAATTGGCTGATTAAAGTGTGGCAGACAAGTATATCAAACTCCCTCTGCTGATACTTTGTGCAGAAAAGATGGAAGTATATTCATCTATATTCGGCTAGAAGTTCTAAGTAGATGTTCCATCTTGAGTTCCTTCTAATAATCCTACCATCATAGAAGACAATTTTCAGGCAGTTTGGTTCATCTTGGCGTCAAGATATGGCTGAGAGCACTGAATACAGCAAAGGCTACAGCATCAGACAGCAGTCTAGCTGTAGCAGCTGAGATCTTCCTGCCAAGCTGTGTTGCAAGTCAAGGTGTTCCTGTAGTTACCACATTAGGATCTGTCCTGCAATACTGAAAATTGTTCATTTTATGTCATGCTCACAAAAAGCAGGACAAATCCAACCGGGCTACTTCAATCCTATTCAATCAACTCCCAATCATCAAAGTGATGGAAGGAGTCACTGACAATTTTATCAAGTGCCAATAACCTGTTCACTAATACTCACTCTGGGCTCCACCAGGACCACTCTACTCCAGACACGTCACCTTTGCCTTGGTCTAACCATCGATCAGAAAGTCAAATCCCACAGCTGAAATGACAGTGACTTCCCTCGTCATCAAGTTCAGATGTGAGTGAGTGTGGCATCAAGGTGCTTTGGTAAAACCGACACTGATGGCGACATGGGGGAATAGGCATCACTGGTAATAAATGATGGTCTGGCCGGAACAGATCCCAAAATAATCGATTTAAAATGAAGACTGAACAAACTGGGATATCCTTTTTCTCTTCAACGAATTTGAAAGCTGAATACCCTTGTCCAAGTTCACTAATCACCAAGTAACAAATTACGAGCCCTGTATTGAGTTTCTGGTGGGGGTAGGAGTAGCAGTCAGTGGCTGAAATTCCCGTTCTAAGACCATCGAATATGGGTTTTCAGCTCCTACATTTCCCTCTTCTTCACAGTTTTGCAGAGTACGGTGAATACCCATGAGACAAATTAAATAGTGCACATTAACAAATTAAAAAAATTGAATTGCATTTATATACACTTCCTTTCGCTACCTCAGGATGGTCACGATGCTTAAGCCTACAAAATATCTCTAACATATAGTGCAACAAACAAAATGCTGGAGGAACTCAGTGGGTCAGGCAGCACCTATGGAAGTAAATAGACGGTTGATGTCTTCAGGTGAAAACCTTCATTTGGACTAGATAAAGGGCCCATGCCAAATGAGGGGTCTCAACCAGAAACAGAAGCTGTCAATTTTCCTCCACAGATGCTGCCTAACTTGTTGAGTTCTTTCAAAATCTTGCTTTTCGCTCCAGATTCCAGTATCTGTAGACTCTTATGTTCCAGTACATAGGCACAGTTGAAATACATTAACGAATCTTTATATGGTTGGAATCCACAGATATGTTGGATTGGACTGTATAATTGCTATTTCCATTGTAGTTTAACTTTCTAATGCTTGGTTGTATTTTTGCATTTATAATTACTTCTGTCCATGTGATTGTTCAGTGTGTGTTTTGGTAGTTGCAGTTACCTTTGCATCTTTCCGTAATTTCTTGGTTTCAGTGCCAGGCATCACATCACTTGAATGGTAGCTCCCTTACTGGTTAATTCCAGCAATGGAATTTGAATTGAATTTATCGTTATCAGCAGTCTGTTACAAGTGGTTTGGTCTCTTTATCTTTGACTTCCTCCTTGTTCTGCTTTTGCTCCTCATTATCCCCCATCCTCATTCCTTTGTACTTTTAGCACTTAATAAAAACAGCTGTAAGCAACAAGTTTTGTGCCTCATTCTTGACTTCCGAAGAACCTCAGATCAAAAGCATCAGGATCTAACACATACCACTGACATAAAAAGCTAAAAGAATGACTTACCTTCCCTTTTTTGATGCATGTATTTATTGTATCAAGAAGATCAACTTTATTTTTGTCACTTTTGGGTAGTTCAGTAAGTTCTTTGCCAATCAGCTCCCCTCTCTGATAACCCATCATGTGTTCAAACGCTGGATTCACATACTGCAAAAGAGATCAACAGTCAGGAAGGGGAAAGGGATTAAGGAGCCAGTGCAGAGTACCGCTGTGGCCATCGCCCTCAACAACATGTGCATCACGTTGGATACTTTCAGGGAGCAGGGGAGAGACCAAACAGAGGAAAGTCTCTGCACTGAATCTGCCTCTGTGACTCAGAAGGGAAGCGGGGAGGAGAGGTATACTGTGGTGATAGGGGATTCATTAGTTAGGGGAATAGATAGGAGTTTCTGTGGGCAAGAACAAGATTCCCAGATGGTATGTTGCCTCCCAGGTGCCAGGGTCTGGGATATCTCAGATCAAGTCCTCAGCATTCTTAAGTGGAAGGTTGAACAGCCAGAAGTTGGTCCATGCAGCTACCAATGACAAGGGTAGGGCAAATGACAAGGTTCTGCATAAGGAGCTCAGGCAGTTAGGTACTAAGTTAAAGGGCAGGACCTCCAGGGTTGTGATCTCAGGATCTCAGGATTGCTAGTGAGGCTAGAACTAGGAAGGTTATACAGGTTAATACATGGCTAAGGAGATGGTGCAGGAGGGAGGGCATAAGATTTTTGGGTCATTAGGCTCTCTCCCAGGGAAGGTGGGACCTGATCAGAAGGGACGGTTTGCACCTAAACTGGAGGGGGACTAATATCCTAGCAGGAAGATTTGTTAGTGCTGCATGATGAGGTTTATACTGGAGTTGTAGGGGCATGGGAACCAAAGTGTCAGAAGAGTTAGTAGGGCGGTTGTGGAGACAGATGTTGGTAAGACCTCGGACAAAGTTAGGAATCAAGAAGTGTGAGTAGTGTCCTGAGCTGCATATATTTCAAAGCAAGAAGTATCATAGGAAAGGTAGATAATAGTGCTGAAGATGAGGTAGCTGGTTTATAAATAGAGGCAATATGTCGTGAGGAGAGACTGTTCGCAGGGCAAAATTGCACTCACAGGATAAGCTGCAACGTAAAAGGTGAACAAAATTGACAAGGGTGAATACAGGACTGAAGGTGTTGTATTTGAATGCACGCAGTATACGAAATAAAGTAGATGAACTTGTAGCACAGTTGCAAATTGGCAGGTATGATGTTGTAGACATAGCTGAAAGAAGATTTTAGCTGGGAGCTTGATGTCCAAGGGTACACCTTGCATTGAAAGGACAGGCAGGAAGGCAGAGGGAGTGGCATTGCTTTGTTGGTAAAAAATGAAATCAAATCAGTGGAAAGAAGTAACATAGGTGTGGAATCATTGTGGATAGAGCTAAGGAACTGCAAGGGTAAAAAAAAAACCTTGACTGGAATTGTATACAGACCCCCCAAACAGTAGTAAGGATGTGGCTTACAAATTACAATGGGAGACAGAAAAAGCATGCCATAGGGGCAATGTTACAATAGTCATGGGAAACTTCAATATGCAAATAGATTGGGAAAATTAGGTTGGTGCTGGATTCCAGGAGGTGCCTACAAGATGGCTTTTTAGATCAGTTCGTGGTTGAGTCCACTAGGGGATCAGCTATTCTGGATTGGGTGTTGTGGTAAGAACCAGAACTGATTACAGGCTTTAAAGTAAAAGAACCCTAATGGGTAAGTGATCGTAATATGATTGAATTCACCCTGAAATCTGAGGAGAAGCTAAAGTCAGATGTATCAATATTACAGTGCAGTAAAGGGAATTACAGAGGCATGAGAGAGGAGTTGCCAGAAATACTTGGAAAAGAGCACTGGCACAGGTGACGGGAGAGCAGCAATGGCTAGAATTTCTGGAAGCAATTCAGGAGGCACAGGATATATACATCCCAGAGGGGAAGAAGAATTCTAAAGGAAAGATGACACAACCTTGGCTAACAAGAGAAGTCAAAAACAATATAAAAGCCCCAAAGGGATTGAAATAGAGCAAAAATTAATGGGAAGTTAGAGGATTGGGAAGCTTTTAAAAACCAACAGAAGGCAACTAAAAAAGTCAGTAAGAGGTAAAGATGGAATACAAAAGTAAGCTAGCCAATAATATTGAAGTTTCTTCAGATACATAAGATAATAGAAGAGAGGCGAGAGTGGATATTGGACCACTGGAAAACGATGCTGGAGAGGTAGTAATGGGGGACAATGAAATTGCAGGCGAACTGAATAAGCATTTTTCATCAGTCTTCACAGTGGAAGACACTAGCAGTATGGTGGAAGTTCCACGAAGTGTGTGAAGTTACCATTTCTTGGGAGGTTATTGGGAAACTGAAAGGTCTGAAGATAGATAAGTCACCAGATGATGTACACCCCAGAGTTCTGAATGAGGTGGCATTAGTAATGATTTTTCAAAAATCACTAGATTCTGGAATGATTCCGGAAGATGAGAAAATTTTAAATGTCACTACACTCTTCAAGACCAGAAAGCTTTAAATGTCACTACTCTCTTCAAGAAGAATGAGAGGCATAAGAAAGAAAACTATAGGCCAGTTTAGTCTGACCTCAGTGGTTGGGAAGATGTTGGAGTCAATTGTTAAGGATGTGGTTTTGGGGTACTTGGAGGCACATGATAAAATAGGCTGTAGTCAGCACGGTTTCCTCAAGGGAAGATCTTGCCTGATAAATCTGTTGGAATTCTTTGAAGGATAGACGAAGGAAAATCGGTTGATATTGTGTACTTGGATTTATAGAAGGCCTTTGACAAGGTGCCACACATGAGGCTACTTAACAAGCTACAAGCCCATGGTATTACAGAAAAGATTCTAGCATGGATAAAGTTGTGGCTAATTGGCAGAAGGTAAGGAGTGGGAATAAAGGGAGCCTTTTCTGGTTGGCTGCCATGAGAAGTCTGTGTTGGGACAGATTCTTTTTACATGATATGTCGATGATTTGGATGATGGAATTGATGGCTTTGTTGCAAAGTTTGTAGATGATATAAAGATAGGTGGAGGGGCAGGTAGTTTTGAGGAAGTAGAGAGGCTACAGAAGGGCTTAGATTAGGAGAATGGGCAAAGAAATGGCAGATAGAATACAGTGTTGGGAAGTGTATAGTCATGCACTTTCATAGAAGAAATGAAAGGGTTGACTATTTCCTAAATGGAGAGAAAATAGAAAAAAACTGAGGTACAAAGGGATTTGGGAGCCCTCGTGTAGGATTCTCTAAAGGTTACTTTGCAAATTGAGTCTGTAGTGAGGAAGGCAAACGTAATGTTAGCATTCATTTCAAGAGGACTAGAATATAAAAGCAAGCATGTGATGTTGAGATTTAATAAAGCACTGGTGAGGCCTCACTTGGGAGATCTGTGAGCTGCTTTAAAAGGATGTTCTGAAACTGGACAGGGTTCAAAAGAGGTTCAAGAAGATGATTCCAGGATTGAATGGCTTGTCATATGAAGAGCATTTGATGGCTCTGGGCCTGTATTCACTGGAATTCTGAAGAATGAGGAGTGAAACATCGAATGGTGAAAGGCCTTGATAGAATGGATGTAGAGAGGATGTTTCCTATCGTGGGAGAGTCTAAGGACAGAGGACACAGCCTCAGAATAGATGGGCATCCTTTTAGAGCAGAGATAAGGAGGAATTTCTTTAGACAGAGAGTGGTGAATCTGTGGAAATCTTTACCACAAGCAGCTGTGGAGGCCAAATCTTTATATATATTTAAGGCAGAGGTTGATAGATTCCAGATTGGTCAGGGCATGAAAGGATACTGGGAGAAAGCAGGAGATTAGGGATGAGAGTAAAATTGGATCAGCCACAATGAAATAGTGCAGCAGACTCGATGAGTCACATGTCCTAATTTTGCTCCTATGTCTTACTTTCTTAAATTTCTGTCTAAACCTAAACTATGGTTTTCTGGTGAACGCAGCAGGCCAGGCAGATGCTGCCTGGCCTGCTGCGTTCACCAGCAACTTTGATGTGTGTTGCTTGAATTTCCAGCATCTGCAGAATTCCTGTTGTTTTCTATGGTTTTCTGCTTGTCTTGTTTTCTACCCAGAAAAGTTTGCTACAGATCACATTATTTAAACAGAGTATGTCACTATGGAAGAACATTTCCCAGTAAGAGAGTAATTTTGCCAGTTTGTCACCAAACCAATTATTAGGTGACAGGATGATATTGATACTATGGGTAATGGAATCTAATCCTGATAAATGTGAAATGGTATTTCCTGAAAGCGCTAATAATGGCAGGACAATGAACGTGGAGGCTTTGGTGAGTTTTGAGGAACAGTGACTTCAGTGAAAACATCTAAGAGTCCCTAAAGGTGGCACATAGGTAGATAAGATAGTTAAAAACGTATGGAAGATACTTGCCCTTACAATATTAATATAGGACCCTTGCTTTCAGGAACAAAAAGACAATTAGAAATAGAATCAGCGGTAGGCCCAAATACCCTTGTTCAAGTAGGCCCAAAAGCCCTTGTGCCTACTCCACTATTCAGTAAGATGGAAAATCATTTATTGCAGTGTCACTTTCCTGCACAAATCCAATTTCCCTTGACTTCCATAATTAAAAATTTACCAATTTCTGTTTTAAACATACCGAATGACTGAGCTTTCATAGCCCTTCTGTGCACAAAATTCCAAGATTCAAACTTTTGGCTGAAGAGGTTTCATCTCAACTCAGAAATAAATGGATTCTAATACAGTGACCCTTGTTTCTTGACATTCAAGCCAGGGAATACATCATTCCTGTAATCATCCTGTTAAACACACAGGAAGTTCGTATATTTAATTAGATCACTTCTAATGCTTCTATATTTATGGTGGATAGAAATATAGGCAGGAATGGAGTCTTGCTGTGACAGAATTCACTACAGCCAAAAAATGTGATAATGTTGTAACACAACTGAAAATTCACCATTGTTAAAAGAAATCGAAAATTCACTGACAATGCTCAAGAATTAAACATCTCCAAGAGGAAAAAGGGATTGACTGAGACAGAAGCTTGAGATGTGTTACAACCTTGACTGGAAACACTAAAATCAACTCTTTTCTTATATTTCATCTACCAAGATTGTCATCTATTATCTTGTTGACTGCCATCTAACTGCTGAGCTTTGGATCCGCACATTTAAAGAATGAGCGAAGCCAGTGGGAAGGGAGCTGTAGATAGAATGCAAATCCTGGTTTTTCTACCAGGCAGTTGATGCACTATCAATTACTCCAAAAGACTGGAAGTAGAGTAAATACTGAAAGGTTTTTATTAACAGTAAATGGACCAACGTCCATGCTGAGTATTTGTCCCGGATGGAGAGAGGAGCAGTGACACAATCGCCTTTATTCAGGGGTCTGTGGGAGGAGCCACAGGAGCAGTCAGCAGAGGGGCGTGTGCAGGCATGTCCAGACAGGAAAACATGGTTTAACCACAGTAGTTTTAGCTCTTTAGTTTTTTTGCAGTTGTTCAGCTGAAGTACACAACTCTCTTTCTAATCATTTGTTCTGAAGAACTGCAGTAGCTTCAGAAAGAATAGTGCTCAGAGAAGAATACTGAGTTTGCAAAATGAAAATGTGGAAGTAAATAATAACATATCACTTACAAAGAATTTTCATAGTGTGGTGATTAGGTTACCTGAATAATATGGTCCTCACTTGTAATCTCTATGGCCTCCTGACAGTGTTCCAGGGCTGCAAATATGGAACTGCAAGCCCTATAAAAAAGAACAAGGTTGAATATATTTGAGTAACAGATGCTTGTATTTAATAGTAAAGATACAAATAAACCGATCTCTAAAAATGTAGGCATAAAGACCAGTCATTTTTATGAAGAGGTAAAAACAGATTCAGATTTTTTACCTCATTGTCTATAATTAAATGAACTGTTTAGTTCAGCTCACTGATTTCCTGTGGTACTAGCTCTTCAACACAAGCTGTCCACTTTAATCCCGTTCCTCTGTTTATCTATTTCCTATTCAAATTATTGTCTTATTCCATTTTAAGTGATGCTATGATTTCTGCTACAGTACCCTGTGCAGTAAAGTGCTTCACAATCTAATTATTATGAAAAATTCTTCGAACCACTTTTCATTTCTCTGATGAAAATCTTAACTTTCTACCGTTTTGCTAATTCACCAACCAGTTTGCACTCACTCAAAACTAAGTATCATGCGGAAATCCTCTGTAATATTCCACCTTAGCGTCTCCTCCAGTGCGAGGAAGTTGATCTGTAAAGATTTCTTCTTTCATGATTCTAGATCAAGGGTTCCCAACCTGGGTCCATGGACCCCCGCTTAATGGTATTGGTCCATGGCATAAAAAAGGTTGGGAACCCCTGCTCTAGAATAACCAAAGAGTCATAGAAAGGTAGAGCACAGAAGCAGGCCATTTGGTCCATCTAGTCTGTGGCTAACCACTTCAACTGCTTAGTCCCATCGGCCTGCACCTGGACTTTAGCCTTCCATACCAGTCCCATTCATGTATCTGTCCAAACTTCTCTAAAAACATTGAACTTGAGCTTGCATGCACTACTTGCACTGGCAGCTCATTCCACACTCTCACAACCCTCTGAGTAAAGAAATTTCTCCTCATGGTCCCCTTAAACATTTCACCTTTCAACCTTAACCCATGACCTCAGGTGAGGTCCCACCAAACCTCAGTGGAAAAAGCCTGCTTGCATTTACCCTATCTATAATTTTGTATACCTCTATCAAATCTCCTCTCAATCTTCTACATACCAAAGAATACAGTCCCAAACTATTCAATCTTTTCTTATAACTCTGGTCTTCTAGTCCTGGCAACATCCTTGAAAATTTTCTCTGTACTCTTTCAACCTTATTTACATCTTTCCTGTAGGTAGGTGACCAAAACTGTACACAATACTCCAAATTAGGCCTCACCAGCATCTTATACAACACCAACATAACATTCCATCTCCCAGACTCAATACATTGATTTATGAAGGCCAATGTGCCAAAAGCTTTTGTTACGACTCTATCTACCTGTGATGCCACTTTCAATGAATTATGGACCTGTATTCCCAGATCCCTTTGCTCTACTGCATTCCTCAGTGCCTTACTGTTCACTGTGTCAGACCTGTCCTGGTTGGACCTACTGAAGTGCAACACCTCGCACTTGTCTGCACTAAATTCCATCTGCTATCTTTCAGCCCAATTCTTTAGCTGATCCAGATCCCGCTGCAAGCTCTGACTGTCTTCCTCATGGTCCACCACACCCCGAATCTTGGCGTCATCCACAAATTTGCCTCAAGACAGAAAAGAGCTCCTCCTCTGTAAACTCTGTACAGGGTCCATGACCTCGTTGCTGCTTTGCCTCGCTTCTATAGACTCTGTGTCCGTTTCCTGAGTAAATACAAATGCAAAAGTCCTTTTATGATCTCCCCCATCTCTTTTGGCTCCACGCATAGATTACCATTCTGATCTTCCAAGGGTCCAATTTTGTTCCTTGCAATCCTTTTCCTCTTTAACATATCTGTATAATCCCTTGGGATTCTCCTTCACCCTGTCTGCAAGTGTCCTCTTGCATTTCTTAGACTCCATAAATAACTCATTTGTTCCTGCTTGCCTATACGTGCTATGCGCCTCCTTCTTTTTCTTACCCAGGGCCTCAATATTTCTTGAAAACCAAGGTTCTCTAAACCTGTTACCTTTCCTTTTTATTCTGACAGGCAGGTATACGCTTCGTACTCTTAAAAAGTCACTTTTAAAGGTCATCCACTAACTAAGTGCACCATTGCCAGAAAACAGTTTTTCCCAATCCACACTTGCCAGATCCTTTCTGATACCATCAAAATTGGCCTTTCTCCAATTTAGAATCTCAACCCACAGACCAGACCTATCTCTTTCTGTATTTACTTTGAAACTAATGGCATTATGATCACTAGATGCAAAGTGTTCCCCTACAAAAACTTCTGTCACCTGCCTTGTCTCATTCCCAATAGGAGATCAAGTATTGCACACTCTCTTGTTGGGACTTCTACATACCGATTAAGGAAACTTTCCTGAACACACCTGACAAACTCTATCCCATCTAGTAGAATGATATTTTCTAAATATCTTCTTTTAAGTAGCTTCAAAACCCTGACTAATGTCAGGGTTACAGGAAAAAGGTCAAAGAATGGGGTTGAGAGGGATAATAAATCAACCATGACTGACAGAGTAGACTTGATCTGTCAAATGGCCTAACTGCGCTCCTATGTTTATAGATGGTAATACTTGACATACTGAGAACCTGGTCTTCATCCCATTCCCACCACTGCTCTCTGACATACAAGGGCCCCTGTCCTTGCACTCCCTTCGTACTTATTAGCCCAAGTTCCTGTGCTCCTTTTGAATAATAACATGATGGTTCACAAATTCTCCTTGACACAGTGGGACTCAGGTTCAGAAGTAAACACAGTGTATTAGAGTATTAACAGAAATAACATCCAGTGGCCTGATAAATCCAACTCCAGAGTACCAAGCCATTAATTAATGGAGGCTTACTGTACTTATAATACATACCGCAGTTTGAACTGTAACCGGACTTCTCCATGTTCCAGCTGAATTAATTCATTGTAGCATGCGGTTATATTGGGATTCTCGATGTAGCGCTATGGGCGAAGGAAAATAAGATCAAAGAAGAATGCTATAAAATCTGTAACAAACCTCATAAATGCCTCTCATAACTCTCTTAAGGGGTAAACAGTAATGTACTTCAATTGTTCTGGTGGGCAGTGGATGCACAAGGAAACAGTAAGCACTGTTGGAGATGCCGTCACATTGCAAATTGGCATTCTCATTGTAGATTACGCCACTGAAATTACTTGTTGAGAGAAGACTGATTTCTCGAAGTTCTGGTAATTTCTCCTTCCTCCCCCTTCTCTTCTGTTTTCATTCCCCACTTTGGCTCTCACCTACACCACTCTCGCCTTCTCTTCTCCTCACCTGCCTATCACATCCCTCTGGTGCCCCTCCTTCTTGTTTAGCCCTTTACCTTTTCCATCTATCACCTCCCAGTTTCTCACTTCATCTCCCCTCCCCCACCCACCTACCTTCCCCCCTCACTTGGCTTCACGACCACTTGCCAGCCTGACCTCCCTGCCCTTCCTCCACCTTCTTATTCTGGCTTCTTCCCCCTTCCCTTCCAGTCCTGGTGAAGAGTCTTGGCCCAAAAATAGCTCGACTATTTATCCCTCTCCATCGATGCTGTCTGACCTGCTAGGTTCCTCCAGAATTTTGTGTGTGTGTTGCTCTGGATTTCCAGCCCCTGCAAAATCTCTTGTGTTTGTGAACTTTTTCAAGGCAAGTTCATTGCTTGTATCTTCAGGCCTCTCCGATGTTAACAAACACAAAATGCTGGGGGAACTCTGCAGGTCAGGCAGCATCTACGGAGAGGAATAAATAGCGGAGGCATTTTCGGGCTGACCCTTCATCAGGACTGCAAAGGAAAGGGGGAAGAAACCAGAGTAAGAAGGTGGGGGAGAGGAAGGAGTATAAGCTATAAGTATAAAAAAGTTTAATTGTTTAAGATAAACACTAAACAAACCCTCTATCCACACAGATATTAGATATTCTAATAAATAGAGTGTGGACACGTGGCCAAGTGGTTAAGGCATTGGACTAGCGACCTAAAGGTCGTGAGTTCGAGCCCCAGCCGAGGGAACGTGTTGTGTCCTTGAGCAAGGCACTTAACCAGACAGTGCTCTGCGACGACACTGGTGCCAAGCTGTATGGGTCCTAATGCCCTTCCCTTGGACAACATTGGTGTCGTGGAGAGGGGAGACTTGCAGCATGGGGAACTGCTGGTCTTCCACACAACCTTGCCCAGGCCTGCGCCCTGGAGAGTGGAGACTTTCCAGGTGCAGATCCATGGTCTCGCTAGACTAACGGAAAATAAATAGAGAGAAAGAAATTAGAGAAATGCTGGGATCTCAACAGCATTGTGATTTACACTGACATATCATTAAACATAAGGGAGCTGCTTAATAATAAAACCAGAATATATCAAAGAATTAAATTATATAACCACACCAGGTAGAGTGATTCAAGGCACTTTAATTTGTTCTTATTCATATAGTAAGTCTATAGGCAATAACTGCTGATTGACAAGTATTTTTAAACATACTTCACTTAGCCTCACAGGTTGTATCGTTTATATACCCTAGAATCAGAAAGTAGATCTATTTTCTACCTGTGGCATCAAGTGCTCTGCACTATCTTAAAATATTGTTGTTACAGTAATGTAGGAAATATGGAAGGCAAATTGTATGCAAGATACCACCACCAAATATTAGACAGTGTTATTGATGTCAGTTGAGACACGAAAGCAAGAAGAAATCTCTACTTTCTGGTGAATATATTATGGAATCATTAAGGTTAATCTAGGAGGGAAGATAAGACTTGGACTAATGCTCAAACAAAAGCTAGCATCTCCCATTTTAATGCATTTGTTTTATCACTCTGCACACTCATATTTCCAACACAGTTGAACAAGTTGCTTCTTCTGATGTTTTCCTTCCTTCTGATTTTCCTTTCCAGATCATTAATAGAACGGCCACCATGCTCATTTTTACACGTTCAGCAAAATACTAATCCAAAGCTAAAAACCTACAGAAATACTTTCCAATTAAACTTAACACAATTTGAGGACCACACAATTCTATAAATGAGCTCCATGACCTTTAGATATAAATCTTTAAGTCCAGTAAAGGACAAAACATTTTGTGCAATATCAAATCAACTATTCATTGTCTTGACAAAAAGTCTGCACTTTAAGGAAAGTTTTTTTTTTGTATTATTCTTGCTGTTATCTATGATTAATTAAATAGTACTTTTTGCCTTCTCTATAACTGATGATTGAATTAAATTGATCAAGCCTGTGCCGGGAATAGAGCAAGTGTTCTGTAGAAATTAAGTTCAGCCTGTGGAGGGCCACACTGATCTACAGAAAATTGAAATATTAACCAAAGCTGATTAAATCTGAGCAGTAAAAGATTTTAAAAAGGCAACGTAAACCAAACACAAACATTTCTGCATTTGCTTTGCTCCTGGGTGAGTTTTGATAAAGATATTTTGAATGAGGCAGCTAAGGTATGGTATAGATATAATGGGTTACTAAATGATAGGGCAAATAATTAATAATTTACAGAATTTCACAGTAGTCTTCTCTGTCAAGAAACAACTAGTTAAAAACAACACAAGCAAATGTGACATCCTTCTTGGAGCATTCGGTTTACATATTTTATTCAGTTAATGAGATACTGTATTAAGGGGAATGAAAGAGATATAGAGTCTGATGGCGTGGGACAACTGAATTAAATGCTAAGCACACAATAATTAGTAGAGTATACTGCAATAATCATTTCATTTTAACTTTGTCAATTCAACTCAGTTTCATTGTCAAGATCCAGTCATCAGGACACTGCTCTAAAAAGTATACGACCTATAGCTTCTTCCACATCTCAAAAGATGTGTGCAGTTTTTTGTCTGGCATGCATAACGCCCAATAACCAAAAGCAAGAAGGGTATAAACAAACACAGTTCTTCCTTCACTGCTTCCTTCAGACTTCAGTTCTTCCTTCCTTCAGACTGCTGGGGCTGGTCTGGTAAGAGGAAGATTGTCATGTGGGGTTTGGAGAAGAAGAGTTGAATCTGGAATTGAGGCTGCAGCTGTAACCCAGTGAATCGGATCAGGACTATTTGGAGAGAAGGATGTGGGAGACTGGGGTAGATTGGGACATTGAGAGTTGGGCAATAGCTGAAATTAGTAAACAGTGCCAATAACCAGTACTTTTAGATGCCATGGCCAAGAAAGTGCACCAGTGCCTCTATCCCATAGACAGAGTCTTTGAACATTGCACCCTAACATAGTTCAATATAGACACAGAAAAGAGTTGGTTATGGTGGACCAGTCAATCAAATTACATAAAGCACGCCAGCACCTCTACTTCCTCAGGAACTAAAGAAATTCAGTATGTCCCCATTGACCCTGACTAATTTTTATAGATGCACCAAAGAAAGCATCTAATGTGGATGTATCACGGCTTGGTGTGGCAACTGCTCTGTCCGAGACTTGCAGAGATTTATGGGCACAACTCAGCACATCGCAGAAACCAGCCTCCTGTCCATGGTCTCTGTCTAGTACTTCTCACTCCCTCGGTACAGCAGACAACGTAATCACAAACTCTACCCACCCAGACATTCTTCTCCCCCCTCCCATTGGGGAGAGAGATACAGAAGCCTGAAAGCACGTAATACCAGGCTTGATTGCAGCTTCTTGGCTTCTTGCTGTTATAAAACTGTCAAACAGTTCTCCAGTATGATGAGATGGACTCTTGGTCTCACAATCTACCTTGTCAAGGCCTTGTACCTTATTGCTTGACCGCAATGCACCTTCTTTGTAGCTATAATGATTTATTCTCCATTCTGTTATGCATTTGGCTTGTATTACCTCAATGTACTGAGGTGATGAAATGATCCATATGGATGGCTTGTAACACTAAATATTTCACTAATAATAAACCAGTTTGCCAATAATCAGAATCAGAATCAGGTTTATTATCACCGGGATGTGATATGAAATTTGTTAACTTAGCAGCAGCAATTCAATGCAATACATAATATAGAAGAGAAAAAAAATAAGTAAATCAATTACTGTGTGCGTATATTGAATAGATTTTAAAAAGAGCAAAAAACAGAAATACTGTACATTATAAAAAGTGAGGTAGTGTCCAAGGGTTCAATGTCCATTTAGGAATCGGATGGCAGAGGGGAAGAAGCTGTTCCTGAATCACTGAGGCTTCTGTACCTCCTACCTGATGATAACAGTGAGAAAAGGGCATGCCCTGGATGCTGGAGGTCTTTAATAATGGACGCCCCCCCTCATTCCAGACAGTGATGCAGGCACATATCAAATCAAATTACATAAGTTGCACATGCTACTGAAAGACAAGTGCACAAGCTATTCATCTCTTTGTCCATCACTTTAAATTTAATAAGTTACATATGGCAGCTGCGATGAAAACTTTACAACTGCACACGTTTGGGAAGGAGGGTGAATGCTTATGAAACTTTCTCTGTCCTTCCTACACCACCAATCCAGATACAATTAAATTTTTTACTGTTCTCAACTGAATTGCTGCAAATGTGAAACAAGCAATGGAATGGAATTATTATGGCATTACGTACCCTGTTAAAGCCAGCATTAAGAAGAGGCAAGACAGAAGTCTCCTCTTGATTATTAGACCTGCAGGAAGACACAAAGTGTTTACTTATCATTGCTCTGAATACAATGTTCTATCTGATGCAGCTTAATAAACCACAGGATTGGTAACGGGTGATTTCCCAGCATCTCACTCATGGATTCAGCTAACATCATCATGATTTCCTCTGTAAAGTGGGGAGGGGAGGGGGAGAGGGGAGAGGGGGGAGGGGGGAGACAGATGGAGAGAAGACAAGAGTGAAGGAAGGGGAGCACAGGGAGAGATAGAAGGAAGAGAGGGAGAGAGAGGTGAGAGGAGGTGAGAGAGAAACAGAGAGGAGGAAGGAGGCGAGAGGGAGGGAGGTAAAGAGGGGGAGAAGAGTTGGTCCGGGTGAAGGGTTGATCTGGGAGCGGTGAGTGTGAAGAGAGAGTGGGGAGGGATGGGAAGAGAGAGGCGGGGGGAAGAGAGAGGCGGGGAAGAGAGAGGCGGAGGAAGAGAAAGGCGTGGGAAGAGAGAGGCGGGGGAAGAGAGAGAGAGGAAGAAGGGATAAGGGGTAAGAGCGAGAGAGACAGAGACATAGAAATAGATAGATAGATAGAGACAGATAGATAGATATCAAATTGGAATAATGACGTTATGGTCCATATGAAAAAGCTGGGGCTGGATCAGGGTAACATTGATGCCCATGAAGTGTTGAAGAGAACCCCAATAACTTACATCTGAGGAACTACAACCAGAATCACTGTGGTTTCTCCAGGGCTTGTGGCTCGAATTGACCTAAAAGTGAAAAAGTATATTTGACAATCTGGAAAAAAAAAACAAATGCTCCATCAAACCGGCCTCACTCTCTAGCAGTCAGAACATTGCAACGAAGCACATCCTCCTTGTCCCATTTCTCCTTTGCTCACATTGCCTCTTCCACCACACATTGACCATGTAACCCTGGGATTAGCAAATGAAACCAGAGCGAATAAGAGAAAAAACATACCCCGGAAATGCTCTCCTTGCACCTCCCAGGCTAATGGATCACTACCATCTGTGACAGGCACACTAGGCTCTCAGCTCATTGGGTTTCTGGCTTGACAGCTACAACACTGGGTGCTATTCGTTTGCAATCAAATAAGGGACCATG
Organism: Mobula hypostoma; assembly: GCF_963921235.1. Taxonomy (NCBI): domain Eukaryota; kingdom Metazoa; phylum Chordata; class Chondrichthyes; order Myliobatiformes; family Myliobatidae; genus Mobula; species Mobula hypostoma. Next base: position 164,060,022 of record NC_086101.1, on the reverse strand, counting down.
TCTTCCTCACTAGAGTTGTAAATTGTCCAATCAAAAGATGGCTGCACACTGGGGAGATCAACAGTGATATAAACAAGAATTGCATGAAGCTGGACAAAATGTTGTAAATTTGTTAAAACAGGAAATTCGTGAATTATCCAAATAAGACACGCTTCAGTGTCTGAGATCAATAGATTGTTGGGCACTGAGGGAAATAAAGGGCATGGGAATGGGTAGAAAAGTAGACCCAAGTTAGGAACTATGAGAGCACAGGTTTAAAGGGTTAGAGTAAAACTCTGATAATGTGGGACAGTCATGACTCTGATGGTGCTGGCCTGGCAGATTTTCCAGACAACTAGACGTTACTCTTAATAATACCTCAACACAATTTTATTTCACTTACTTTACATGTTACATGGCAGTCTAATACATTCTCCCATGAATTTGGTAAGTTTCAAGGGAGCAGGAAACGTGCAAGGAATTTGGGCCAGGGGTCCAGCCTTGTTGCTGATCTCTAGTATTCCAGAAAGCAACTCCAGCCCTAACTGCACTCCCAACATGCAGGCCAAACCTCTGTCCTGGAAGCATTCCTGGCTCCGACTGTACAGCCCACCTGTACCTCCCAGTCACGCTCTGAACTAATGAGTGAGCCAAATGGTTAACCACCAGGATTTCTGAACAACTGGATACCGTATTCTCACAGCTGCACTGCTTGACATCTACCGCTCCTGCTTCTCATGTTACTGTTTCAATAATTCCAGTATCCATGCAATTGAATGTCAGGAATGGATGCGGCTGATTGACTGAAAATCATTGCCAGAAGGGCTGTTGCCTTACCTGCAAAGGGCTTCAGCATCAAAATATTTGGTATGTCTGTTGTCAATGATAATAATTTCATGATGTTTGTCCAGGAAGTATTCCAGTGCAGACTCTGGCGACCTGGCAATGTTGCATTTGTATCCAGCTTTATCACATGCCCACCAGAAGCCATCACTCTGACTATCCTCTTTACCGAAGACCAGCAAGACCTACAAAAATTAGTTATATCAGGCAGGATAGAAACACTTAAACCCAAGCTCACTTAATTTACAGCTCTGCCTCTGTACTGAGTCAGTGCACATGATAGATAAAAAAAAGCACTTACCGGAAACTGCGGCACTGATAATTGCGGATAATGAAACTGGAACACTTAACTGAACCTCAATGGTCCAAATGAAATTTGAGGGTGCACTCACAAAGTTTAAGATAAGCACATTAGGCACATCTTATGATGAATGAGATTCCACAAATATATTATCAAACTAGGCCCACTTTATATCAGCTCCTGTACTCCTGTTACAATCAAGGAATTAAATCTTGAATAAAAGATAACTGGAAATTTCATAAACCATGTAAGATGATGTTTTTCCATGGTTGTGGCTTTAAAGTAATCTTTTGACCTGGGTACAGATTTGACTTTCATTTTCAAGATTCAAGATTGCTTATTGTCATTCTTCAGTACTGAAGTGAAAGGAGATCGAAATGATTGTTACTCTGACTTCTATGCAGCATATTAAGAAAAAATAGCTTAAAGAACATAATATACTGTACATATGAAAGCAATCCTATAAAACACTATGTATAAATAACTGTATAAGTGAATGATGAAGAGACCGTCTGGATGCTCGCTGGTCCTGTTGAGTTCACACAGTGCATCCTTGGCATTAGCACGGGGGGGGGCAGGTAATGTGGCTGGCACTTAACTGTAAGATGTTCAGTTGTTATAGAACACTTGACTGCTAGTTAAAAAAGTGTCTGTTAATGTACACACAGAGTCCACTTCCTTTTGATTTCCCTGACAGGGGTTTCTTATTCGTGCAGAATAGAGGCATCCGGTCGAAGTGGAACGGTCAGCTGGGTGTGTTATTGCCTCTCCATGTTTGGCGAAATGCGAGATCTCATCTGAGATTGAAAGGGACAGGAGTGCTTCAGCTTTCAAACAACAGCCACCTGGGCCTCTGTCCAATTGATCCAATGGTCACTTGAGAACAGAACTCTACCCACAATCGATCTTCCAGCAGTCAGGATGACAGCCAGGGTTGTAGTGGCCCAGGACTGGAGGACTTCTGTGGGGTATTCATTTCTAGCTGTGACCCACCAACCAGAATCCAATGTCTGGTGAACAACTTGGGACATTTTCAGGAATGCTCTCCGTGCCAACTGAAAGGGCACTGAACTATTTACCCTTAAATACAGTCTCTCTTTAAAAATTAGTAAAATTCAATAAGTTGTTTAACCTGCATAGTTTATTGATATTTATAGAGCACTTTCACTTCACCGACGTGCTTTGATACGCTGGTTACATGAATGTGTGCTTCTAGTCTGCTCTGATTGTCACTGAGAAGGTTAGAACACATGTTAAACCACAGTTCTAGTGGAATCTTATAGTTTATTGAAGAAGCTATTTTGGATGAAATGTACAACCAAGGGTGCATCTGCCTTCACAAACTGATGTAAAATATTCCGTAATGTTTCATTAAGTGTCAGTGGCCCAGCCAACACTCGCTTCCTGAGCATTAGTATCAAATATCGGCTGAATGCATTTGCATTTGTGGCCCCTGCCATGTGCAAACTTGCAGAAGAGTCTAAAGGGGCATTCCAAGGATGTGGTGGCATTATAAATACGCTTTCTTTCTTTACGTTATGCTTACATTAACTTAGGAAATATACTTTTTCAAATATTTTTAAGTAATGACTATCCAAATTAAGCATAGAAATGATTATGTAAGCACGAGGGGGACAGAAATCTATTAAATCCTTTATTTATAGATGAAAGTGGTCACATTTATGAGTACCAAACAAAGAACTGGCAGTACTGGTGTAAATCACTAGGGAAGCTATTGATCATTGAGACATACCATCTGATTTGTTCCTCACAGACTTCAAAAGCAAATGGTCGGTAAGTTTCAGACACTTCTATTATTCCTGCAATATTGGGATATGACTTGTTGGCGATCTTATCACAAAAATGTTTAACACTTACATATCAAATTCCTGTCTTCACTATTTACTGGAACTATTAATAAAGTTCAAAATAAATGAGTTGCTGTGGGTACTTAAATAGCATCAGGAGGATTCTAGTGTACGTTCACTCAGCTTCTTGCATCAATGACCATTTCCCAGCCATTGCATTCTGAAATGTTTTCTGAAACCAGAGGGTAAAATTCTAAAAATACTCCGATAAATAGCTAGTCACAAGATGGTAATGAAGATCCTCTGGTGTCACAAACATTTCTCATGCCATAATGGAAGCAGCTTTTGGCTTTGTGATGTCTCCGCTTTTGCTATTTGCAGACAGCGATGCAGACACCACTGGTGGAGCCTATACTCCTAGATGTCACCAGCACCTCTGCTGTAGTGACATTACAATAAGATGTGAAGATCTGTCTTTCCAGAAGGTTGCAAGGCTCTTCCAAAACATCCCAAATACAATGTCACACATTATTTGGCATTGCTCCACAGAAGCTGTGCCAATGTGTTTCTTTCTGTTTCATGTAGGAACCTCCCAAACTGATGCCTGCACCATCAAATCTGAGCAGAAAAGTAGATTACTTCAGCAACTGACCTGACCACACTCCTGACTGCATACCAACACAGATAAATCTACTTCATCAGAATCAGATACAGCCAGGAGGAGCACCTGCCAAGAAACACACATGATCAGGGTCGAGTAGAGATGGTTGCTATGAAACGGGAACAGCTAGAATAGATGGTCCGAACTTTGCTGTAAATGCCATGGATACTTATAATTCCAGCTCCACTACCACATATGTCTATCAACCCACAGTGTGACTCTTCTGAAAATAAATTTCCATGCTTTGTAATTACCTTTGTAATTGGAAGGACCAAAGGAATCCGCAAAATGAAAATAAGCCGCTGCTAACTGAGCAGCTGAGGAAAATGGTATCTGCAAAAGTAATCATGTAATGTAGAAATAGAACCACACACACAATCTGTGAGTAATACTGCAAGTAGAAAAGCACAAATGGAGAATATTGAAATTGTCATCAATTTTACTTATTCTTTAAATAAAAACCTTCAAAGATTTGAGCAGTGAGTCACAGCAGCATTAGAGAAAAAGAAAAATCAAAGAAATAATGACAACTGATTATCGCATTCCAGTGATTCCACTGATTCACATTCTACTGTGGCTGCTATTGTGGGTCTAATGGGGCTGATGAAGAGCCTGCGTGAAGCCTCAGAAGTAAGGTCATTTCTCACTTGCTGAATTCAGTCTCTCAGCTTTATTGAACACTCTTTGGATTTAAGTGTGCATCTAAGCTCAAGTAACTGGTGTGTACAGTACATCTGTTTATTTTAAACCTTGTTAAACTTAAAGACATGCCCCATAATAAGGTAGAAGATAAAGGATTTGGCAAAACCAAAGTTAACAGTTGGATCACATTGTCATTCTTATCTTGACCAAGTGAATGAAAGAGAATTGTGAAACGTGAAATGTGCCACCAGATCAGTATCACCTGGCTGACACTATTACATAACAACACGATTTATCTCATTCTGCTATTGTACACTTTGAGAAAAATTTCAGCCTGGTTCAATTGAAATTAGATCTGAGAACAAAGGAAAAATTGAGATCTACCAAAAGCCTATTAATGAGTCTACATTGACGTCAGATGCAATGGAATTGCACAAAACACTAATCAAGTAAACTAGAAAATGGATTTAAAACATATGCTTAACAAGACATGGGAATTATAGAAACAGAGTTCCTCTCAAAATTGAGGCTGAAAATCCTCTTTGCCTTGCATCGAGTTCCAAAGGACCTTTTGAAAGTGTAGACTTCATTGATTAGTACATAGAACATAGTTCAGGTCCTTTGGCCCACAATGTTGTGCCAACCCTTAAACCTACTCCAAGATCAAAGTGCGAAGTAAATTTCTTGTCAAAGTATATATATGGCACTCTGAGGCTTGTTTGAACTCACCGGCTGATTGCGAAGCCAGGCTTGCACCTGTGAAGGGAAACCAACGGTAATAAACAGCCATGGATGATGAAATTGCAGCACTCGTAGTTGATAATGGCTCTGGTATGTGCAAGGCTGGTTTTGCTGGAGATGATGCCCCATGTGCTGTCTTTCCTTCCATTGTTGGTCGCCCAAGACATCAGGGTGTGATGGTTGGAATGGGACAGAAAGATAGCTATGTTGGTGATGAAGCCCAGAGCAAAAGAGGAATCCTGACTTTGAAGTACCCCATTGAACATGGCATTGTAACCAATTGGGATGACATGGAGAAAATTTGGCATCATACTTTCTACAATGAATTGAGAGTTGCGCCTGAAGAACACCCAGTCCTGCTTACAGAAGCTCCCCTGAATCCCAAAGCCAACAGAGAAAAGATGACACAGATCATGTTTGAGACCTTCAATACCCCTGCAATGTATGTTGCCATCCAGGCTGTGCTGTCTCTGTATGCCTCTGGTAGAACCACTGGTATCGTGATGGACTCTGGTGATGGTGTAACCCACACTGTGCCCATCTATGAGGGTTACGCCCTGCCCCATGCTATTTTGCGTCTGGATTTGGCTGGTCGTGATTTGACAGACTACCTCATGAAGATTCTGACAGAAAGAGGCTACTCTTTCACCACTACAGCTGAGAGAGAAATTGTCCGTGACATCAAGGAGAAACTCTGCTATGTTGCACTGGACTTTGAACAAGAGATGGCCACTGCTGCTTCATCATCTTCTCTGGAGAAGAGCTATGAGTTGCCTGATGGTCAAGTGATCACCATTGGCAATGAGCGATTCAGATGCCCTGAGGCGCTCTTTCAACCATCTTTCTTGGGTATGGAATCCTGTGGTATTCATGAGACCACTTTTAACTCCATCATGAAATGTGATGTAGATATCAGGAAGGACCTGTATGCCAATACTGTCCTGTCTGGTGGTACCACCATGTACCCTGGTATTGCAGACAGAATGCAGAAGGAAATCACTGCTTTAGCTCCAAGCACCATGAAAATCAAGATCATTGCTCCACCTGAGCGCAAATACTCAGTCTGGATTGGAGGTTCTATCTTGGCTTCCCTGTCTACCTTCCAGCAGATGTGGATTAGCAAACAAGAGTATGATGAGTCTGGACCTTCCATTGTCCACCGTAAATGCTTTTAAGTGGACTGTAACTGTCACAAATGATTGCGCGAGATGAATTGGCATGGCTTTAGTGCTTGTCTCAGGAATAAAAACTGGAACAGTGAAAGTGTTGGTGGTATTTTTGGCAACAAGCATCCCAGAAGTTCCGCGATGAGTTTCAAGGACTGAATTGTACATTAGGCATTCCAAATATTGATGTAAAGGATTGCATTGTCTTAAGGTTATAAAGCCTCTGTGAAGGCTGCCCAAAAGTGGGAGCAAATACTTAACCTTGTGTGCAGTATTGCTTATATGTAAATTATGTAACCGAAAAAATGTCCCGTTTTGTACTCTTCCACCTTAAATTTTCGGTCCTCTTTGATTTTGGTATGCAAAAGCTTTACCTTTATACAACACAAGTGAGGTTTACATCCCTGGGCACAAAACAAACCATTTAAAACTTGATGCCAGATTGTGGGACCTACACTGACTAATACAATAAAGTGCACATGTTTAAATGGAAAAAAAAGTATATATACAACCATGAGATTCATTTTCTTGTGGGCATACTCAATAAATCCATAATAGAATAATAGAATCAATGAAAGACCGCACCAACTTGGGCTTTCAACCAGCGTGCCAAAGACAACCAAACGGTGCAAATAAAAAAAAAGAAAGAATAATAATAAATAAATAAGCAATAAATATCATGAACATGAGATGAAGAGATCTTGAGGGTGAGTCCATAGGTTGTAGGAACACTTCAACGATGGAGGCAAGTGGAGTTGAGTGTTTAGATATACCCTTCAGGTTCAAGAGCTTGATGGCCAAGGGGCAACCGGGGAGGGGGTGGGTAACTTCTAACCCTTCTCTCCCATAGAGCTACACACACAAAATGCTGGAGGAACTCAGCAGGCCAGGTAGCTTCTATGGAAAAAGTACTGCCAACGTTTTGGGCTGAGACCCTTGCTGCCCGGCCTGCTGAGTTCCGCCAGCATTTTGTGTGTGTTGCTTGGATTTCCGGCATCTGCAGATTTTCTCTTGTTTGTGATTCCTCCACGAGCCTACGTAAGAACCTCTATGGAATCTTCATAATATTATTTAAGGAGTGAGGGGATGTTGCATTCCTCGCTCACAGGGTGATCCTATGCATCACCAGCCGGCTAAAGTAGAGAGTAGCAGTTGGCCTGGATGGGACTGTGCTGCAGACCAACTAAAATAAAACAAGTTAACGTTGCCCTCTTGCTCCTTATCAAACTTAACTGTAAAGAACGATGTAGGGAGAATTGAAATCTCCTTTAGTAACAAGTTCTGCTGGAATTTCCAGTTTATGTGTCTGAAATGCAATTGTCTGTTGAACACATTCACTGATTTCACCCTCCCCCCCAACTCAGCTTCACTGATTTACACATAAACTTTGCATAATCATTGGAATGGAGCATTTGGAAATAGAATAAACTGATAACAGATGAAATTATTTCCTTGTTTGGTCAAACAACAAATATACCTTGAACAATGTGATTGATTGTCTCTGGCATTATAAGATGTCCCAATGATAACAAGTAGCATAGAATATGTTCGTAAACTGATTCCTGAGAACTCTAACAAAACGAAGATCAAAAGCATTTGAGCTATAATGTCAGGGACCTAAATAAAAAATTAACCAGACAAGAATGATTAGAGTGTGCGCTGCAGAACTAATAGGAAAGGGAAAACCCAGCTGTTATGCTTAGCAGTCAGGATACTCTACACTGTACACCTATTGAAATTTGTCAGAAGTTTTACATTACGTGTTGAATCTGCACAAACTTCTAAGAAATTAGAGGTGCCGTTGTGTCTTCTTTGTAGTGACACTTATATGTTGGTCCCAGGACTGGTTTTCTGAAATGATAACTTCAAGGAATTTAAGGTTACTGACCCCCTCCTATCTTGGAATCATCATTTCTTCATCATCTCCAGCTCTAAATCCAACAACTCCTTCCCTAACAGTAGGACTGTAGCAGCTTAAGGCGGTTCAGTACCACCTTGTTTCCATCAAATAAGAATGGAAGAATGGACAATAACAGGAGATCTTGCCCAGATTACCTTTATCTTCTGTTTCTTCCTTTTGTCCTTCTCTCTTTCACTCCAGAACATCGTCAGGAAATTTTATAGATGTGCCTGCTTCTCAGACTCAGCAATGACTATATTGTAATCTTACTCATTCTTGCTGCAGGGAACTTTTGCCATGTATTATCATATTCTCTGCTTCCAGGTTTGGTGAATGAGGGCATGAAACCCTAATCTTGACCATTGGGCCCTCAACAGTCTCAGTGTCAAACAAGGCTAAGTCATCACCCTACGACTTTCCCCATCTTTCTTGCTGCAATACTGCAGCCTCCCTCCAACTATCTTCTCACTGAAGTGTAGTTAACCTGTAGGACAAATAGGAAGCCGTTCAATTTATTTCACTCCTTCTCCAGAACCAAGAAGAACCCGGACACCGAGCTGTACACAGATGATGCTTGCATATGTAATGTGTTTAGAAGCTGAACTCCATCATCAATCTGTTCACTAAGACATACGGGAATGTCATTTACATTAACATTGGCTAAAATAACTTTGTCAACTAACCGGACCCCACTGCACAATTCTGCATTTTGCCAAGTGAAGTCAACGGCCAGGCGCTGGAAACCAGTTACCGCCTTCTACATCTCGGGATCTACCTTTCTACAATGTCAGACATTAATGGCAAAATGCACCGTTACCACCAGCATAACCCTTGATCACAATGATGTGAGTACTTGAAGATCAGTACCTCAAACTGGCACAAACCTCATGCCTTTCTGAGTCACTGTGATCCCTACACTCCTATAGGACATGGATTACCCACAGGAGGCACCTCAAAACACTGAACAGATGCCATCAATGCTGATTCTGTAAAACCTTCCAAATCCATTGACAACTTAAGTAAACCGACAGCAGGGTCCTCTAACAACAACGACAATTTCAGGGTTTCAATTGGCTAGAGAAGTTAGTCATTTGCCACACACTAATCAGCCAAAATAGGCAGACCGCAGTAAGCAATCTCACAGAGGAACTTGGCTGGTGAGCAGAAGGAAACCGGGCGTCCTGCATCAGGACTGAGGGTGGAAAGGGCAGAAAGGGCAGGTGCCCACTATAAAGAGGAGAGGGTGAGTTATTGGACCGAAAGGTGGTAAAAGATGACAGGCAGTTTGCACCCAGTAAGGGGCTTGAGTTGTGCAACAGTGGCAGGTGGATGAAGGCAGACAAAGATAAAAATGCACAGGCAGAACCCTCAACAGTATTAATGTACAGAAGGATCTGGGGGTCCACATCCATAGCTACATAAGAAGAGAGGTTGGTACAGAAGGCATAAGGCACATTCTCCTTCATTGGTCAGGGCAGAGTCACTGAGAACGAAAGTTATATTGCAGCTATATAAAACTTCTTATCTTTATATACTTTATAAAAGTATATAAAACTTTGGTTCAGCTACACCTGGAGTATCGTGTGCAGCCCTTTGTTGTGCTATTACAGGAAGGATGTGGAGGCTTTGGAAAAGCTGCAGAAGATGTTTACCAGGATACAATGAGGCCCTCCAATGGTCAGGGTCGACCATTTACATTGCGCCCTAGTTATCCACATTATCCGCAAGCCAGGATGGTACGATATGGACAGCAAGCTATTGTCCATGCTGCAGGGTCCCCCTCTTCATGCAGCCGATCCAAAGGAACGGAAGAAACAGATACAGTTTGGCACCAGCGGCACCAGCGGTGTCGCAGGATTGCCAGTCAGCATTGACCTCAACGTAGGCCTGCCTTAGGGACAACAGCTCTGCATTTTTTCCTCAGGGTTTGTTCCTGAAGCTTTCCCCATGAGTGGGTATAGCCAAGGCAGCAGAGATTTGAGATCAGAGCTTTCCTTCTCCTCGATGTGCTGCCAACCATGGATGATGAGCCCTATCTGCCCGAAGTGACTGGTTTTAAGGTGCCAGTAACCCGCCCTTGCCCCTTCTCCTCTCAGTAGAAATGGTTCCGCCGGGCTTAGTATCTAAGTGACACATGAAGGCCAGGAGCTGGACTTGGTTGTCAGAGGCTATTTGAGAAACATCCATTGGGAGCATTTAATAGTTAGTGCAAGCTTGTCTCCACTACCACCCTGGCTCTTACAACCTCAAAGAACCTTTATCAGGATGATAATAAGAAGAGAATGGACAAACTTAGGTTATTTTCTCTGGTTATTTTTCATTGGAGTCTGAGGGGAGACCTGATAGAAATTTATTAAATTATGAGAGGCATAGGCAGGTAGATTAAATCTATTTCCAAGGTTAGGAATGTCAAATACTAGAGGATGTGCGAGGGAAAAAGTTTAAAGGTGAAGTACCACTAATTTCTTTTTAAACACAGGAGAGGTAGATTACCTGGATCAGACAGCTAGTACAGTGCTGGAGGCACAATACTGCAATTATATAGAGGCTTTTAGATAGACACGTGAATATACAGGGAATGGAGATTGTGGATCATGTGTAGGCAAAAAAGATTTAGTTTATTTAATTTATTTTTTTAACTTATGAGATATAGCACAGTTACAAAGAGCCCGTGCTGCCCAATTAACCTACTGTCCCTACATCTTTGGAATGTGGGAGGAACCGCAGTACCTGGAGGTCACGGGGAGAAGGTACAAATTCCTTACAGACAGCGTTGGGATTGAAACCCAGGTCATTGGCACCGTAATAGCTTTACGTTAATGTATGTGCTTGGTACAGACTTTGTGGGCCAAATGGTCTGTTCTATCTTCCATTTGATTTTAATCACATATATGGAAGTTGAAATTTTCAAAAGATGATGCCTCGAGAAGGCTCCATCCATTATGAAGGGACCCCTACATTTCCCCCACCATCAGATTTCTGAATGGGCCATGAACACTGCTTCATTATTTTGCTCTCTTTCTGCACTATTTATTTTTTATATATTCTTATTGTAACTTGTATTAATTTGTAATGTATTGAACTGTACTGCTGCCATAATACAACAAACTTCATGACATATGTCAGTGATAATAAATTTGATTCGGAATTTTTAACCAACTGTTCCCATGACTCAGGACAGATGCACACTCTGCTGAAGTTTCCAGAACCACAACAGGTTTTTCAATTATCCTATTTTCATTTATGATCACCTGGACTGGAAGATTCCCCTGTAACAACACCAAAGGTTCTCAACAATTGGAAGGGAGCTCACTTAGTATGAAGAAGGCACACTGGGATGACAGGGGTAGGCAGCGGGGTCTACACGCTTGCAGATTACTCTCTGTGGTAGAAGTGAAGACCTCACAAATCACCCTTGGAAACAGGGGATGTGGCGTGTGATGGATACAACAGCCCTGTGTCTGCTCACTGTCTGCACGTACTCCAGTGGGTGGAGGTGGAGGGCTGTGTGGGACAATGAAATTACAATTGCAGCACAAATTCTAGCAACACGGCTCATGCGACTGAAACCACTGTCTTACACATCACATTTTAAAGTCGGATCAAAACAGTTTACCCCATTGGTGCCAACCTGTTTTGAAGAAAAGATCTCAAACAGAAATTTCTTTGTGGAGTCGCAAGTCCTCAGATTACTTCTTCAACCTTGCTCATCTTACCAGAGAAGAGTGAGTGATATGGGATATTTTTACGATTGTGTGAAAGGTCAACAGACTTTCATCTTTCCCAACATGTAACTACAGTGTTAACTTGTGAAATTCAACATGTTGCCATTAGAGGTGCCCTCACTGAAGTTATGTCCAAAGTTTTGGTGATGGTGTCATAGCTCACACACAGCAAATTGTCACATACCAACATGAGTTACTACGGAAGCAGCATTTATCTTGGTAGGACTGTACGATCAAGGCTCTAGACATAGTCACTGCTATCTCTGTAGCTGAGTTTAGACTGTGGAACTGAAATGGCTGATCTGTGTTCATTGTTTCATAAAACTGCTTAGTTAAAAGCTCTAGGAGGATAATTCTATTGTATATTATTTTTGCTATAGACCATTGAGTTTCTTTGTACCTGTAGTTTGTCACTGCACTCTCTCCCATCCATGAACATAAGAAATGAGAGTAGGAGTAGCAATTTTGCCATCTTAAACCAGACAAGGTCATCTCTCATTCTCCTGGATCTGTTCAGAGTACAAGGCCAACTTTCTCAACCTTTCTTTACGTCAGACACTCAATCCCAGGAAACAAGCGAGTGACCCTTCTCTGCCGTCTTCACCAGAAGTATATTACTTCCTAAATGAGTAGACCAAAACAATTCACCTTTGCTACAGGTATGGCCTCATCCCAATGTTTTCACACTAAATACTACAAAAAATGTAGTTGACCTTCCTTACTACTTGCATGCTTGTAAAGGACACTTAGATCCTGCTACACCATAGCATTCAAACCCTTTCCTGTTAAAAAACAATATTCTGCTTTTTGATTCTTCCTGCCAAATTGAATAACCTTACATTATATTCCATCTACAATTGCTCATTCATTTAACCTTTCTATATCCCTTTTGCAGGCTCTTTGTATACTCCTCAGTAGTGCTCTATTATCAGCAAATCTGGTCACAAGACACTCAGTCCCTTCAAAGTCATCAGCAAACACCGTGAATACTGAGGAAGCAGCACAGATCCTGGTGACCACCCACTAATTACAGTTTCCCAAATTGAATGAGGTTTACTTATTCCAACTCCTGTTCTCCATTAGTGTGCAAATACTCCATCTACACTGGGGTTCCCAACCGTTTTATGCCACGGACCCCTACCATTAACCAAGGAGTCTGTGGACCCCAGGTTGGGAACATCTGATCTACACTGATATATTTCTCCTAAAGTTATGAGGTTTTATCTTCAGAAGTAACCTATCAAGAAGAATCTTACTGAATATATTCCGGAGTCCTAAATATACTAGATTTATTGGTTCCCCTTTATTCGCTTATTTATTAAATCCTCAATGCACTTTAATAAATTTGTCAAGTATGATCTTCCCTTTCATAGCCATGCTGAATCTGCTTGATTGTAATAAGATTTTCTAAATGGTTTTCTACTACATTCTTAGTAATGAACTCCAGCAATTTCACTATGACAAAGAGCAGGCTAACTAGTTTATAATTTTCTGCCATCTGTCTCCCTCCTTTTTCTAATAGGGACATTAAATGCAGCTTTCCAGTTCACTGGCACCTTTCCAAAGTCCAATAATCATTTGTCCTCCATCGGTCCAACTAATTTTTACACCTTAGGCAGGCAAACAGTTTCAGAAGTTTAGTCAGGCATTAGTCCTATTAGTTTGCCTAACACATCTTCTCTTTATTTCAAGTTCCTCCCACCATTTTGACCCATGGTTTTCACTAATATGGAATGCTACTAGTGCTTCCTACCATAATGCAAAATACAACACAAAAATTACTGTTTCCACTAGTTCCACATTTTCCACTATTAGTACCCAAATCTCATCACTTTTTATACACTTGTAGAAGCACCTACTGTCACTCTCATAACTTACCTTCTCCTTCTCTATTATCATTTCAGTCAGGCTTTACTGATTTTTTAATCTTTTCCCTATTCCTTGGCCTACCACTAATATTCACAATTCTTTGTCTTTCCTTTCAAATTTGATAACATCCTTAACTTTCTCAGATGGGCATAAAGGGATCATTCATCTCTTCTAGTCTTTATTTCCCACTTGAATTTATCTTTGTTCAGAGTTATGACATTTCTTTTTAAATGTCTGCCACTGCTTATCTACAATCTTACCTTCTAATCTAGTTTCCCAGTCTCCTTCAGCTAAATCAGCCTTCTTACAAATGTCATTGCCTATAATGAAGTAGCTCCAGATTTAAGTTTCCCACAGTCAAACTGAATATGAAATTCTGTCACGTTGGAGCCACTTTTCCCTAGAGATTCCTCTACTATGAGATCATTATTAATCCTGTCCAGCTGACCAGATCTAAAATAGCAAGATCCTTGCTTGGTCTATTCTTTTAGAAAGCGTCTTGACTATAGAACACTTGTGACATGATAAAATGCCCTGTCACTAAATGGATTCTGTCACATCATGTTTTTATGTTTGTGTGGTTCAGCCATTGTTAGAAGAATGGACTTGTCACTGTGCTATTTGTCAAAGCCCATAGGAATAGTGAAATTAAAAGGCAGGTGGTATCCTAGGCCAATCATCTGAAGAACAATGATGTCTTTGATTTATTTCACTTTGGTAATGTTCCGCTCACCAATGTAAAGTTTGTCTCAGAGACACAGCCAAGATGAGAATTTTGTAACATAGGTAATGCAGTGATACTCCACTAGAGAAACTCCCTCACAAACTCCAGTGGTTCACGTAAATTTCTCATCTCCAGTGTTCTCCCTTTGACTGTGTGGCTCCTCCAGTTTCAGAATCAGAATCAGTTTTATTATCACTGCCTTTATATGATGTGAAGTGTGTGGTTTTGTGTTACAATCGTGGAAGAGGCACAGCTACAAAATAAAGGACCTGTCATTTAAAACTGAGATGTACGGACATTTCTCTCAAAGGGTAGTGAAACTTTGGAACCGCCTGCCATTGAAGTGGTGGAGACTAGAACATTACGACGTATCTAAGTTTTGAGATAATAAATAGTTGAAAGTTGGGAACTGATAGAGAAGAGGAGTCAAGGACTGCACAGATCAGCCATGATTATACTGAACGGCAGGGCTGGCGTGAGGGGCTAATGGCTTATTCCACTTCCCAAAAACTTGCCATTTGGTAGGTTAATTGACCAATGTAGATTAACCCTAGTGTGCAAGAGTATAGTATAATAAGGGAGGGGTTGAGGAAAATGCGGAGGAAATAAAAATGGGACTGCTATAAATGTGTGCTCAATGGTTGGCACAGACTCAGTGAGCCAAACAATCTGTTTTCATGCTGCAATGATGACCATGTCAGTCCCTTCTTGCATTGAATCTTTCTTAAAGAAACATTTCAGAGAGCTACATACCCTTCAAACTGGCTGATAATTAAATTAGAAGTTCACAACACCAACATTGGCAGTGCATTTTTCAGAACAGCTAAATATGGCAAACATGCAACATTTTTTACTTATGGAAAAGGGTTTAGCTTAATTTGAAATAATTACAGTATAGGGTTCTGAATTAATAAACTTTTAATCAAAGAAAAGGGAAAACCAAAGTGATAAATAAATTTCAACAAACCTACTGCCATTATACGCAAAAGTTAGTTCAGGAGCCAATTCCCTATTTTTAAACTACTACTAATACAATTATAAGCAAATATTGGATACCAAAAGTTTCTCTAGATACAGAAAGTCCAAAAGGGAGGTGGGAATGGATATTGGACTGCTGGAAAACCATGCTGGAGGGGGAATAATGGGGGACAAGGAAATAGTGGAAGATCTGAATAAGTATTTTGTATCACTCTTTACTGTGGAAGACACTAGCAGTATGGTGGAAGTTCCAGGTGTCAGGGGTCATGAACGGTGTTAAGTTAACGAGAAGATTCTTGGGAAACTAAAAAGCTCGTGCATACAAAGTCGCCAAGAGTAATGGGAAACTGGAAGACTGGGAAAACTTTAATAAGCAAAAGAGTACCACTAAGCAAGCAATAAAGAATGGCAAGCTAGACTATGAAAATAAACTAGCACAAAATATAAAGGTGGATAGTAAAAGTCTTTATAACTATATAAAGTGGAAAAGGGTGGCTAAAATGAATGTAGGTTCCTTGGAGGACGATAAGGGGGAATTGATATTGGGTAATGAGGAAATGACCAAGGCTTTGAATGACTACTTTGAGTCAGTCTTCACAGTGGAGGACACATCTAACATGCCAAAGAAAGATGTTTTGGATGCAATGGGAGGTGAGGACCTCGATACAATAGCTATCACTGAAGAGGTAGTGCTAAGCAAACTTGTGGTCCTGATGGAATGCATCCCAGGTATTGAAAGAAATGGCAGAAGATATAGTAGAGGCTTTGGTGATGATTTACTGAAATTCTCTGGAATCTGGGCAGGTTCTGGCAGATTGGAAGACAGTGAATGTCACACCACTGTTCAAGAAAGGATGTAGGCAAAAGGCAGGTAACTATAGGACAGTTAGTTTAACATCTGTCATTGGAAAAATGCTTGAGGCTATCATTAAAGAAGAAATAGCGAGGCATCAGGAAAGAAGTGGATCCATCAGGCAGATGCAGCATGGATTCAGCAAAGGCAGGTCTTGTTTAACAAACTTACTGGAATTCTTTGAGGATATAATGAGCGTAGTGGATAAAGGGGAACAAATGGGCGTTATTTACTTGGATTTCCAGAAGGTGTTTGATAAGGTGCCACATAAAAGACTTATCCATAGGATAAGGATGCATAGAATTGGGGGTGATGTATTAGCATGGATAGAGGATTGGTTAACTAACAGAAAGCAGAGAGTTGGGATACATGGGTGTTACTCTGGTTGGCAATCACTGGTGAGCGGTGTGCCACAGGGGTCAGTGCTGGGCCCGCAACTGTTCATGATTTACATTAACGATCTGGAAGAGGGGACCAAGTGTAGTGTATCGAAGTTTGCTGATAACACTAAATTGAGTGGAAAAGCAAATTGTGCAGAAGATACGGAGAGTCTGCAGAGAGATATAGATAGGTTGTGAGTGGGCAAGGGTCTGGCAGATGGAGTACAATGTTGGTAAATGCGGGGTCATCCGCTTTGGAAGGAAAAGTGAAAGAGCAGATTATTATTTAGATAGTAAAAAAATTGCAGTATGCTGCTGTGCAGAGGGACTTGGGAGTGCTTGTACATGAATCACGAAAGGTTGGTTTGCAGGTGCAGCCAGCTATCAAGAAGGCAAATAGAATGTTGGTCTTCACTGCTAGAGGGGTTGCATTTAAGAGCAGGGAGGTTATGCTGCAACTGTACAGGGTACTGGTGAGGCCACACATGGAGTATTCATGTAGTTCTCGCCTCCTTACTTGAAGATGGATATACTGGCTTTGGAGGTGGTGCAGAGGAGGTTCACCAAGTTGATTCCAGAGATGAGGGGGTTAGACTATGACAAGAGATTGAGTTGCCTGGGACTGTACTCACTGAAATTCAGAAGACTGAGAGGAGTACTTATAGGAACATATAAAATTATGGAAGGGATAGATAAGATAGAGGCAGGAAACTGGTTTCCACTGGTAGGTGAGACTAGAACTAGGGGACATAGTCTCAAGATTTGGGGGAGTAGATTTAGGACGGAGATGGGGAGGAAGTGCTTTTCCCAGAGAGTGGTAATTCTGTGGAATTCTCTGCCCAATGAAGCATTAGAGGCTACCTTAGTAACGATAAGGCTGGATAGATTTTTGCATAGTAGGGGAATTAAGGGTTATGGGGAAAAGGCAGGTAGGGGAGATGAGTCCATGGTCACATCAGCCATGATCTTATTGAATGACAGAGCAGGCTCAACGGGCCAGAAGGCCTACTCCCGCTCCTATTTCTTATGTTCTTAAGTTCTTTTGAAAGGACCCAAGGTAGATACGTCACCTGGACCAGATGGTGTACATTCCAAGATTCTCAAAGAGGTGGCTGGAGAGATTGTGGAGGAATTAGTAGTGATAATTCAAGAATCACTAGATTTTGGAATGGTTCTGGAAGACTGGAAACTTGCAAATATCACTTCACTCTTCAAGAAAGGGAAGAGGCAGAAGAAAGGGAATTATAGGCCAGTTAGTCTGACCTCAGTGGTTGGGTATATATTGAAGTCGATTGTTAAGGATATGGTTTCAGGGTACTTGGAAGCACATGATAAAATAAGCTGTAGTCAGCATGGTTTCCTCAAGGGAAAATCTTGCCTGTCAAATCTGTTGGAATTCTTTGAAGAAATAATAAGCAGAATGAGTTGATGTTGCGTACTTGGATTTTCAGAAAGCCTTTGACAAGAAGCCACATGTGAGGCTGCTTAACAGACTACGAGCCCATGGTATTACAGGAAAGATTCTAGCATGGATAAATCAGTGGCTGATTGGCAGGAGGCAAAGAGTGGGAATAAAGGGAGGCTTTTCTGCTTGGCTGCCAGTGAGTAGTGGTGTTCCACAGGGGTCTGTGTTGGGACTGATTCTTTTTACATTATATGTCAATGATCTGAATGATGGAATTTCAAAGTTTACAGACGATGCAAAGGTAGGGAGAGTGGCAGGTAGTTTTGAAGAAGTAGAGAGACTACAGAAGGAGAGAAAATACAAAAAGCAGAAGTGCAAAGGGATTTGGAAGTCCTTATGTAGGAATGTCGGCATTCATTTCAAGAGTACTAGAATATAAAAGCAAGGATGTAATGCTGAGACTTAAAGCACTGGTGAGACCTCACCTGGAATATTGTGAACAGTTTTGAATCCTTCATCTCAGAAAGGATGTGCTAACACGGGAAAGGGTTCAAAGAACTTTCAGGGAAATGATTTCAGGATTAAACGGCTTGACATATGAAGAGCGTTTGATGGCTCTGGACCTGTATTCACTGGAATTCAGAGAATGAGCGGTGACCTCATTGAAATCTATCAAATGATGAAAGGCCTTGTTAGTGTGGATGTGGAGAGGATGTTTCCTATGGTGGGAGGGTCTAAGACCAGAGGACACGGCCTCAGAATAGAGGGGTATCTTTTTAGAGCACAGATAAGGAGGAATTTCTTTAGACACAGAGTGGTGAATTTGTGGAATTCATTGCCACAGGCAGATGAGGAGGCCAAATCTTTATGTATATTTAATGCAGAGGTTGATAGATTCTTGACTGGTCAGAGCATGAAGGGACATGGGAGGAGGCAGGAGATTGGATGAGAGGAAAAATGGATCAGTCATGATGAAAAGGTGGAGCAGACTCAATGGGTCAAATGGCTTAATTCTGCTGCAATATCTTATAGTCTAATAGTCTTATGGTCTAAATGCTACCCCGTCAGGATTAATTTTTCACCTCTGAAATTTTATCTAGATCTCGACCTTCCTATTTCAAGCTGATACACTTCTCTGAGTTCCAGCTAATAATCACCCAAGTCCCAGTTCAAGCTAACAATCATTGCTGCCCCTGTGCTAGCTGGCACTCTTCCAACTCCTCATTCAGGCTGGCACTCTTTTACTTGTTATCCCAGCTGGCATATTTCCATCCCAGGCATTCTGCTGTTCACAGCACCAACCCCACTAATCCCATCACGTCCAATTCAGGGATTTGGAAGTCCTTATGTAGGAATGTCAGCATTCATTTCAAGAGTACTAGAATATAAAAGCAAGGATGTAATGCTGAGACTTAAAGCACTGGTGAGACCTAACACATTCAGTTTGGTAATGGCACTTGTCTTCATTCCTGTACTCCAACCTAACCTTTTCTTCTCTCTGTAAACAGCCTCTATGGTTATTCCTTCGAGTCTAATGAGAAATGATTATGCAGTTTGGTCAACACTCATTGCTGTTTAGAGGAAGTGATCTGATTGAAAGACACAAGAAGATTTTAATAGGATGACAACTTAGATCAATTTAGATGCTGAGTAGATTATGGAGGGATCCAGGTATGGGAGCATATGGGTCACCCATTTGAATTAAAGATGAGGAAGATCAATGTAAACCTTTGGAACATTTTACTCTATGGATATGTACATGGATGGAAGGGGTTTGCAGAGCTATGGTCTGGGTGCAGGTCAATGGGACTGGGCAGAATAATAACTCAGCATGGACTAGCGAGGGGGAAGGGCCTGTTTATATGCTATAGTGTTCTATGACTGATTCTGTCAAAAGCTATGGAGACTTAAGTCAGTGCACGCATTAATGGGGGTATTAGCGTTTTTGAGTAGGAGAAAGTGCAGGGTTATTGGGATCAGGCAGACTCTGGAGTTGAGGCCAACCTTGCACCGGTCATGATTTTGCCTAATAGAACAACAGGCTCAAAGAGTCTTATGGCTTACACTTACTGATATTCCTCTTTTTGATCTATTACTGTTCCTCTAATAGCATCTTCTTATCTCTTGACCTATCCTATCGTAATCCTATCGCTAATTCGCCACATTTACTGGTTATCTCATAGTAGTGGCTATACCAGGCCTCAAAGACTTGCAAATCTAGACTAAGTAATCATTATAATGCTGAACTCTGAAAAGTTAAATGAAGAGCGACCTCATCTGCATTTGGTTTCTAATCAATAAGTGCCAAAAAAAAAATTGATCTGCCAAAACAGTGACTGATATCCAGCTGTGCCTTGGGTAAGATCCTTTCTTGCCAAACCGGCTCGCAATGAAGAAGGAACTTACTGCAAGCCAAGTGCAAGAAAACTGTTAAGACATTGTTTATAAATCCACTGCAAGGAGGTGACTGTTCCACGTGCCAATGTGATACTGAAGTAGGGTGAGGCAGTCATTTATCAGCCCATTAATTTAACCACAACATCCATCAGTACAAAAACTGAATAGATTTCTGCACATCACTGTTTCTCTTCATGTTAATACATATTTTACAAATGCTAATGTAAATCCTTAATGCATTGTAAAGATGATTGCAGTGCATTGTAATTGTGTAGTGCACAGCGTGATCATTAATGATAAGGCTACAAAAATATTGTCAAGGCTCCTCAGCACTTAGTAATACTAATTCAATGGCAGAGATGATAGATCTAGTGCGGGGGTGGCATAATTGGGAGGGAAAACTCATGATTTTGTTCTTTCACAATTAACTAACATCTACATGTGCCAATATTTAGCTCCATAATTAGGCAGATCCAGCTGCCAGTGATTCACGATGCCAAGCTTACCAGCATTGTGAAGCTGAGTCAGAGCCAACAGGATATTTTTAAAAATAATATTGCCAGGAAAGATGTCTTTCTAGGCAAAGTACAAATGAATATTATACTAGAAGAAGTGAATTAGCCAAGTGGTAGAGCATGCTGGGTCACAAGGAGACCATAAGATTGGACATAGAGTGAGTGACTGGAAATTACATATTTAAGTTTAAATAGTCGAAGGTCATTTACCCCCTTATGCTTGCTTGCTATTTCAGTAACATCATTGTTTATCCTAGCATCATCCAATCGCCATATTCCTTGATTTCCCTAATGTTGACAGTCTATCAAACTTAGTCAAGAAGCTGCTCAATTTAAGAACATCTACAGCTTTTTGGGTAGCACCCAACATAAAGGCAAAAGCTGGAAAAGAGGTGACCAACAGTTTCTAAGCAAATATCTGCACAAATAGAGTGAACTACTTTTTCATACACGATTGAAAAGTCAAAAATTTATATAAGGGTCGAAAAACATTGATTGTTCACATTCCTTGCAACGCAAGGCAGGGTAACATGGTAACATTGAGAGCCATGGTAGTATGGCGGCTGGCACGACGCTACTACAGTTTGGGGCGTCGGAGTTCAGAGTTCAATTCTGGAGCCATCTGTAAGGAGGCTGCACAGTATGTTCTCCCCGTGACCACATGGGTTTCCTCTGGGTGCTTGGGTTTCCTCCCACAGACCAAAGACATACCAGTTAGTAGGTTGATATGTCATAGCAAATGGCCCTGTGATTACACTACGGCAAGATAGGTGGGCTGCTGGGCCGTGTGGCTCGTTGGGCCAAAAGGGTCCGTTACATGCAGTATCACCAAATATATAAATAAATAAACCAATAAACAAACAAACAATTGTTATGTTTGGAGCCATTATAATGGTTTGATACTCATTCCAACAAACCTAGATCACAGCATAATACCAAAAAGATTTAGAACAGATTAGATTACGAGTCTGTGGTGGCCAGTGTGATCATGTTTGCTGTTGTGTGCTGGGGCAGCAGGCTGAGGGTAGCAGACACCAAAAGAATCAACAAACTCATTCATAAGGCCAGTGATGTTGTGGGGATGGAACTGGACTCTCTGACGGTGGTGTCTGAAAAGAGGATGCTGTCCAAATTGCATGCCATCTTGGACAATGTCTCCCATCCACTACATAATGGACTGGTTGGGCACAGGAGCACATTCGGCCAGAGACTCATTCCACCAAGATGCAACACTGAGCGTCATAGGAAGTCATTCCTGCCTGTGGCCATCAAACTTTACAATTCCTCCCTTGGAGGGTCAGACACCCGGAGCCAATTGGTTGGTCCTGGACTTATTTCCTGGCATAATTTACATATTACTATTTAATTATTTATGGTTTAATTACTATTTAATTATTTATGGTGCAACTATACCGAAAACCAATAAAGTATGACTATTGACTATGACTATTATGAGGACACTCAGTCCTCGTTTATTGTCATTTAGAAATGCATGCATTTCTTCCTTTGTTGACTCATATAAATTAACTTCTAGGCACAAGCTGGAACTTAAATTTGGGAAATGAAAGGCATAACAAGTGTATGCAGGATGGTAGTTCAGGCAGTGGAATGCTTCTCCTGTGAA
This sequence comes from Mobula hypostoma, assembly GCF_963921235.1. NCBI lineage: Eukaryota > Metazoa > Chordata > Chondrichthyes > Myliobatiformes > Myliobatidae > Mobula > Mobula hypostoma. Next base: position 164,037,511 of record NC_086101.1, on the reverse strand, counting down.
TTGCTGGACTTCAGGTACGTAATGGTCTCCCTGATCACTACATCTGGAGGAAGTGCACCCAACGTCAGCTCCTGACTGACAAGGTCAAGGAACTGTAACTGGGGCTGGATGCACTCAGGACCATCCGGGAGGCTGAAAACTCCAGAGGACAGTCTCTTACTGAAGTAGTCACACCCAGAGTGCAGGCTTCGGATAGTAGATGGGTGACCACCGGGAGAAGTAAGGGGAGTAAGCAGTCAGTGCAGGGTCCCCCTGTGGTCATTCCCCTCAGCAACAAGTATACCCCCTTGGACACTACTGGGGGAATGACCTATCATGGCACAACAGCAGCAATGGGCAGTGGCACTGTGGCTGGCTCTGAGGCTCAACACGGAAGGATAAAATCAGGTACAGCAGTAATGATAGGAGGCTTAACAGTTAGGGGGACGGACAGGAGATTCTGTGGCCGTGGAAGAGAAGCCAGGATGGTGTGTTGTTCCCCAGGTGCTAAGATCCAGATGTCTCAGAGCTGCTGCAGAAGATTCTCAAGCGGGAAGGTGCACAGCTAGAGGTCATGGTGCACATTGCCACCCATGACATACAGTAGGTAGAAAGTGGGGTGGGGAGAGGTCCTATGCAGTGAGTTAGGGACAAGGCTGAAGCATCGGACTTCTAAGGTAGTAATCTCTAGATTACTCCCACTACCATGTGCTAGTCACTGCAGAATAGGGGATGATACACAAACACGAGGAAATCTGCAGAAGCTGGAAATTCAAGCAACACACACAAAATGCTGGTGGAACACAGCAGGCCAGACAGCGTTCATAGGAGAAAACACATTTGACGTTTCAGGTCTCGGCCCAAAATGTCGACTATGTTTTTTCCTATGGATGCTGTCTAGCCTGCTGCGTTCCACCAGCATTTTGTGAGAATAGGATGATAGGTTAGATGAATGAGGGGCTGAGGAAGTGGTGCAGGGGGCTGGGTTTCAGATTTCTGGATCATTGGGATTTCTGCTGGGGAAGGTATGATCACTACAAAAACGATGGTTTACACCTGAACCCGAAGGGGAATAATATCCTTGCAGGCAGGTTTGCTAGAGCTGTTGGGGATGGTTGAAACCAAGGGCGATGGGAACCAGAATGATAGGGCCGAGGATGGTGCAATTGGTTGAAGCAGAGTGTCATGAGACTGTGAAGAAGGACAGGCAGATGATAGGGAAAAATTGCAGTCAGTGGGATGAATTAAAGTGTAACATGGGGGCAAAATTGAAAAGGGTGATGAATACAGGACTGAAGGTGTTGCATTTGAATGTCCGCAGTACACAGAAATAAGGTAGATGATCTTGTAACACAGTTAGAGATTGACAGTTATGACACTGTGGTAATCACTGAAAGAAGATTGTATTTGGGAGCTTAAGGTCCAAGAATACACCTTGTATTGAAAGGACAGGAGGAAGACAGAAGGGACGGCATCACTCTTGGTGAAAAATGAAATCAAATGACATTGGATTGAAAGATGTGGAATCCTTGTAAGCAGAGATAGGAACACACAAGTGTTAAAAGACCTTGATAAGAGTTATTTATAGGCCCCCGTATAGTAGTCAGGATGTGTTGTTTTGTTTTTCCAAAACATTAAGCTAATTGCAAGAAAAAGCCAGGAGCCCAAGAGAATGGGTCTTAGATTCATTTTCTTTACCTTAAGCGAGGCACACGCTTATCATGTGGTGCTGAAATGGTGTATGCAATTCACTTATTTTTACATAAATCCCGTAATGAATTTTTTAAATGAAGAGTGCTTATTCAAACAATATATTTGCAATATTACTGAAATATTAAATACACAACAGGATATGGGATATAAATTTCAACGGGAAATAGAAAAGACATGTAATAAAGGCAGTGTTACATAGTCATGGGGGATTTCAATATGTAGGTAGATTGGTAAAATCAGTTTGGCACTGGATCCCAAGAGAGGCAATCTGTAGAATGCCTAATGAGATGGCTTTTTAGAGCAGCCCATGGTTAAGCCTACATGGGGAAAGGCAATTCTGGATTGGGTGTTCTGTAATGAACCAGGTTTGATAAAGAAGTTTAAGGTAAAAGAACATTTAGGAGGCAGTGATCATAATATGATAGAATTCACCCTGCAGTTTGAGAGGGAGAAGATAAAGTCAGAGCATCAGTATTACAGTAGAGTAAAGTGAATTACAGAGACACGAGAAAGGAGCAGGCCAAAGTTGATTGGAAAGGGCACTAGCAGAGATAATCGTAGTATAGCAATGGCTGGAGTTTTTGTGGGCAATTTGGAAGATACAGGATAGATACATCCCAAAGATGAAGAGGTATTCAAAAGGGAGGATGAGTCAACCTTGAGTGACAAGGGAAGTCAAAGTAGAAATGGTAGACAAACTTAATAACTATTAGATGTTCACTGTGGTAGACACCAGCATAGCAGTATTTCAGAAATGCGAGAGTGTCAGGGGGCTGAAGAGTGTAGCTGCTATTACTAAGGAGAAGGTGCTTGGGAAGCTGAAAGTTTTGCATGTAGATAAGTCACCTGGACTATATGGATTACATTCCAGGTTTCTGAAAGAGAGAACTGATGTGGAGGCATTAGCAATGATCTTTCAAGAATCACTGGATTCTGGAATGGTTTCGGAGAACTGGAAAATTGCAAATATCACTCCATTCTTTAAGAAGCGAAGGAGGCAGAAGGAGGGGAAATTATAGGTTAGTTAGACTGACTTCAGTAGTTGGGAAGATGTTGGAGTCCATTTTTAAAGATGAGGCTTCAGGGTACTTGGAGGCACATGATAACATAGGCCAAAGTTAGCATGGCTTTTTTGAGGGTAAATTTTGTCTGACATATCTGTTGCAATTCATTGAGGAAATAAGCTGGGTAGCAAAGGAGAGTCAGTGGATGTTGTTCACTTCCATTTTCAGAAAGCTCTTGACAAGCACATGAAGCTTGTCCATGGTATTACAGGAAAGATACTGGAATGGATAAAAGATTGGCTGATTGGAAGGAGGCAAGGAGTGGGAATAAAGGGGCCTATTCTGGTCGGCTGTCAGTGACAAGTGGGGTTCTGCAAGGGTCAGTATTGGGACCGACCCTTTTCATGTTATATGTCAATGAATTTAACGATGGAATCAATGAAATGTTGCTCTTCCAAAGAAATAGGAGAGATCCCATTGAAAAGCAAAAAAGTGCAGACACGAGGAATCTAAAAAAATACAGAAAATGCTGAAAAACTCAACAATGCTGGCAAAGGGTCAATGATTTGAAATATAAACTTCATTTCTTTCTCCCTCAACCTGCTGAGTATTTCCATAATCTTCCTTTCTAATTTGAGATCTCCTTAAAGTATGGCCAGTATTTATCCTTTACTGGCACCAGGAGCAGATTACGTGGTTTTATAGACTGATACTATGCAAAACATCTTTCCAATGTCATCATGGGTGGACACCAGGAGACAAAGCACATTCTATCCACTAACCTAATGACTCTGATCTTATAGACTCCTAGATCAGAAAGTGCAAATTATGCTTTTAACTAAACATGAGGCAAACACTGCATTTCTTAATATTTCCCATTGCTCTGCCAGCTTCTTCAGCTATTTTGGTCACTTCTTTGTCCTGCCATAGAAGTTGGATATGACAAATGCCAGTCCGGAAATAGGCTGCTAACTTTTTTTTTAAACTGCTGTATAATTTTAGAGATTTTATCATATTATTATCTGAATTTTAATGCACACATCTGTGGCATTAAATTAAAGTGAATTTCAGGTCTTATGATGCTGTATTGTTGTGAAGATAGCAACAGTTGACTAAAATCAATTGGTAACATCTAAACTTTACTTACTGCTTATTAGCCCGCCGGCTCTTAGGGCAACAATGAAGGTCCTTCATCTCTGGTGGTGTTCCAGACTTCCTTCATTGTGTTAGTAGCTTCCTCTCTGTTTTCACTAGTGCCAGTCACACAAGTCCCGGATGGAGACTCAGGAACGCCATCACGCTAAAGTGTAGAAGGATTCTACGTTGCCTTTTTCATAACAGTTTTCTTTTTATCATTCAAAGTTGTTAGCACTGAGCTGAACCCTTGAAGCTGGAGGGCCAGTGGACAGGCCTTCTGACTTGTTTGACATGGGTGACCCTACCAGGAGCCAAAGCATAAAGCCCTGGTTCCAGCCAACATAGCTCTCCGAGTCATTGAGGCACGCAAGTCTCCAAACCCAACAACAGGGCTGTGGGTCTCTTGAGGAACACCTGAACTACATTAATGTTAACTAGTGAAGCAAAGATGTTTCCCATTCCTCTTGAACTGACTTTTTCCTCCCCCTAAAGTTAAATCAGGAAAATATTGTTTCCTGATTTATTGTTTATGTGGCTCAATTACAGTGAATTATGTGACTCACAAAATCCATCTGTTATTCCCTTTAACCTTGATGTTCAGCAGTATGGACCTTGGGTTCTTTATCAAGGATTATCAATAAAAAACATTTGAAATGCAATGCTTGCAGCTAATCACAGAAACAGTATGAAAGTATGTACTGTTCTCTCTGCATATCTGTAATTTCCAAGAGGCATTGGGCTGGAATTCATCTGTCAAAACCTTACTTTTGATCTTAATATATGTTGCTGTTTAAAAAGGAACTCGCTATCTCTAATTTATGACAAGCTTACACATTTGCCCTCTAAAACACAGAACAGTGGCTGAATCCCATGGTTACTAAAACCAGCGTTGAGTTATCTACGCACATTTGAAGTCAGAAATATTTGCATATAGAAGTTTTATATTAATGGTAGAAAAGCAAACCAAGGTTAGAGATAACAATAACAATAACAAATTTCTATTAGATTTGACCCTGGTATTTTCATTAAATAAACATGGAACTGAAAAAAACCTTACTAGGTATGTACAAGAAACTCCCGACCTAGAGTTATGTAAATATCAGAAGATCACAAGGTAAATATCAGTAATGTCTTTCATCTAATTTTAGTTCACTGAAACCATGCCTTTAAGAGGTCTGAACTCATCCACCCCTTGTTGTTTTAGTTTTCCAATTTGGTTTCCGTGGATACTCTTTTCCTATACCATCAATGATGAAACATTCCCCTATATGCTCATCTCTCAGTCACCTCGCTTCAAAACCTTTCCTCATACTTTCCAGTAACACTAGAGATCAGCCTCACAGTTGTTCCCTGAAATGCCTTCAATTCCTGAAATGTTTCCATGGTTGTCATGATGACTAACGCAGGACATGATCTTTAAGATGTAGAATAGTCAGAGCCCTGTAACGTACAATCATGATTTCCATGGGTTTATCCACCACAGATAAGCTTATACAGTTTGCCTCATCTTTGCTCTGCTACTTGGTGCTACGCAGTTGTTCAATATGGGAATATCAAAGAAGAAGCTGGAGAAAGTTGCAGAGGGGCTGGAATTGTAATGTTTCCAAGACATTTAGACAGGTACATGGATAGAAAAGCTTTAACCAGATACGAGTCAAATTGACTTACTTAGATAGACATCTTGGTCAGCACAAATGAGTTAGGCCGAATGGCCTGCTACAGTGCATCTACAATCGGTGGCCAATTTATTAGATATACCAGCTCAGTAATGCAAATATCTTATCGGTCAATGATGTCAGACCATAAGATATAGGAGCAGAATTAGGCCATTTGGCCCATCGAGTTTGCTCCACCATTTCATCATGGCTGATGCAATTTTCATCTTAGCCCCCTCTCCTGCTTTCTCCCAGTACCCCTTCATGCCCTGACCAATCAAGAATCTATCAACCTCTGCCTTAAAGATACATAAAGACCTGGCCTCCACTGCTGCCTGTTGCAAAGAACTCACCACCCTCTGGCTAAAGAAATTCCTCATCATCTCCATTCTAAAAGGATGCCTCTCTAATCCGAGGCTGTGTCTTTTGGTCTTAGACTCTCCCACTGTAGGAAATTCCTTTCCGCATCCATTCTATCAAGGCCTTTCACCATTCAATAGGTTTTCAATGAGGTTAGCCCTCATTCTTTTGAATTCGAGAGAATACAGGCCGAGGCCACCAAAAACTCTTCATATAACAAGCCATTCAACCTTGGAATTATCTTTGTGAACCTCCATTGAACCCTCTCCAGTTTCAGCACATCCTTTCAAATCTGCTCAAAAGTCTCTAAGTGGGCCTCGCCAGTGCTTTATAAAGTCTCAACATTACATCCTTGCTTTAATATTCTAGTCCTCTTTAAATGAATGCTAACACTGCATTTGCAGCAACTCAATGCATAAAAGCATGCAGACATGGTCAAGAGGTTCAGTTGATGTTCAGACCAAACAACAGATTGAGGATGAAATGTGATCAAAATGACTTTGACAGTGGAATGATTGTAGGTGCCAGATGGGGTGGTTTATGGCTTTTCAGAAAATGTGATCCCTGGGATTTTCATGCACAACAATCTCTAGAGTTTACAGAGAATGGTGTAATAAACAGAAAAAAAAAACACCCACCGAGTGGCAGTGATGTGAGCAAAAATGCCTAATTATTGAGGGAGTTTAGAGGAGAATGGCTGGACTGGTTCCAGCTAACAGGAAGGTGACAGTAACCATTCGGCAATGTGCAGAAGAGCATCGGTGAGCACACAACACATCGAATCTTGAAGTAGATGGGCTACAGCAGCAGAAGACCATGAACATACATTGTGACCACTTTATTAGGTACAAAAGATACCCAATAAATTAGCCAGAGTGTATATATTGAGCATCATGTCTTCTAAGACCTTGAGAACCTTTTCAGGTCAGGCACGACTACTTCAACAACAATTCTTGCTATGTTCAGTAATTTATATTTGATTCTATCTCTGCCCAGTTCAGTGTTTTGCTTTACTCGCTAAACAATTCACAAACTACTGACTAAGATTTAACTGCATCAGTTCTCCCTAGAGCAAAGTAGACTGCGAGGTGACATAATAAAATTCTGAGAAGCTTAGGTAGAACAGATTGGCAATGCACGTTTCCCATGGCAGAGAGATCTAAAACAAGAGGCTGTAGGTTTACAGCTGAGAGGGAGGAAATTGAAAGGAGACCTGAGGGGTAAATCTTTCAGACAAGTATCTGAAATGAACAACCACAGGAAAGACTAATGTTTCAGAGGCGCCTATCAGAGATTTGACTGAACAGGTCATACAGGGATATGGAATGAATGCAGGCAAGTAGGAATAGTATGGATAGGCATAATGGCTGGCAAAGATGTAGTGGTTCACAGGGCTTGCTTCCATGCTGTACAACTTATGACTTTATTTACATGTATTGGATGGCTGTGCACTGAAATTTCTTTTAGGAAGCAACAAGGGTCTAGCAGTCCTGGATAGAAAAGGTGTAGAGGGATATAGGCCCAAAGTGGGCAAATGGGTTTAGTCCTGATGAAGTGTCTTGGCCCAAAATGTTGACTGTTCATTCCCCTCCATAGATGCTGTCTGACCTGCTGAATTCCCACAGCATTTCCTATGTGTTGCTCTGGATTTCCAGCATCTGCAGAATCCCTTGTGTTTACACATTCTGCAACTTTCCACCTTGTTGGGTAGATGCCTGCGTTGCAGGTGTACTGGGACTGCTTAACTAAAGTTGTAGTAACTTCTGGTGCACAAGTCTTTGTACTATGGCCAAATGTGTCCAAATATGGCCTTTATTTGTTTCAGATAGAGGCATTGGATGTAGCCCAGTCCATTATGGGTAAAGCCCTCTCCACCACTGAGCACATCTACATGAAGTGCTGTTACAGGAAAGCAGCATCCATCATCAGGGACCCCCACCACCCAGCTCATGCTCTTTTCTCACTGCAGCTATCAGGAAGAAGTTACAGGAGCCTCAGGACTCACATCACCATGTTCAGGACCAGTTACTACTCCTCAACCATCAGGCTCTTGAACCAAAGGGGACAACTTCACTCGCCCCATCATTGAAATGTTCCCGCAACCTATCGACTCACTTTCAATGACTCTTCATCACATCTTCTCGATATCTATTGCTTATTTATTATAATTATTTCTGTTTTTTGTATTTGCACTTACTTGTCTTATGGTTATTATTCTAAGGGTTTACTGAGTATGCCCACAAGGAAACAAATCTCAGGGTTGTACATGGTAACATATATGTACTTTGATAATAAATTTACTTTTACTTTTAAAGTTTGATGATATCACATGGAGCAATTCGAATGACCTGAATACTAACCTCTATCATGCTGGGAACCACAGGAGGCCATGATGGATCATCCACTCCGCCCTTGTGGCTGAAGATTCGTACAATTGTTTCAGTTTTTCCTCTTGCACGGATGTGTTGAGCTCCCCCGTCATTAACAGCGGGGATATTGTGGAGCGTCACCCTCCAGTGAGTTGTTTAATTGTCCACTACCATTCACAACCGAAAGAGGCAGAAATGCAGAGCTCGTATCTGATCCATTTGCTTTGGGATTACTTAGTGCGGCATACCGTTTATGTGGCTTGGCTTGCACGTAGCCCTGTCTTGTAGCTTCAATAGCTTGATCACTCATTCCCAGGTATGCCCAGTACTGTTCCTAGCATGTCCTGCTGCACTCTTCATTGAACCAGCGTTGATTCCTCCAATGCGACTGTACAAATTTATAGAGAAATAGTACAGAACAGAATCCCATCCTTCAAGTCGCGCTGGCCAGCAATCCCGCCCCTCCCCCTGCCATTTAACCCTAGCCTAATCACAGGACAATTTACAATGACCAATTAACCTACCAACTGGTACGTCTTTGGACGTCCAAGGAGCACATGGAGAAAACCCACATGGTCATGGGGAGAATGTACAGACTCCTTACAGGGAATCCATATCCTGCTTTCAGTTCTAATATATCCCATCTTTCAGGTAGGAGATCAAAACAGAGCACAGTATTCCAGGTGTGTCCTCACAAACACCCTGTTGAACTGCATTCTGAGCGGTACACTCCTCACAATAATGGCTAATGTGCCAATCGCCATCATAGTTACAAGTTGATCCTGCCTGAGATTTATTGTGATTTATGTACTAGGGCTCCTGTGTCCTCTGAACTTCATTCATTTGCTTCACTTACATGTAGAATAATACAGCACAGCAAAAGGCCCATTTGGCCACGTCACCAATGCCATAAGACATAGGAGCAGAATTATGCCTTTCAGCTCATAGAGACTATTCTGGCATCCGATCATGGCCAGTTTATTTTCTCTCTCAACCCTGTTCTCCTGTCTTCTCCCCATAATGTCTTTCCGTGCTAATACCACTTACCCACTTTGGGTCTATATACCTCTTCACCCTTCCTATCCCCAAGTATCTGTCCAAACACATTTTATATATTGTAATTGTATCTGCCTCCACTTCTTCCTTGGGCAGCTCATTCCATATACCTGTATACTGTGTGAAAACGTACTCCTTATATCTTTGTTTAATCTCTTCCCTCTCACCTAATACCTGTCCCCTCTAGTTCACCTTTTGTTTCCTCTTAACAAAGTGCATGACCCCACACTTCCGATTCTCTCCCCCGCCACTGGTCAGGATTTGTATGTCCTCTCATTCTAATTATATCCAGTTGCTGAATCACAACGTGCTCATCACCACAAGCCCTTCTATCTATTTTCATTTCATTATCAAACTTGGAGACCTTACACTTTGTTCTCTCTCCAAGGACATTAAACAATAAACAACTGAGGACCAAGAGCAGATCCCTGGACTACTTCATTAGTCACATCCTGAAAAGGGTCCAACTCCCTGTTTTCTATGTGACGGTCTGATTTTAACCTATATTAACACATTTCTGCCAACACCCTGGGCTCTTAATTTGTGCGCCAGCTCATGTGACACCTTGTCAAAAGCCCTTGGGAAATTTAAACACACTACAGCTATGGTATCCTCATAGAACTTGAGGAAGTTTGTCAAACATGATTTACCTTTCATTAAACCATATTGATGAGGTTTGATTATATACAGCTTTCCTAATTGATTAGTGGTTTCTTCTGAATATAGGCTCCAGTATTTTGCCAACAAACTAACAGGCCAATCATTCTCCATCTTCTCTCTTCTACCCCTTTTAAACAAGGGGCTCTTGAACATTCCCTGAGTCCATTGCTCCACTATAGATGGCCAATGTCTTCAGCTCCAGAGGACCCTAGCTTTGCTCTTCTACCCCTAGACTGTCTCTCAACTTCTCTTTTTCCTTTAAGATGGTACTTAAACCTTTGTATTTAATTATATTTTGGATCATGGGCCCTACTATCTTATCGTCATCATCATCAGGTGCCGTGCCCAGTTTGAGCTTTGACTGCCATGGCCCGCACACTCCTGTTTTGGGTCAAGTGGATCAATTCATTGGTATTCATTTCCAGTTCTCTGGCTGCTGTCTCCATCATCATTTGTCTTTGTCTTCCTCTTGTTTTCTTGCCTTCAATCTTTCCCATAATTAACATGCATTCTAACTCCTCTTTCCTAATCACGTTCAATGAAGTTACGTTGCCTTTTCATGATCTCATACATTCTCTTTCTGTGTTTGCTCTGATCATGACATCCTCGTTAGATATTCGTTTCATCCATGATATTCTTTGCATCCTCCTCCTCCTTATGCTGTCTCAAAACACTTTGCAACCAAGGGAGCATCTCTGAAGTAATGGTGGAACAATGAACTTCAGGAATGCTCAAAAAGACGGAAATGGGGAGTGGATTAAAGGGCTTGATGATGTTGTGTAGATTATAAAGAGGGGAAGGAGTGAGGCCATGCAGAGGTTGAAAACTTAATTCAGTTTCTGTTTAATTAGAAGCTATTGTAGATCAGTGTATGCAGAAGAGCTGGTAAATGGAAATTGGTGCAAGTTTGGACATAGGGACTTTAGGGTTCAGAGCACATTGAAAATCTAGAGATGATAGCATCCTGAACAAACATTTTAGTAGCTGACAACCTGGGAGAAGAGTGGATTTGGGCCATGTTATGGAAGTGGGAAAAGGCTATTTCAGCAATGACATGGATATAAGATCCATTATTTAGACTCAGAACTATTCAGTAGATCCTTGACTGAAGCCTTCACATATAGGACAGAACTCTGTCAGTATCTTGGCACTACAAAATCTGATTACATAGTCTTGAATAAGGCTTGAAGCAGGCAGGAAGTACAGAAGCCTCAGGTCCTACACCAAGACGTTCAGAAACAGTTACTACCCTGTCTCCATTAGGCTCCTGAACATTGCACAGTGGTGTTTGTTAGTCTTTGTTTATGTCCAGTTTTTCATAAAATTCTATTGTATTTTTTCCTGTAAATGCTTACAAGAGAACGAATCTCAAGGTAGTATACAGGAACATATTATGTAATAGCATAATAGAGTAGGAGCCCCTTCAAATTATTATTTTTGAGAGCTATTTTGTTTAAGGTGATATACATGTATATAATCTGTCCTTCAAAACCTTTCATAAAGATGTACTAACACCAGTGTACTGGTATACACAACCGTGAACAGCATTTCCACCATAACAAAGAAACACTAACTCCGATGGATGGCTCACATCAATTGGACATCTAACACACAACTCCCCAGGCAGAATCTTTACTTCCAGTTTAGGAAGGTGAGCAAGCTACTGGTGGGCAAAGGAAATGCTTGAAAGATAGTATCAAAATCAGCCTGAAAAAAATTCAACATTACATCAAAAAACTAGGAAGACATTGCACTCAATAGAAACACCTGGAGGAAATCTGTTCAAGAGGGAGCTTGCAAACTTAGAACAGTACAGCAGGCTTCCAAGGCCCTTACAACTAAAATGTTAAGCACCCAACACAAGTTCTCACCTGAAAAGGATCTTGGATCAGTCTCATAGGTCCGAAACGTACTTCTGTAGATGCAACCTGTAAGGGGGAAAAATAACACAGTCAACAGAAAGTTCGCTGGTGAAGCCATGTGGCAGTGTAAACTTGTAAAGTAGTGTAATTTATACCTTGCATATTGTTTTACAACAATCAGTTCAGAAACAATTTCACCGCTTTTAAAAGATAGGCCAATGTACCAACATACTGTATTTATTCATGGGAAGTGCAAAAGTCCCAAAGCCTCCAGATTCTTTCATTAGAAGGAATTATTTATTGTTTTATTGTTGTTGATGCAGCATTTTGCTTGCCAGGATCACAAGAAAGGGGTATGCCTGCAAGCGTTTGTTTTGCATTAATTTAATTGGGTGGAAGGTTGAACTGAGTGAATTTATGACTATACGCTGTACTGTATTCAGAAACAAGTGGCAGTGCGGCAAAAAGCAGCATCCATCATCAAGGACCACCACCATACAGGCCATGCTCTCTTGTTGTGACTGCCATCAGGAAAAAGGTACGGGGAGCCTAAACCATCCAGCCCCTGAACCAGTGTGGAAAACTTCACTCACCTCAACTCTGAACTGATTGCACAGCCTATGGACACATTTTCAAGGACTCTACAGCTCATGCTCTCAGTATAATTTATTTACTTAGTTCTTTGTGTTTGCACAGTTCTCTTCTGCACATTGGTTGTTCGTCCGTCTTTGTGTGTAGTTTTTCATTGATTTTACTGTATTTTATTGTTCTATTGCAAATACCTGCAAGAAAATGAATCTCAGGGTTATATATGGTGTCATATATACACCTTGGTAATAAATTTACTTTGAACTTTGAAACTTTGCAGTGAACAGCTACTGTACAAGAAGAATGAGAGGGTATCTCATTAATTAGAAGCAAGAGGGGATATCTCATTGATCAGAAGAATGAGGGATATCTCTTAGAAACCTGTTGAATATTGAAAGGCCTAGGTAGAGTGAATGGGTAGAGGATGTTTCTTATAGTGGGGGAGTGTAACACCAGAGGGCACAGCCTCAAAATAGAAGAACTATCTTACTTTAAATGCATATCTATAGATTGACAATTTCAGCTATATAGGCCCTAAACTCTAGAATTTATTCTAGACATTTCTCTTCTCCATTAATTCAAAATTCAAAAGTTCAAAGTAAATTTATTATCCAAGTAAATTTCTGTCAACGTAGTCAAAGTCATAGTCATACTTTATTAATCCCGGGGGAAATTGGTTTTTGTTACAGTTGCTCCATAAATAATAAATAGTAATAGAACCATAAATAGTTAAATAGTAATATGTAAATTATGCCAGTAAATTATGAAATAAGTCCAGGACCAGCCTATTGGCTCAGGATGTCTGACCCTCCAAGGGAGTTGTTGTAAAGTTTGATGGCCACAGGCAGGAATGACTTCCTATGACGCTCAGTGCTGCATCTCGGTGGAATGAGTCTCTGGCTGAATGTACTCCTGTGCCCACCCAGTACATTACGTAGTGGATGGGAGACATTGACCAAGATGGCATGCAACTTAGACAGCATCCTCTTTTCAGACACCACCGTCAGAGAGTCCAGTTCCATCCCCACAACATCACTGGCCTTACGGATGAGTTTGTTGATTCTGTTGGTGTCTGCCACCCTCAGCTTGCTGCCCCAGCACACAACAGCAAACATGATAGCACTGGCCACCACAGACTCGTAGAACATCCTCAACATCGTCCGGCAGATGTTAAAGGACCTCAGTCTCCTCAGGAAATAGAGACGGCTCTGACCCTTCTTGTAGACAGCCTCAGTGTTCTTTGACCAGTCCAGTTTATTGCCAATTCGTATTCCCAGGTATTTGTAATCCTCCACCATGTCCACACTGACCCCTGGATGGAAACAGGGGTCACCGGTGCCTTAGCCCTCCTCAGGTCTACCACCAGCTCCTTAGTCTTTTTCACGTTAAGCTGCAGATAATTCTGCTCACACCATGTGACAAAGTTTCCTACCGTAGCCCGTACTCATCTCCCTTGCTGATGCATCCAACTATGGCAGAGTCATCCGAAAACTTCTGAAGATGACAAGACTCTGTGCAGTAGTTGAAGTCCGAGGTGTAAATGGTGAGGAGAAAGGGAGACAAGACAGTCCCCTGTGGAGCCCCAGTGCTGCTGATCACTCTGTCGGACACACAGTGTTGCAAGCACACGTACTGTGGTCTGCCAGTCAGGTAATCAAGAATCCATGACACCAGGAAAGCATCCACCTGCATCGCTGTCAGCTTCTCCCCCAGCAGAGCAGTGCGGATGGTGTTGAACGCACTGGAGAAGTCAAAAAACATGACCCTCACAGTGCTCGCTGGCTTGTCCAGGTGGGCGTAGACACGCTTCAGCAGGTAGACGATGGCATCCTCAACTCCTAGTCGGGGCTGGTAGGCAAACTGGAGGGGATCTAAGTGTGGCCTGACCATAGGCCGGAGCAGCTCCAGAACAAGTCTCTCCAGGGTCTTCATAGACAACCCTGAGAGAGATTTTCTTGCGGGCATACTCAATAAATCCAATAACCATAATAGAATCAATGAAAGACTGCACCAACAGGGTGGACAATCATTGTGCAAAAGACAACACATTATACAAATACAGAGAAAGAAAAATAATAATAATAATAAATGAATAAGCAATAAATATCACGAACATGAGACAAAGAGTCCTTGAATGTCAGCCCATAGCTTTTGGGAACAGTTCAGTGATAGGGCAAGTGAAATGGAGTGAAGTTATCCCCTCTGGTTCAGAAGCCTGATGGCTGAGGGGTAATAGCCGTTCCTGAACCTGGTGTTGTAGCTCCTGTACCCTTTTCCTGATGGCAGCAAGTGAGAAGAGAGCATTTCCTGGGTGGTGGGGTTCCCCGATGATGGTTCCTGCTTTCCTATGACTATGTTCCATGTAGATGTGTTCAGTGGTGGAGAGGGCTTTACCTTTGATGGACTGGGCCTTTTGTAGGATTTTTTTGTTCAAGGGAATTATCTTTTCATACCAAGCTGGGATGTAGCCAGTCAATATACTTCCCACCGCACATCTATAGAAGTTTGTCAAAGTTTAAGGTTTCAAGTCAAATCTTCGCAACCTCCTAAGGAAATAGAGGCGCAGCTGTGCTTTTTCCATAATTGCACGTATGTGCTGGGCCCAGGGCAAGTTGTTGACCCTCTCCACCTCTGATATCCCAGTGAGGACTGGCTCATGGACCTTTGGTTTTCTCCTCCTGACGTCTCCTTGGTCTTGCTGACCCTAAGAAAGGTACTGTTGCCGTGACAACACTCAGCCCTCCTATTTGGTGATTCGGCTTATGACAGTGGTGCTATCAACAAACATCCCTTTAGAGGGGAGATTAGGAGGAATTTCTTTAGCCAGAGGGTGATGAGTCTGTGGAATTTATTGCCACAGATGGCTGTGGTGGTCAAGTCATTGGATATATTTAAAGTGGAGTGTTCTTAATTAGTCAGGGAGAGGGCAGGAGAAGGGATAATAAACCAGCCATGATGGAATGGCAGAGCAGACTCGATGGGTAGAAAGGCCTAATTTTACATCTAAGTTTTATGATCTTATAGTATACTGTCAACTCCTAGCTAGGGGAAAGAATTACAAGAGAAAACACATTTGCCATTTACTATTTGTAACACGAGAAATTGAACTACGGAAGATGTTAAGTTTTTATAACAAATGGAGTTGGACGCTACCAGGACATATTCTTGACAATATTTTGTGACGGTTATAATGGGAAAGTGTCAATGTCCATCATTAATACTATATGATACCATACAACTTCTTGTGCATATACCGTATGTTTGCAGCTATAAACAAAAATCTGGAGATTGCTAGCAAATGACGCCATGTTCTCTTGAAGAATCCACAGTTGCAAATAGAAGCAAATCAGATCTTCCCCCACTGCAGACATTATAAAAATAAGATACATTCAATATATGCAAATATCAGGCATTATTGAATCAATTTTCTGGTCAGTTTTTTAATGGCTTACTCAGTTAACATTACAAGTTAACAAGCACAGTGGCCTTGAATTTTATTTAAAGTGCGGAGTTTTATTCCCCAGAATAGCTTTTGAAAACCCCAAGGTTTCTAAAATAGTAATTCTTAAGTTTGTGATACTTAAGCTTTGATCTGAGACCTGTGTTGCAAAACAGGTGCAAAATGATGCAAAAACATTGTTCTTTTTGCTTTCTGGTTTGCTGTCACAAGCAATCCGATTGTGTGCTCAGCCTGCACGATGATGTGACTTGACTACTCCTGGACACCACTGAGTTCCCGTAGATAGCAGCTGGTATTCAGAACGGGGGAACCGATCAGTCAATGATCAGAGTTACTATAATTTTAATTTATTTGCTTTACAACCTTTGTTAATAGAGTTAAAGAGACAGGATCTGAAAACAAACTTAAAAAAAAAACAAACCAGACCACTCCAATAAAAGCTTTAAGGACAAAGAGTTGGAAACAAAATTCAAAACTTGTTGCACAACACCAGAATGGTCTGAAAAGTGCTCACTTCTAAAAATCACAGAAGCAACTTTAACTCAAGTTAAACATAGTGAAATTATGCTTTCCAAATTGCAACAACAGGGATTATACTAGTTTAAGGCAATGGTACTTAAAAATGGATAGACCATTGTGCAATATAGTATTAACTTCTTTAAAAATTATCCACATATAGGTGGACATGCACACTTGATCAATTATGATTTGACTTGTGATTGCAGGGCCTGCTGTATTAAGATGTAGAACTTCACACTGTCAGGATTAAATTCCTTTTGTCATTGTCCATCTCATCTTCCCAACATCTTTCTTTGTGGTTTAAGATTTTTCTCCTTATTATCAACACCACCACTAACAACTTCTTATCAGTGGACAAGATAATTATGCCTCCTACATTCACACCCAAATCACTAATGTATATAACGAAAGGGTTCTAGTTCAGACACCTGTGGTAACCCACTGGTCATCTGCTTCCCATCACTCCACCACCTTTATAGTTTGCCTTCTATTACCAAGTTACTTTTAGGTCCAATCCATCAACTGGTGCTTAATTCCACAGGCTCTATACTTTTGCATCAGTCTCTGACATGGGATCTTGTCAAAGGCACTGCAAAAGTTTATGCAGATAACATTAACTACACTACTCTCAGCAATACACTTTAATCAAGCATTAACCTAGCCCCAGTTTATTCTGTATGGCTTTATGGTTTTGTATGTTTCAAGTTTGAGTGACGGAGTGGAGATACGTCTCTACCAAAGGCACTCCTTCCCTCCATTAATCTGCAGGCCACCTTTGGGCAAGTTGTAGCATCAGCTTCGCCCCTGATCAGGGTCACGTGAATGTTGTAAATGGCAAACCACTTCTGTAGAAAATTTGCTGAGAACGATCACGGTCAAGACCACAATTGCCCATGTCATATGACAGCATATAATGACGACGATGATGATAATGATGCTTCAAGTGTGAATAATTTATTTGTAAATGGAAACCGGTAATTTGTAAGCTTATATAACTCTACTTAGTTAAAGTCATTTTTAAGAGGACAATTTTTTTTTAACCAAAACCAAACCAGTGGAAATTTGAAGTAAATACTCAGCAGATCAACAGCATCTGTGCAGAGGCTCAAAGTGTTTCAGGTTGATTATTTCTTGTTGTTTCTTCATCCAAAGTATG
Source organism: Mobula hypostoma (assembly GCF_963921235.1). Classification (NCBI taxonomy): domain Eukaryota; kingdom Metazoa; phylum Chordata; class Chondrichthyes; order Myliobatiformes; family Myliobatidae; genus Mobula; species Mobula hypostoma. The sequence goes on along the minus strand of NC_086101.1, from coordinate 164,019,993 downwards.
AACCTCTTTGCATTTGAAAGATGCTAACTGATATGCTAGTTAATTCTATCCCATTCCAACTTCATTTCAGTTGGGTGATCTCTGTAGTTCCTTCATTTTTTAGCATGTTACATTAATTTTGTTTTACTGATTTATGAGACCATGGTGCAACATTTCTTTTCTGTTAATAATTAATGGCTGAGGAGTAAAGTAGCAGAAGTGCAGTATAATACAGAGGCACTGTCAATCAACCAAGTTAATAAAATCAGCAAATGCCAATGATTCTTGCATGATCAGGGCATTATATTTGGCCGCCGCCTTCTCCTGAGACAGTCCTATAGGAGTGAGGAGGATCTTCAACCAGTACAATTCTGTAGCTAATGAGTTCACGCAGCTCACTCTGAAACAGGCAATACTCCATGGGGCTGGTGGGTGACCTATCAAAGTGATTGTAACCCATCTCTGTAGTCTGCTCACGGCCTCCTCATGCTCCCGTTGGACAGACGATGTTCCTTCATGGGTGCTGCTTTACCAGTTTGAGTGACCCAACATTTTCAAGGAGGCATCAAGGCCATCTTTGCACCACTTTCACTGGCCTCTTGAAAATTCCCCGCCACGATGGAGCTCAGAATCAGAATCAGTTTTATTATCATTAACTTATATGATGCAAAATGTGTTCTTTTGTGGCAGCAGTACATTGCAAAGGCATTAAATTACATAAATAAATGGTGTCAACAAAAAGGAGTAATGGTATAATGTTCAAGGGCTCTTGGACTATTCAGAAATTTGATGGTGGTGGGGAAGAAGCTGTTCCTGAATCATTGTCTGTGGGTTTTCAGTCTCCTGCGCCTCCTTCCCGATGGTAGTAGTGAGAGGAGGGCACAGCCGTGATGACAAATGAATGTCATCCCCATCAGGCACCGCATTTTGAAGATGGCTTCGGTAAAGGGAGAGTTGGGCCCATCATGGAACTGGGTGAGTCTACAGCCCTCTGCAGTCTACTGCGACCCTGTGCATTGAAGCCTCTATACCAGGCTGTGATGCAAACAGTCAGAACGTTCTCCATTGTACATTTTTAGAAATTTACTCAAGTCTTTGGTGACACTTTGGGAGTCTGGTGTTAAGCACACAGATGACATGGCCTTCCCACCTGTGCTGGTTGATGTGATCAGCAGCTCAGTGCTGTGACCGCTGACCCAGGAGGGGAAGCTGACGTTGCTATGTTAATTCTGCCAGTGAAAGGCAGTAGCATTGATATAATTGTGGGAGAGTTAAAGAAAGGCAGGGAAAAGTTGCATCAGGATCTTCAACTCCCATTGGTTTTGTGTATGGCCAATCTTCTTGTACACTTAGGTGAATTAAGAAACATTGATTTGGACCTTGGCCTCCAAGCTGTGCACATACCCTGATGGCATCTGGGTACTGCAGCTGATGACTGAAACTGGTGTGATCTTGGTTTCTGGACGAGAGGGAATCAGAGTTAATTTAAACAATTTCACACCCATCCTGTGGATTGACTCTTCTCCAGTAAGGGCTTGTTGAAGGCAAGGTACAATGAAGAACACTAAGAAGAGGGTTGTTGCAATGACAATGTTTGATTCCATTCAGAATGGGATTGGGCCTGTGGTGGAAAGGAGGATTTTGGCTTGCATGTCTTCATGTAGCAGACAGTCAATGATCATGAATTTCTGAAGCCAGCCACATTGGTCCAAAGGTTCTATTTAATATCAGAGAATGTATACAATATACAACCTGAAATTCCTACTCTCCGCAGATATCCCCGAAACAGAAGAAAACCTCCAAAGAATGAATGACAGAAAAAATTGGGGTTTTACATTTTTTCTGTAAGAACCCCAAAGCCCCTGCCCCCTTTCCCCTTCCCTCTCTGCCCCCTCTCTTTGGGGTTCTTACAAGCCCCTGCCCCCTCCCATACACAAGCAGCATCAACCCTCCCCATCCCCCCACTTATTCCAGCAGAAAGCATCAGTACTGCCACCAGCCATCATACAAGCAACAGCAAAACCCCAAAAAGAGACCATGGTCTATAGTCTATCAAAAACTAACTGTTCACCCCAACAGTTCAACATCCCTCAGTGTCTGTCTGTCTGTCTGTTTGTTTCTCTCTCTCTCTAAAAAGGGAGAGAAACATCACTCCTTCCACAGCGAGAGGAAAGACAAAAATGCCACTTTCGATGTTACAATCTGTAGTGCCGCTACAGACTGTTGTTGGGGGAGGGAGTGGGGGAGAGTGGGGAGAGGGTGAGGGGGAGAGGGTGAGAGAGTGGGGGTGGGGTGAGGGTGAGAGGGGGCGAGGGTGGGGGTGAGGGGGTGAGAGTGAGGGGAGAGAGAAAAGAAAAAGAAAGAAATTTTCCATTATCCATGAATCCCTGTTGTAGAGTAGCATAAAGCAATATATAGTCATTGGTTATGCTATCTACACTTTCCTTGGGAATGTTGTGTGACACAGATCACACCCAATGTGTCTCCTGATCAATGGAATCTGTCTGTGGTCCTGGGAGACAGTGATCCAGGAGGGTTATTGCAATGAGTTTCCCTGTGGACAATACCAAGATTACTCTGCAGTTGCTGCAACCATTTCATGACATTGGTCACAATTCTTGCATCTCTAAGATCCCCAGGCCTGCTTTTCTCTTTCTAGATGAGGGAAATGTGGTCAGGAAATTCATATTATTATACAACTCCACCATATCTTTATACCTCTGGTGGGATATCCAGGCAACTTGCGATACTTCAAATGCAGAGTGAACTTTTCAACCTCATGCCAAGCTGAAGTAATACTAAAACTGTAACAGAGTCTTTATGTGTGAGACTAAGTCAAAGAAGCAGGCAAATCTGAGTGCCCTAGTTGAAGATACCTATGAACTACTCCTGGAGGCACTGACTGTCTCGTTGACTAATCAGCCCTCAGCAGTCTGCTTACACTGCAGCTGGTCTTAAGAATGCTTTGAACATCCTGGTTGCTCTTATCAAACTAGTCTTAGGGCTTTCAACTAAGAAACTATTCATAGGTATTAATCAGAGTGAGTCTCAAATCAGACCAACAATGTGAATGCTCTGTAGCAACATACACAAAATGCTGGAGGAACTCAGCAGGTCAGGCAGCATCTATGGAGATGAATAAACAGTCAGTGTTTCAGGCAGGGACCTTTCTTTAGGACTGGAAAGGAAGGGGGAAGATGCCAGAATCAGAAGGTGGGGCGGGGGAAGGGAGGGAGGAGAATGAGGATAGCTAGAAGATGATAGATGAAGCTGGCTGAGTAGGAAAGATAAAGGGCTAGAGAGAAAGGAATCTGATAGGAGAGTAGAGTGGAACATAGGAGAAAGGGAGGGAGGAGGGGACCCAGGGGAGGTGATAGGGAGGTAAGAAGAGATAAGAGGCTAGAGTGGGGAATAGAAGAAGAGGTGAGGGAAGGGATTTTTTTTACTGGAAGGAGAAATCAATGTGCATACCATCAGGTTGGAGGCTACCCAAAAGGGATATAAGGTGTTGCTCCTCCACCCTGAGGGTGGCCTCATCACGGCACAAGAGGCGTCCATGGACCGTCATGCCAGAACTGGAATGGGAATTGAAATTCAAATGTAATTAAAATACTCTGTAGCTCGAGTCATTTGGGAGTCATAGACTAGTTGCAAGGTGTTGACTTCTTTATGAGGTCTCCGAGTCCTTTGTTATTGTTTTTCCTGCAGCAGAATTTTTGTTGACGTTGCTTTTTCTAAGCCTAGATAGATGGAGAAAGAATGGAGTAGGCAGTGAGCAGTCTGTAGTGGCTAGATCCTGATAAAGCATGGATGAGGTCAACCTTCTTGTAATCCCTGATATGGACAACCAAGGGTATTGTCAGAATAGTCTTGGCAGTTATTTTACGACAACTTTATTTTCCTACAAATTAAACTGTTTGGTTTTGAATATACAGAATAAATGGCTGAGAACCTAATGTTGGATATGGGAATAATAAGCACTGAAGTAAGAGAATCAACCAGCGCATGCTGAAGGAATGTCATCATGAATGTCAATAAGTCTTTCACAGGTAAGTGGTGAAGGCTGACGTGACAGTGAATGAAAAAAGCAGTATTTGTTTATGACCATATTTATATTTGCCAGTTTCTCTGATGTTGTCTCTCCTCCCAAAAATCTGCCTACTTAAATTGTGTCAGGAGGACATAATGCAAATTGTACACTAGTTTGTCAAGAGATCTGAATTCTCAGCCACTGGGGGAAATTATCTATCTTAAGACCTAGGCTCTGACTGTTTGTGAACCCTGTTTTCTAGATGCCATTATTAAATCCTCCATCTTGAAATTTAGGGTAGCTCTGCCTGGGTATTTGCATTTTCTGCTTATGCAATAGCAGCGTATTGCATACCTTGTGCTGATGGAATGCAAATGGGATAATGAACAGGATCCGATGCAAACTAATGCAAGATAGACTAATTAGCAGTCAAGTCAGTGATCTCACCACTGGGAATAATATTGCCAAAAGTTGGGAAATCAGTTCCAGCAGCCGTTTACACATTTTTTTTTTACCTTCGGAACAGGACTATTGTTCAGTCAGGAAAAAATGCATATTATAAGTAGTGATGGCCACGCAGACCACTGAATGTTTACAATATGGCATGAAATCTATTGCCTAGAATTTGGGTAACCTTTATGGCGCCCCTCTCACCCCTTTCCTTCTCCTACCTGCCTATCACCTCCCTCTGGTGCTCCTCCTTCCCTTTCACCCATGGTCCACTCTACTCTCCTATCAGATTCTTTCTTCTTCAGCCCTTTACCTTTTCAGGGTTTGAGGGTTGGCACAACATTGCGGGCCGAAGGGCCTGTACTGTGCTGTACTATTCTGTGTTCTATGTTCTACCTATCACCTCCCAGCTTCTCACTTCATGCCCCCTTGTCCACCCACCCACCTTCCTCCTCACCTGATTTCACATACTTTCAGTCGCCTGAGGTGGAAGAGACGCTGCTGTGCTTTTTTTTTGCCACACAGCTGGTGTGTACAGTCCAGGTGAGATCTTTGGTGATGTATATACCAAGGACTTGAAACTACTCACCCTCTCAACTGCAGACCTAGTTTGTACTCCTTCCCTTCACCCACCTTCTTATTCTGGCTTCTTCCTCATTCCTTTCCAGACCTGAAACATTGACTCTGTATTCCTCTCCACAGATGTCACCTGACCTGCTGAGTTCCTCCAGCAAGTTGTGTGTGTGTGTTAATTTGGTTTAACCTATTCTTGAAGTGTAAGTCATATTGCAATGTGAATAATCTCAAAAAGCCTCTCAGTTTTGGAAGGGGTTGGGGGAAAACAGCTCAGTCAGCTTTCTAAACACATCGGTAAATACGTGAAACGACAGAGCCTCAATGGGACGTTGGTGGCTGTCCATCAACTGAGATTATTTACTTGCCCAGTTTCCATTGAGTGAGTAGGGTTTAAAGGCAATCCTTTGATCTCTCATTAGAGGTTTAAAATATCACTAGGTCTCTGGATGGGGGTAACATCTACATGATCTTATTCTCTTTAAAATCGTTTCACTCCCCTTTCCAACAGAAAAAGCTGAACAGGACAGACAGCCTCTGCAGTGACATTTCAGACTATTATCTTGCATAGGAGTGATCTGATCCATTTCCTTCCTGCAATATCGTATTGTAGAATCTACAATATGACTCGTGAAGTTAAATAAGAAATCTACAGTCTGGGGAGGTGTCTGATGGGCAGTTAGCATATCATATCTTCTCACATCTCTGTGCAAAATATAAAAGAAATCTACAACCTCACTAGAAATAGTGTGCATGACCTTGCTCTTAAGCTGCAAGCTCCAGACATAGAAAGGTGATCCTGAAAATTGTTCTTTCTTTTTTCAATCTTTTTATCAGGTACAAAGGTCATCAGGCCTCAGGTTGGCAGTGCAAATCACATTTCTAGTTGGAAATGCTATCCCACGCATGGCTGATTTAAGCAACTTCACACAGTAAAGAGGATCAGGCATGGGTTAACACTCTGCCAAGCCAGGCTGAAAAACTCGGTGGTCTGAAAATTCTGTGGAAACAGTCTTTGTCCCAAACATCCTCTCTGAAATGACCATTTCACCACCTCACTACACAGTCATTTGAGAGCTAGTTACCTTTCCACTTTACTGAGACTTATTGGCTGCCCACAGCAATGGGAGGATGGGACAATTTCCTCTGAGGTGCACTCAACTGCATACAGTCAGGGAGTGTAATCAGGCAGCGAATGTCTTCAATAGCAGTTGTGTCAAGTACCACTTGTGTGTCTATGAGTATAAGAAAGCATAGCTTGTAAAAGATAAAACTAATAAGGAAGCTCCTATTGCTGCTGCATCTTTAGATTTATTTCTTAGGAGACTGAATTGTATAGAGCTGACAAGACCCTAGGTTGGCCTTGCTGTATTTTGCATAGGTAATGAATGACCACACTATTTTTCTCACTAGGCTCCCCAGCCACAAGACCTATCCAAGTTTAATGGATGGATTAAAGTGCCTCATTGCCTACAATTCTTTCTGTAAACTGGAATTAAATTGCAAAAAAATCTGCGTATGATGTCTTATTGCAAAAGCAGTAACCAAGAGAGAACGTAACCTTCAACAGTATTAGCATTGCTGAGTTCCCCACCATTATTAGCCAGAAACTCCACTGTGCCAATAAAAACATACCATGGCTACAAGAGAAAGTCCAATTGCACTGGATGAATCACCTCTTAATTCCCTGAAGCTTTTCCATATTAACAAGGTACAAAACAACAACATGATGGAATACTCTCCACCAGCGCCAATGAGTGCAGCGCCAGCAACTCACAAGAAAAATTGCTTGCACTGCATTAACCAACCGATATGTTTATTCTCTCCACCACCAGCAGACACTGACTGCAATGTGTACCCTCTCCAAAAGGCACCGTAGTCACTCACCCAGACGATTCCAACAGCATCTCCCAGACACTACCTCAGCCAAGACAGACAAGGGTACAAAGTGTATAGGTACACCACTGTCTAAATGTTACTGTAAGTTACTAAAATAAATAAATAGTGCAAAACAAGAATAATGAAGCGGTGTACATTGGTTCATTTGCCATTATAGTAACACCACCCTCAATGTCCAAAAAACAAAAGAGCTAATCGTGAATTACAGGAGGAACGGAGACAGGCTCGCCCCCATGAACATCAATGGGTCTGCAGTTGAGAGGGCGAGTAGTTTCAAGTTCCTTGGTATGCACATCATCGAAGATCTCACCTGAACTGTACACACCGGCTTTGTGGCAAAAAAAGCACAACAGTGTCTCTTCCATCTCAGGCGACTGAAGAAGTTCGGCATGGGCCCCCAAATCCTCAAGACCTTCTACAAGGGCACCATTGTGAGTATCCCGACTGGCTGTATCACTGCCTGGTCCGAATTGCACCAACCTTGATCGCTGGGCACTGCAGAACGTGGTATGGACAGCCCAGTGCATCTGTGGATGTGAAATTCCCTCCATTAAGGACATTTACAGCAGCAGGTGCAGAAAGAAGGCCCGGAAGATCACTGGGGACACCAGTCACCCCAACCATAAACTGCTTCAGCTGCTTCCGTCTGGCAAATGGTGGTGGTGGCATCCGTTAGTCTCTCGAGACCATGGATCTGCGCCTGGAAGGTCTTGCCTCAATCTGTGTTAGAGCAGCATCTGTTGTAGCTGCAGAGCCCCATGCGGGAGTGACAGTCTCGGCTGCAGCGACTGCACTTGAAGGCGCTGTCCTCCGGTGTTGTCTTGGTGCTGCTTTTTCGATGAGTGCGCTTTTCTTCAGCAGCAAGCCTCAGCTTCTCTTCTCCTCTTTTTAGACCTCTGTGAAGTTCCAGCCTCCAGTGAGAGCGATCGCTTGTGATGTCCTCCCACCTCTTGATGTTCATTTCCAGTGACTTCATGTCTCTCTTGCAAACGTCTTTGAAACGAAGATAGGGCCGCCCTTGTGCTCCCTTGCCGGAGGCCAGTTCCCCGTACAGCAGGTCTTTTGGGATCCTCCCATCTGACATGCAGTGTACGTGGCCCAGCCAGTGGAGACGGCGCTGTTGGAGCAGGGTGAAGAGGCTGGGTATCTGAGCGTGGGCCAGGACCGCATTGTTGGTGACTCGGTCAGTCCACATGATGTCCAGGATGCGTTTCAGGCTGCGAAGGTGGAAGGCGTTGAGACGCTGCTCTTGTCTGTAGTAGAGGCTCCAAGTCTCGCTGCCATAAAGCAGTGTGCTGAGGACGCAGGCCCTGTAGACTGCAACTTTGGTGTGCGTCATCAGCTTTCTGTTCTCCCAGACTCTCTTTGTCAGCCTGGCGAGTGTTGGGGCTGCTCGTCTGATCCGTCTGTTGATCTCGGGGTCTAGGGAGAGGCTGTCCGTGATGGTGGAGCCAAGGTATGTAAACTCCTGAACTCCAGCTCGTAGTTGTTGATGGTAATGGCAGGGGGGGTGCTCAAAGCCTTGGCCCAACACGTTGGTTTTCTTCAGGCTGATGGTCAAGCTGAAGTCCTGGCAGGCTCTTGAGAAGCTGTCCATGAGGCGTTGCAGTTGCTCTTCAGAGAGTGTTGCCAGTGCCGCATCACCTGCAAACAACACGTCCCTGATGAGTACTTCACAAACCTTGGTTTTTGCCCTCAGCCGGGACAGACTGAACAGCCTCCCGTCCGATCTGGTGTGGAGGTAGACACCATTGGTTGATGTTCCAAAGGTACCGCAGCATTAAAACCAGGACCAACAGGCTACAGGACAGCTTCTTTCTACAAGACATTTGACTTTTAAATTCACACGTCTGTACATTGTGATGGAGTCATAATGCAAAGATTTTTACTCCCTCACGTTGTAGGATGGATGTAAAATTTAAATAAATTCTAAATTCTATCTGTACACTATCTTGACAGAATTACATTGTTAGTTCTTTAGAGCTATCTGATGATTCCTTTGGGAGCTTCACACAAAAAGTCACCGCCCTTTGGTGCCGCATCTTTGTTGGGTACCTGAAAATCCACACACAATGTTTTTGGAACAGCTTCTTTCATCCTGCCACCAGATTTCGGAATGGTCTATGAACCAATGAACACCACTTACATTATTCTTGTTTTGTACTATTTATTTTCGTAAATTACCGTAATTTTGTCTTACCCTGTCCTGCTGCCACAGGACAACAATGTCAGTAACAATAAACCCAATTCTGATTCTGATAGGTCTAAATTCTGGGACCTCCTGCTCAACGACACTATGCGAGAACCTTCACTAGTCCAACCACAATAGCTCAAGAAGGTAAATCACCATTGTCTCCTCAAGGGCAATTTAGAATATGTCATAGATCTTAAACATGAGAATGTCTGCAGATGCTGGAAATCCAAAGTAACCACACGCACAAAATGGTGGAGGGACTCAGCAGGTCAGGCAGCATCCATGGAAATGAACAAGCAGTCGACCTTTCAGGCTGAGACCCTTCTTCCGGACATAAATCTTCATTTTTGGCAATACCCAAGTCACAAAGATTATTAAACTTGAAAGAAAATTTTCTTCTTCAATGTCTTCATTTTTCTCTGAAAGACATCCTTTTCACACCGGGATGTGATTCAGCAGCTGTTTGCACTACTGAAATTAGAACCACCATTCACCTTGACACAAAACCTGAAAAATACTTTCATTCTCAAGGGAACATCAAGGAAGTTTCACTTCATTAGAGCGAAGTTTGCCTGTTGTAGTCAAGTGAAGATGAAATCATTTGCCTTGAGTCAGTTTGAACCCACTAAAGAATAAAAAAAATACAGATATACGTAATTTGCCCTGGATATTACACATTGGGCCAAATCTTAAACCTGAAAGAGGATCAAGATGGAGATTGATAAATATCGATACTAAGGGCAGTGAAAGGGTTTAAGGAGAGAGCAGCGAAATAGCTCTGAGACCAATATTTGATCAGTGACAAATGGCAAAGCAAGCTTGAAAGGCTGACTCTTGCTCCAGAGGTTTTCGCCAAAGCAGACAGTTCATGTGGGACTTAGAGGTCACTATGCTATCAATGATGAACAAAATCCAAACTGTGCCATTAAATGTGAAACTGGGGAGTTTAAGCAAACACCAGCCCCTCCAGCTATATTTCTTTAGGAGCTTGAGAAGATTTGGTATGTTGATAAAGACTCTTAGCAAATTTCTACAGATGTATCATGGAGACCACTCTAACTGGGGTCACTGTCTGGTAGGTAGTGGTCACTGAACAGGACTGGAAAAAGTTGCAGAGGATTACAAACTCAGCCATCTCCATCATGGGCACTAACCTCCCCACCATCAAGGGCATCTTCAAAAGGTGATACCTCAGAGAGCTGACATCCATCATTAAGGACCCCCATCACTCAGGACATGCATGCTTCTGATTACTACCATCAGAAAGGAGGTACAGGAGCCTGAAGACACACATTCAAGGCTTCCAGACATCTCATTCCCCTGCTTTCACCCCATACCCTTTGATGCCCTGGCGAATCAAGAACCTATCTATCTTTGCCTTAAATGCACCCAATGTCTTGGCCTCCACAGCCGCTCGTGGTAACAAATTCCACAGATTTACCACCCACTGACTGAAGTAATTATTCCGCATCTCAGTTCTGAAAGGACATCTTTCAATCCTGAGTCATGCCCTCTTGTCCTAGAATCCCCTACCATGGGAAATAACTTTGCCATATCTAATCTGTTCAGGCCTTTTAACATTCAGAATGTTTCTATGAGATACCCTCTCATTCCCCTGAACTCCAGGGAATACAGCCCAAGAGCTGCCAGACGTTCCTCATACGGTAACCCTTTCATTCCTGGAATTATTCTTGTGCATCTTCTATGAACCCTCTCCAATGTCAGTATATCCTTTCTAAAGTAAGGAGCCCAGAAGTGCACACTATACTTCAAGACGTAGGGTTAGTAGATTAATTGGTCATATGGTTGTAGTTGGGGGGAGAGACGAAGAGAGGCAGAGAGGGAGAGAGGCAGAGAGGGAGAGAGGGAGAGAGGGAGAGAGGGAGAGAGGGAGAGAGGGAGATAGGGAGAGAGGAATATGTCATTGATAATAAACATGATTCTGGGAGAGCGTTCAAACCTATAAGGTCATTACATCAGGTTAATAAACAGAAGGGTTATGTGCAATTGTACTAGACACTGGTGAAGTCACCTGGAATACCCTCCACAGTTTTGGTCCCTTATCTTAAAACAATACAGTAACATTGGAGGCAGTTTAAAAGATTTATCAGGCTAATTCCTGTGATGAGAGTTGTCTTATTGTGAGAAACTAAATAGTTTCTTGAAATTTAACAGAATGAAGGATGAGCCATTGGGATGTCTTCACTAGTGAGGCAGTCTTCAACAGGGAACATTACTACAAGATAGGGGGCTGGTTATTTGAAACTGAGGTACCTAAAATGTTCTTCTTGCAGAGGGTGGTAAATCTGCAGGCATGGTAACTAGATTATAAGAAATATCCAAAGTGGAGGTCAACAAATATTTAATTGAACAAGGAATAGAGGGGTAGGGAGCGATGGTACAGTGGAACTGTTGAGTCTCGTATAGTTCAGTCACGAATCAGATTAAATGGTGTGCAGGCTTGAAGGCCTACACCTGCTCTTATTTTCTTCCGTTCAAACGATTAAATACTGAACATCCTTGTCTGCTCCACAAGTTGCTCAAGTTTTCCTTTACATAGGATTGGTGGTACAGTATTTAACATATGAGAAATGACTGATAGCTCCGGTCCTGTAGTTAATGGAGTTCAGAAGGACGAGGGGGGAAATCACATTGAACCTACTGGATATCAAAAGGCCTGGAGAGACTGGATGCCTGGATGTTGCCTCCATTAGTGGGAGAGTATGATCTGCGGGCAAAGGGATGTGCTTTAAAGCTGAGATGAGAAGAATTCCTTCAGCCAGAGGGTGGAAAATCTGTGGAATTTGTCACTACAGGGGATTGTGGAGGTCAAGTCACAGGGTATATTTAAAGTAGAGATTGATAGGTTCTTAATTAATAAAGGGGTTTAAAGGGTATTAGGAGAAGACGGGAGAGTAAGGTGGAAAAAGAAGCAGACATTATTGAATGGTAGAGCAGACCTGATGGGCTGAACTGCCTAATTTTGCTTCTGTACCTTATGGTCTTACAGCCATTTTTTTGGTCAGAATTTAAGACCTTCCAAGAAATTTAATTTACAAATATCAAGATTTGGGCTGCTTCTGCAAAAAGTGAAATTCATTTATTTTAAATTTACATTTTAGTAATTCTGAACATGTATTATACTGTCCTTATATTAAGGAGTGTTAGCCAAATGGTGTAGCAAGAAAGAAGTCTATTGGCACAAAATATTCTGTGCTTTAAATTAAGCTATAATGACATTAAAAATTGTCATTATTTTACAATTGTTTATTCTGACAATCTCCTGGTCGGTCCTTTTAAATGTGAGATTATTCAAAATTCTGCTGCCCCTGATCTAACACGCAATGTCAGCTCAGGGTTTGCTAACCAAGAGAATAAAAGTTACAATTCTCACCCTTGTTTTCATTTTCCTTCATGGCTTTTATCCTGTTCATAATTTGCATCTGTTCCATAATCCTCTGACCAATATGAGCCTGTCTATTTTCACTATTTCAATCAATTTATAGCCATCCTTTTAGTCACCAAGATGTCAAGGTCTAGAATTTCATCTCCAAACCTTTCTACCTCATCTTCTTTAGGATGTTAATTGAAACCTGATCCTTTGACAAGCTTTTGGTCATAAGACCATAAGACATATGAGCAGAATTAGACCATTGACCCATTGAGTCTACGTCACCATTCATTGATGACTGATCCTCTTTTTCCTCCTCAACCCCATTTCCCGGCTTTCTCCCGGTAACTTTTGATGCCATGTCCAATCAAGAACCTATCAATCTCTACCTTAAATACACTCAACGATCTGGCCTCCTCAGCTGCACGTGGCGACAAATTCCACAAATTCACCAGCCTTTGGCTAAAGAAATTTCTCCGCATGTCTGTTTTGAAAGGGCGCCCCTCTATTCTGAGCCTGTGCCCTTTTGTCCTAGACTCTCCCACCATGGGAAACATCCGTTCCACATCTACTCTGTCTAGGCATTTCAACATTCAAAAGGTTTCAATGTTCTCCACCCCCCCCCACCATCCTTCAAAATTCCAGCGAGTCCAGGCCCAGAGCCATCAAATGTGCCTTGTATGATAACCCTTTCATTCCTCGAATCATCCTTGTGAACCTCCTCTGGATCCTCTCCAATGCCAGCACATCTCTTCTAAGATGAGAAGCCCAAAACTGTACACAATATTCAAGATAAGGCCACATCAATGCCTTATAAAGCCTAAGTATCACATCCCTGCTCTTGTATGCTAGATCTCTTGAAAGGAATGCTAACATGGCATTTGCCTTCCTCACTACTGACTCAACCTGCAAGTTAACCTTTAGGGTGTTTTGCACAAGGACTCCCAAGTCCCTTTGCATCTCATATTTTTGGATTTTCTCCCCATTTAGAAAATAGTATGCACATTTATTTCTACTACCAAAGTGCATGGCCATGCATTTTCCAACATTATATTTCATTTACCACTTTTTTGCCAATTCTCCTAATCTGTCTAAGTTCTTCTGCATCCTACCTATTTCCTCAACACTATCTGCCCCTCCACCAATCTTCGTATCACCTGCAAACCTGGCAACAAAGCCATCTATTTGATCATCTAAATCATTTATATGCAGCACAAAAGGAGTGGTCCTAACACTGAGCCCTGCTGAACACCACTAGTTACTGGCATCCAACCAGACAAAGATCCTTTTTTTCCCCACTCGCTGCATGGGCTCTTAACTTGGTAAGCAGCATAATGTGTGGCACCTTGTTAAAGGCCTTCTGAAAGTCCAAATATACAACATTCACTACATCCCCTTTATCTATCCTACTTGTAATCTTCTCAAAGAATTCCAACAGGTTTGTCAACCAGGAATTTTCCTTAATGAAACCATGCTGACCTTGTCCTGTGTCACCCAGTACTCCATAACTTCATCCTTAACAATTGACTCTAACATCTTCCCAACCACTGAGGTCAGGCTAACTGGTCTATAATTTCCTTTCTGCTGCCTTCCTCCTTTCTTAAAGAGTGCAATTTTCCAGTCCTCTGGCACCATGCCAGAGTCCAATGATTTTTGAAAGATCATTGCAAATGCCGCCACAATTTCTTACGCTACCTCTTTCAGAACCCTAGGGTGCAGTTCATCTGGTCCGGGTGACTTATGGACCTTTAGGTCTTTCAGCTTTTTGAGCACCTCCTCTCTTGTAACAGTAACTGCACACACTTTTCTTCCTTCACACACTACAACATCAGGCACACGGCTATTGACTTCTACAGTGAAGAGACAGTCATCTGCCCATATGCCTCTGTACGATGCCCGGTATCACATTTTGCTTGATGATCAGTTCTATGAAGGGCCTGAGATGTTGAACTATGATGAGGGTACCATAAACAAACAAGCATTTGCAGCCTCACTTCCTCAATCCCCTGCCAGTTATAAAGTAACAAAGTGCTCCAAGCTAAAGATAGTGGATTTTAAACTTAATTATTGACTGCCAGGAAATAAACCGTAATGTAAGATGAGTAGGAGAAATGTGCTGTTGGAAAATACTAAATAAAGATGGTGAAAGTTTTGCTGGAGGTCATTATAGAGGAAATTATACTGTTTGTCCATCAGATAAAACAGACAAATAGCATAGATGGGTCAATTTTTATCTCCTAATTCTTAACTCCCACTGGCATTTAAACTGATACTTACTGGAAACCCAAAAGGTCATTTGCAACTCAAGCCGATTCATTCATTTATTCATTTCCATTGCATATTTTGATTTGCACAAATTAATTATTAAGATTAAATGAAGTTGCACTAAACACTTAACATCAAAAATAAAATGAGCTTTAATAAATCATAATCCATTTACAAAGCATCAGCCATTCAAGAACACAGGCTTATTGAAAATCTATTAGCTTGGAATTAATTACCAATTCAAGTAAACTGAGAGGGAATATCGAGTCTTCGTCCTATTTATTCTTTCCCTTCAAATTTTCTTCAAAGGCTCCCCATGTTTTGCTCACGTCATGTGTCGTTTTTATGCGGCCTTGACCAGTTTCAAGGTCCTCACTCCAGAAAGCAGAAGAGCCCTCTGAAGTACAGAAGTGGAGATTTAGTAATGTTAGTGAGGCCCAAGAGCCTTGAAGTGCACAGTTGGTCATTTAGTTCTTGGTTTCAGAAAGAGCGTACTCCCACAGTGGTCGACTCAGAACGATGACCTCACTCACCACTACACCCAACACCTACAGACACACTTCAAAGGACTCTATACATACTTTGACAGTAACTTTACACTTTGAAATTATTAGGATATTAGAAGATCCTTCATGTCTTCTGCCTGAGGTTTTCCCTCCTAATCCAACCCACGGTTACCTCCCACTAAAAGATGCTCTCCCATTTCTGCACTCCTGATCGCTCCATCACTCTTGCCAGCTACAAGCAGCAATCAATGCCAGGGTTAAATCCAGGGCTTATGGTCTCCAGCCCTTCATGGATTTCAACTTATGCCTCTGGATCAACCCTTCAGACTGAGATGTTTAATGGAAAATTGTGCATTGTAACACAGAGGTTCAAATATCACAACTTATCCTGGTCCAGTCACGTGGATGATGTGGTTGAGAAGGTTCACCAATGCATCTTTTTCCTCAGTGTGTCAACATCCATGGCATTTTTCCATGATAGTGGTTCGTTTTGGAGGGTCAAATTTGAAGGCAGAATACAAAATTAATGGTAAAAGACTCTTGGCACTGTGGAGGATCAAAGATATCTTGGGTCTATGTCCATTGGACACTCAAGGCTGCTGCACAGGTTGACAGTGTTGTTAAGAAGTTGTATGGTGTGTTGGCATTCATCAACTGTGGGATTGAGTTCAAGAGCCGTGAGGTAATGTTACAGCTATATAAGACCTTAGCTCGACTCCACTTGGAGTACTGTGTTCAGTTCTGGTCACCTCACTACAGGAAGGTTGTGGATACTATAGAAAGAGTTCAGAGGAGAAGTACAAGAATGGTGCCTGGATTTGAAAGAATGCCTTATGAAAATAGGTTGAGTGAACTTGACATTTTCTCCTTGGGGCGACAGAGGATGACAGGTGACCTGATAGAGGTGTATAAGATGATGAGAGGAATTGATCCTGTGGATAGCCAGAGGCTTTTCCCTGGGCTGAAATGACTGACACGAGGGGTCATAGTTTTAAGCTGCTTGGATGTAGGTACAGAGGGGATGTCAGGGGTAAATTTTTCACACAGAAATTGATGGGTACATGGAATGTACTGCCAGTGATGGTGGTGCAGGTGGATACAATAGCGTCTTTTCAAAGACCCTTAGATGGGTACATGGAGCTTAGAGAAATAGAAGGCTATCTGGTAGGGAAATTCTAGGCAGTTTCTAAAGTAGGTTATATGGTCAGCACAACATTGTGGGCCGAAGGGCCTGTAATGTGCTGTAGATGTCTCTGTACTATATTAGAGTCGGTAGAGTTTACAACCCTCTTCAGCCTCTTTTGACCCAGTGCATTGGAACCTCCAGACAATACTCTGAGTTACATCTGGGGCTTTGATGACATACCAAATCTCTTCAAACATGGAATGAAGTAGAATCGTTGGTGTGTCTTCTTTGTGATTGCATCAATATGTTGGGCCCTGGGCAAATCCTTTGTGACAGTGACACCAGGAACTTGAAGCTGCTCAGCATCTCCACCACTGACATCTCCACTCAATGAGGACGGGCGTGTGATCTCCAGGCTTTCCCTTCCTGAAGTCCACAATCAATCCTTGGTCTTTCTGACTCTGAGTGTGATGTTGTTGCTGTTGTGACACCACTCAACCACTTGATCTATCTCACTCCTATGTACACCATCTCCTCACCATCAGAGATTCTACCAACAACAGTGTCATCTGCAAAGTTACTTATTTAAAGATAGAGCGCAAAACAGGCCCTTCTGGCCCAATCAGCCGCACTGCCATCTATTTAACTCCAGTTTAATGACAGGCCATTTGCTGATGCCTAGGTCTCCCAAAGCAGAGTAGAGAGCCAATTAAATTGTGGCTGCTGTAGGCCTGACGAGGTGCTAAGCAAATTGCAGTGTGTCCAGGCTGTTGTTCAGACAGGAGTTACTAGCTATAACCAACCATTCAAAAAACTTCATTATGGTAGATGTGAGTCCTACCAGACGATAGTCATTGAGGTAAGCTCTCTCTGCTCCTCTTGGGAACTGGTATGATTGCTGCCATTTTGAAGCAGGTGGGAACCTCAGACCACAAGAGAGGTTGAAGATATCCTTGAACACTCCAGGCAATTGATTGCTACAGATTTTTAGTAGCCAACTAGGTATCAGATGCTTTGTGAAGGTTCACGCTCTTAAAACTTATTCTAATATTGGCCTTCAAGATAGAGATCCCAGGGTTACTGGACGCTGTGAGGATTTTCACAGCTGTAGTGATATTCTCCCTTTCAAACTGTGCATAAAACTCTAACAAACTTCTACAGATGTGCTGTTAGACGTATGCTGACTGTTTGCACCATGGTCTAGTATGGAATATGATTATGCAGGAATGTAAACAGCTGCAGAGAGTTGGGGATTCTGCCCAATACATCACAGGCACATCCCTCCCCACCACTGGTAGTATCTACAGGAGGCAGTGCCTTAAGAAGATGGCATCTACCAAAGATTCCCACTATCTAGGCCATGCCATCTTTTCACAGCTATCGTTGGGCAAAAGTATGAAGTCCCACACAACTAGGTTCAAGAACAGCTACTTCCCATCAACCATTCTCTTCTTAAACTAACTAGCAAAGCCCTAATCATTACAGTTTAGCACAACCATGGCCACTTTGCACTAAAATGGTCATTTTTTTGTTCTAATTGTTTTCTTGCAAAAATAATGTTTATAATTTATGTTCAATTTGGACTGTTCTTGTGAGTGCTTACAAATGCCTGTAACATTGTTGATAAGAAGTTTTTTCATTGCAGCTGTGCACACATGTACTTGTGCATATGACAATAAGTTAATTTAATTTTATGACTTTACAGTAAAAATTATCAACTAATTAACACCACTCTTGGGTGCACAATTCCCCCTTTTGCATTCTTCAAAACCACATCATTCTTACATTTTTAGGCAACTATCAATCCCAGGGTAAAGACCCAGGACTATTGCTTTACCCAACTCCTCCAACACAACTTCAATATAATATCAGACTTTAAAGGTTGTCTGCTTTTGTTCATTTTACTTATTTTGTTACTGTACATCCAATCTAATCAACAATGTGCCTGAATCAAATGTTCTCTACTAGTTTCCATGGCAAACCACTTATTTTTTATGCAAGAATAAAACTGCAGAATAAAAGGCAACACACACAAAATGCTGGAGGAACTCAGTAGGACAGGCAACATCCATGGAAAAGAGTAAACAGTTGGTGTTTTGGGCCAAGACCCTTCATCAGGACAGGAAAAGTCAGAGTGAGGGGTGGGGGGGGGGAAGAGGAGGAAGAAGTATAAGGTAGTAGGTGACATATGAAACTAGGAGAGAGGGAGGGGATGAAGTAAAGAACTGGGAAGTTGATTGGCGAAAGAGATAAAGGGCTGGAGGAGGGAGAATCTGATAGGAGAGGACAGAAGACCATGGAAGAAAGGGAAGGAGGACAGCACCAGAGGGAGATGATGGGCAGATAAAGAGATGAGGTGAGAGAGGAAACATAATATAGTTATTTTCACACTTTATGTTATGTGGCATATATATTTTGTAAAATATACTGCACAGAACAAATCTATTTGGCGAAAATATTCAAGTTGTTATATACTGGAAATTTCTTTTTTTTATATATATAAAAAGATCTTTTGGGGATTTTCTGTGGGCATTTATTTTTTCCAAAGATCAAATCAAGATACACGATGTGAAAGAAAGGCAACTTTCTCCAAACCAGTGGCGTCTTCTCCTAATTTAGTTCTGTATAGCAGAGCTGTAAGAATTATGCCTCACATTTCCAGAAGGTGTCAGAAAATTAAGAAATACCCTCTTAGTGGGAAGCTAAATGCTTCTGAGTGTAATGATTTTGACAGCAAATTAGACTGATAACTGGGGGAGGAAGGAACATCACGATATGTCATGGTACAGGGGTTTTATAGATTCTGGGTATTTTCATATATTATAGGCAATTAAGCTAGTTAGTAAGGATAACTAATTCAACGACTCCATTTAAATGACACTTACAAATAATAGTGCTTTAATCAAAATCTTAAAGGAAACAAGCATAAGATTTCCAGCAAAAAGTATCCCTTTTGGAATAAAAGCCCTGGGTTCTTTCCCCAGAGCATAACCAAATTGAATAGGATTAACTAAAATATACGAACTCGGTGATTCAGTCCGCTTGTGATTCAAACTTTCAGCGACTGCAAAAATCCAGAAGTAACTGACCATGCTGCACAGAACAATCTGGACACAAGTCTGAGATTTAGTCGTGAACTTGCTTTTCTCCCCCCATGTATAGTTGGTTACATGGAGAGTGTGGGTGGGGTGCATAACCTATTGTGGGATTACCTACGTCCCTGGTTTAGGATTGAGCATTCGAAGGATATAGTACCACAAGTAGTGCTCACCTTTGGCCTCTGTTGTCCTCACCTAGGAACTCAAGCTGAGTTTTATGCTTAAGTTCATGTAGATTTCAGACAAGAATTTTTTGAAGCAGCTCCCTTGCACGTTAGTCTAGGGAGTACGTTATTTCTGGGGATGGCTCAATGTGCTCCTGACTCTGGCTCGGTACATCAGAGTTGATGGTTCCTTTGTGAACTTGTTATCCTACTGGTGCAAGCACGTACATCTGCAATGTGAATAACAGGACATCCCCTAACCCTGAAACTGACATGGGTCACGGTGTTAAGTAACTGGATCATACACACAAGACACTAGATGCAACCTCCTCTTCTTGTCACTATACCCCACTCTCCAACCCGTCCTCTATCTCCACACCCCTACCCCACCCATAATACACCAAAGTTTCAGTAGGGTAGAGTTAAGGGACGGAACATCGATCCTGGAGAAGAATGAATTACAAAGAAAAAAAGAAATAAACTCAAACAAGAGCATGCAGGGCAGCCAGACAGTTGTAATTACTAGATTTTCTGTTATATTGTGTGCGTCCAGTGTGAAACTGGTCGCAGTAATAACTTCGGATTTATTTTTCAGAACACCTTTTGTTTTGGAGTTTTCCTGTTGTTCCCGTATGTGGTACACACAATCTTAACTTCTCTAAAATGCTATTTATAGAGACAGATACATGGTCATATTGCAGTGACTTTACACTCTTGTAGATAATATAGAGTATTTTCTTCCCACTGACTCAGGCTGGTTTACTAAATATATTCAGTAACTACCTAGGACTATACAGAAAACTATATAAAGATGGGATCTTCATTCAAACTCTCCATAACTCACAAAACCTGCTGCAATGTTGATCCAAAATCTGTGCCTTTAAATTAACTGATAAAGGTGGAGCAAGTAAAAACTGTCAGATTGTTGGCAATGTAAATTCTGAGATTTGCCAGTGCAGTTCACAAACATTTATTCAGGCACAAAAAAATTTATAAACAGAGTTTGCATTATAACTCCTATGTCAATACTCTTCAGGCCTTTCTGCACACATATTGTTGCACATTAGCTTTAATAAATCAAGGGGTTTATATTGCGATGGGTGTGGAGTTGGGCTGAGGAAAGGAAAGGGAAAGACCATAGATGCAGAATTAAGGCATTTGATAATGGTTGATTTATTTTCCCTCTCATCCCTGTTCTCCTGCCTTCTCCAAATAACCTTTGACGTCCTTAAAAACCAAGATCCTATCAACCTCCGCTTCATATATACCCAATGACTTGGCTTCCACAGCCATCTGTAGTCAATAAATTCTTCAGAATTACCACCCTCTGGCTAAAAAATTCCTCATTTCTAAACTAAAGCAATGTCCTTCTATTCTGAGGCTGTGTCCTCTGGTCCTAGACACACTTACTTTTGAAACATCCTCTCCATAACCACTCTACCTAGGCCTTCCAAAATTTGGTAGGTTTCAATGAGATTCCCCACATTATTTTAAACCCCAGCAAATACAGGTCCAGAACCTTCCAATCTCAGACAGAGGTGTAGGGTTAGATGTAACAGCGACAGGAATATTTTTTGATGCCCAGGATCTGATATTTTTTTTTACATCAGTCTCTGTCTGCATTCACCTCTATACAAATATGTTACCAAAACTATGATCTCCTGTATTCTCTCTGCCACTTACAGTCCTGAGCAAAAGTCTAGGCACCCTAGATTTTTCATATCGTTTCAAATGGTAAGTCCTCTACTGAGCCCTGATCTCAACATCTTCGAGGCTGCCTGGGATTACCTGGAGAGACAGAAGAAAGCGAGACAACCAACGTCTGCAGGCAAACTGTGGCAAGTTCTCCAAGATGCTTGGAACAACCTACCAGCCAAATTTCTTACAAAACTGTCTGGCAGTGTACCCAAGTCAATCAATGCAGTTTTAAAAGCAAAGGGTGGTCACACCAAATATTGATTTGATTTACTTTTTACTGTTTACAGCTCTTTATAGTATTTTTTGGATATTTAGAAACTTTTCACTTCATTATTTTTGAAAGTACCTTCGCTTTACACATTTTTTTTACATGTGCCCAAGCCTTTTGCACCATACTGTAGATATTCAGCTTCACTCTGCACATTTAAAGTTCAAAGCTGAAAGTAGGAAATCTAACAGCCTGGTGGCAGTGGGAACATCCTTACTCAATATTTGTTATAATATCTGCAACTCTACAAGCGGATGTGATTTCTTTTTAGTCGGATCTTCATCCCTTGTCAGTGCCCAGTTGATTGCTCACCCTCATATAGCGGTGAGTTATTAATAGAAAAGACAGGTGGTGAATGCAGCATGACATTAATAAATTACGTTACATTACACACTGCCAGTGATTACAGAGCTTTATGTATTTGTGGTGGTTCGGTGTTTACCTGTGGAAAACGCAAAAAAAAATCTACATTCTTGTATTAAATAACCCCTGCTTGAAAAGGCCCCCAGCAGGATATCTGCTTTTGTTTACAAATCCAAATGACATCCAAGCAGGAGGTCCAAAGGTCAACAGTGAATGACTCAATTGACTTCAAAGCCTTAAAGGTTAAACTTTTAAATCTTGGAGATTATATTAGTCAAAAGTTCACTGTATTTTTTTTATATCTTGAAAAAAGATTTAGATTTGTGAAAAAGAAGGCAAGTTCAAATAAATTTAGCTGCTTCACTCAGTAACTATGGTTACTGAAGAAAATTTTGTCAGCAAAATTGACAAAAAATGCAATGGGCAAATAACTGAGATAATACTTCTGCTGAATGATGAGGTACTGTGTTATAAAGCTGGAATTCTGAAATAAATTCCTGATTTGTCTTATCCAGTCACAGTACTTGTGGTGTTGTGGAAAAGATACACCACTGCAAGCCATGGTGTCTCTACTTGAGTGTAGTACATAACCCCCTCGTCCAGTCATCCCTCCCACTGATCTGTCCCTGGCATTTACTCCTGCAAGTGAGACAAGTGCCACGTCTGCCCCTACACTTCCTCGCCACCAATCTGGGCCCCAGACAGCCCTTCAAGGTGAGGCAACCCTTCACCTGCGAGCCTGTCAGGATTACCTACTGTATCCGGTCCTCCAGGAGCAGCCTCCTTTATACTGGTGAAACATGGTGTAGAACTGGGAAATGCTTCTTCAACCACCTTCACTCCATCACCACATAAGGTGAGTTTTCTCTGTGGCCACCCATTTTAATTCCACTTCCCATTCTGACACGCCCATCCATGTCTGTCTGTACTGTCATGTTGAGGCCACCCTCAGCTTAGAGGAGCAACACCTCACAGTCCTTCTGAGTAGCCTCCAACCTGATGGCATGAAAATTGATTTCTCTAACTTCTGGTAATTTCTCCCCCCCGCTTCCCTTCTCTCTTTTTCCAATCCCTATTTTGACTTCCTTTTTGCCCACCTCCTTTCTTCACCTCCCTCTGGTGCCCCTACCCCTTCCCCTTCTCATATGGCCTACTCGCTTCTCCTATCAGATTCCTCATTCTTCAGCTCTTTATCTTTTCCACTTATCACGTCCCATCTTCTTACCCCATTCCCCCTCCCCTCCAGTCTATCTCCCTACCCCCCACACCAGGTATCACCCATCCCCTCACCCCTCCTGTCTACCTCCCCCCCGCACCAGGTATTGCCTATTCTCCCCTACCCCTCCTGTCTACCCTCCCCCCGCACCAGGTATCACCCATCCCCCCCACCCCTCCTGTCTACCTTCCCCCCGCACCAGGTATCACCCATCCCCCCACCTCTCCTGTCTACCTTCCCCCCTCACCCCTCCTGTCTACCTTCCCCCCCGCACCAGGTATCACCCATCCCCCCACCCTTCCTGTCTACCTTCCCCCTGCACCAGGTATCACCCATCCCCCCACCCCTCCTGTCTACCTTCCCCCGCACCAGGTATCACCCACCCCCCCCACCCCTCCTGTCTACCTTCCCCCCGCACCAGGTATCACCCACCCCCCCCACCCCTCCTGTCTACCTTCCCCCTCGCACCAGGTATCACCCATCCCCCCACCCCTCCTGTCTACCTTCCCCCCGCACCAGGTATCACCCATCCCCCACCCCTCCTGTCTACCCTCCCCCCGCACCAGGTGTCACCCATCACCTGCCAGCTTCTGCTCCCCCTTCCCCCACTTCCATATTCTGGCTTCTTCCCCTGTCCTTTCCATTCCTGATGAAGAGTCTTGGCCTGAAACATTGACTGATTATTTCTCTCGACAGATGTTGCCTGACCTGCTGAGTTCCTCCAGCATTTTGTGGGTGTTGCTCTGCATTTTCAGCATCTGCACAATCTCTTGTGTCTTGTAATCTTGTTTGCCATTTAGTTCTTCTGATTGCGTACTTTTTCCCAGACAAGAGCTACTGTTGTTTTATTTCTAATGCCGTTAAGTCACGTATCAAGATTCATCTGAATGAAAATGAAATTATAGGCAAATCTCTGCACACAGACTTGTCATCCAGTTATCCTCCAAAGTAGGAAGCACGAGAAGTCATAGCTTTTTCCCTTCCACTACACATCATCAAACCAACTCAACAAATGGAAAGAGGAGACATTTCTAAAACTGAAACTGCTGAAGTCAACGGGGCTACAACTCTGATGGCACAGTGCCATTGTTCAGGCAGGAGTGCATTGGTGTGGAACCAGTGTACCTGCAGCACAGAACACAAGAGCCTATCGCAGATCATAGGGACAGGTTTACTTGAATAGTTAGTATGGGTAGCTTTGTCAGTAAGGATACATCAGAGGAGTCTAATTTAGAGATGAAGTAGTTCAAAGTCTCTCAAAATGTTTTAAAATATGGTGATATTAAGGCAGAGCTTTTACAAATTATTACTGAACTTCCTAAAATATTAAAGATTTTTGGGGAGTATGTTGCTGAACAATTAGACAAACCACATACCGTACAACAAAAAAAAAGTGGTATTTTAAATGTGGAAAAGTACCCCACAATAGCAACTCCTACGTTTCCCGTAATTAATGGTCAACAATGTTCAAACCATGAGTTTAGTGATCCAAGTTAATGTGTTACCACTCTATCCATTGCTTTTGCTGACCCAGGCAATGCAAGCCACTACAGCTGAGGAGGTACATTCCATTTCTTACATCCATTGAAAGTTAAAGCAAACTATTTCACATACAGTCCGGTTTGAATCCTAAAAGAAAAGCCTCTGCCTCTACCTGCGATGGCTCTATCCCCCAAACCAACAATAAATCCTTTCACGTGACTGAAAACAATGCCAAATTACAAATTTTTGGACTTGGGCTGAATCAGTCTAAAATTTGTTTTAAGCGCAGCTTAAGTTTCTGCAATAGTCTAGTAGCACTAATTTCTGAATGTATAATAGGGTATCCCAGTCCTGTTATACAGGCCAGAACCAAAAGGTTTGCGTCTTTTACTTGGTTAAAACCCAGGAAGAAGTCCAACAATTTCTCATTTGCAAATGCTAAACACCACGGTCTTTGTGTGAATTTACAAAAACTGCAGAGGCATTTAGTCGCCATGAACAGTCGTAAGGAAATTTGAAACAAATGTCAGAAGCATCTGTCATGAGAAACAGAAAATAACACAGCACTAACACAGATCAGACAACTGGTAGTCGGCACTGTTGACAGAACAAAAAGAGTGGGGCATTTAAAAATGGTGTATTTGAACATACTAAGAATACTAAGAGTGGAGGAAAAATACACTGTAACTTTGATTAACACCATTTTGATTGTGGACTTCAGGAAGGAGAAGTCAAAAGAATATACAGCAGTCCTCAGTGAGCTGTCACTGGGGGGAAAGGACGAGCAACTTTAAGTTCCTGGGCATCAACATCTCAGACCATCTACCCTGGGTCCAACACATTGATGGAATCATCAAGAAGGCACACCAGCAGCTGTACCTGAGGAGATTTGGTATGTCACCAAAGACTCGAGCACATTTCTACCGATGTTCAGTGGATACTATTCCGACTGGTTGCATCACCACCTGGGTCTGGAGGCTCCAATGCACTGAGGCTGCTGAAGGTTGTAGCCTCAGCTAGGTCCATCAAAGGCATAACCCTCTCCACCAGAAGACATTTTCAAAAGGCGGTGTCTCAAGAAGACAGCATCCATAATTAAGCACCCTCACCATTTGGGATATGTCCTCTTTCCATTACTACCACTGGGGAGAAAGTACAGGAGCCTGAAGACCCACACACACATTTCAGGAACAACTTCTTCCACTCCACCATCAGTTTTCTGAACAGTCCTGAACACTACCTTGCCTTGTTATTTATCTTTTACACTATTTACTTTTTGCAACTTACATTAGTTTTGATGTCTCAGACTGTACTGCTGAATAAAGCAAATTTCATGACACATGTCAGTGATTGTAAACCCGTTTCTGATTTTGACAGTGATGGCAGCATTAGCCACACTACTGATAGGGTTAGGCTTGAATAAAGTGAAACTGTTACTTACTTTATTAATACATTGAAACATTCAAAAATTTGCATAGTAATGGAAAATGGGGCATTAATTTTCAATATCAAGAGAGTTGCCAGTGGTTTTCTTTGAGAATAAGCAACATACAACTGGAATTGGAAGGTGCTTGTATATTGTTCATACATGCCAAATTTAAGGTAAAACAGTAACAGAATATAAAGTGCGACAGCTACAGAGAAAGTGCAGCACAGGTAGACAATAAGATCCAAAAACATAATGAAGTAGATTGTGAGGTTGAGTCCATCTTACTGTACAAGGAAACCATTCTATAGTCTTCTAAACAGTAGGGTTGAAACTGTCCTTGAGCCTGATGGTACAGGCTTTCAGGCTGCTGTATCTTTTGCCCGATGGGACTGGGTAGGAGAGAGAATGTCCAGTGTGGGGTGGGGTCTTCGTTGAGGCAGCTACAAGTATAGACAGAGTCCATGGAGGGCAGGGTGGTTTCTGTAATGTGCTGTCCTGGGCCATGCTCCATTAACATGTTTAATAAACACTGACCTCAATACCAACATGCATCCCACCCTGCTCCCCACAACAGATACAACTGCATTTTTTAGAATGATGGCCATTTTGGGAGAAAGAGTAACAAGAAGGAAATGGGAGAAAATATATAATGAAGATGGTTAATTTGTGAAATGAGCACCAAGTTATTTTTATGTTCCTGAATTTACTGGATGAGGTAGACGGGGGTCTAATAACAGCTGATGTTGTCCTTTGGGGATCTACTATGGCTAGACCAGATGTGATACGTTGATGACTGGGTGCTTTGGATTTGAGGGAGAGAAAGACAAGGACCGTGGCAGGTTTATAGAGAGCACTGGGAACAAGGCCATCAAATTTGTGAATTTCAACCAATTCAACTGCTTTTAAAGGAACTAATTTTTTGCAGTAGGCTATAACTAATGCGAACTCTTCTGATAATGCCCAATCAATTTCAGAAAGTACTGATAAAGACAGAAGTGATTTCTATATAATTTAATTGTATGTTATGCAGTTGTTAATTTTAATCTATTTCATCTCCAGTAGGAAGAGGACAGGATTACAAAAGGTGAAACGATCGGCTCGTTGTAGGTAAAATTCATCTTCAGTGCTGAACAAAGCAGATGATTTTGAATCTGCCCAGTTACCTTCATGGCATCATTTTCTACTATAACTACAGGGAAGGCAAAGGCGGACTGAAAGCAGCCAGGCTTCTCAGCTAGACATTATTCATCCTGTCAATCAGAACACATTTTAACATTCTCACTCCATCATCTTCTGCTGGGTTCTCCAGCAGATTCTGGGAAGGAAAATCCAAGCAGCAAATCCTTTGGTGCTATGCCCAATGTTGGAATGAGTGCAATCGGGTCAGAGATTATGGCAGGTGTTTATATGCCAGAGAAGAAATCAAGTTGCCGTCTCTTTATCTCTGCAGATTGTTTTTCTGAATCCCAGGCAAACCGACACAACTTCAGCATTTTAAATTGGGGGTCTGTATTTCACTTAGTGCAAAATCCTGCCTCTCCAGAGAAGGACATACAGGTGCCAAGAAACCCACTACTGTCACAACAGAAACTGATATGGTAGACTTGGGTCACATTTTGCACTTTTGATAATGCTCCTACATCCTGCACTTCCCTTTTTGAGGACTGGTGTGATAGGCTGGTGTGAGCTGAAATTATTATTGAGACTATAGGCTTCAAGAAACACATTATCAAAGCATGGTTTCAGCATATTATGAGTGTTGCTTTCTTAAACTGCATTCTATTTTTAAGTCTATTTGGTTCAGTGTTATTATTCCTGCTCAGCAATACCTACTTTGATAGCTTGTTACCTCAAATATCTCTTTGAAAGATGCCTTGGCCACTAGTTTGAAGAAAAGATGAATGGGTACACTCTGTTCACTGGCAATGGAGGTATGCGGCTGGAGGAATCATGACAGACACAAATTGTTTATTGGAATACTGTTTCACTTGATTCATAGGCTCAGGAGCAAGCTTTCCTTTATACTTTCAAAAATATTTTCTTTCCACGGGTCTTTACAGATCTTTCTATGGATCTGCAATTCCAGGTCACGGAACTGGTTGCCATTGTACAGGGTAGATGGTTAACTGGCTTCTGCAAATTACACCATAGTGTTTATTGTCTAAGGATTTCTGATGGAGAGGGGAGAAAAGAATAAAATACAGGGGTATGAATGGGACTGTTCTCTTAAGAGCCAGCATAAACCTGATTTTATTTTCTCAAAATTCAAAGTAAATTGACGCCACGGCAGCATAGCGGTTAGTGCGACACTCTTACAGCTCAGGGTGTTGCAGAGTTCAAATTTCAATTCCAGCACTGTTCGGTAAGGAACGTCCTCCCTGTGGAATGCTTGGGTTTTCCTTCCCGGGGCCGTCAGTTTCCTCCCACAGTCCAAAGACATACAGGGTAAGTTAACTGTTCATTGTAACATTGTCCAGTGATTAGGTTAGGGTTAATTGGGGTTGTGGGCCGCGGGGGCAGCGCTCAAAGGGCCGGAAGGGCCGACTCACGCTGTATCGCTAAATAATAAGAGTTATCAAAGTATGTATATGTCACCGTAAACTATTGAGATTCATTTTCTTGCAGGCATTCACAGTAAAACAAAGAAATACAAAGAATCAATGAAAAGCTACATACAAGGATTGACAAACAACCAATATGCAATAGAAGATGTTCTGTGCAAATAAAAAAAAGTAAATAAATAATACTGAGATCATGAATTGTAGAGTCCTTGAAAGTGATTCCATAGGTTGTAGAATCAGTTTAAAGTTCAGATGAGTGAAGTTACCCATGCTGTTTCAGGAGCCTGATGATTGAAGGGTAATAATTGTTACTGAATCTAGTGGCATGGGACCAAAGGCTCCTGCACTTCCTTTCCAATGGCAGCAGTGAGAAGACAGCATGGCCTAGATGGTGAGAGTCCTTCATAGTGGATGCTGTGTTTGTGTTTGTTGCATTGCTCCTTGTAGATGTTATCAATAGTGAGGAAGACCTTGCTGTGATGGACTGGGCTACAGCCACCACTTTTCTGTTCCTGGGCCCTGGTATTTCTATACCACACAGTGATGTAAGGCCAGTGTAAGGCCATTCGTAAGGCCAGTGATGGTGTGGGAATGGAACTGGACTCTCTCACGGTGGTGTCTGAAAAGAGGATGCTGTCTAAGTTGCATGCCATCTTGGACAATGTCTCCCATCCACTACATAATGTACTGGGTGGGCAGAGGAGTACATTCAGCCAGAGACTCATTCCACCGAGATACGTCATAGGAAGTCATTCCTGCCTGTGGCCATCAAACTTTACAACTCCTCCCTTGGAGGGTCAGACACTCTGAGCCAATAGACTGGTCCTGGACTTATTTCATAATTTACTGGCATAATTTACATATTACTATTTAACTATTTATGGTTTTATTACTATTTATCATGGTGCAACTGTAACGAAAACCAATTTCCCCCAGGATCAATAAAGTATGACTATGACTATGCAACCAGTCAGGATACTCTCCACTGTGTACCTATTGAAGTTCCTCAAAGTTTTAGATGACGTGAGAACCTGCACAAACTTCTATGAATGCGGACTCGCTGTCATGCCTTCTCTGTGATGGTACCTGCATGCTGGTTCCTGGACAGATTCTCTGATATGAAATCAGCAAGAAATTTAAAGTTACTAACACTCTCTGTCTCTGATCCCCTAATGTGGACTGGCTCATGGACGTGCACCTTCTTCACTCTAGTAGTCAATAATCAGCTGCTTGCTTTTGTTAAAGTTGAATGACAGGTTGTTGTTGTGGCACCATTCAACCAGGTTTTGAGGATCCCTCCTATATTTGATGGGCCAACTGGTCTCCATACGTATCATGATAAGTATTGTGTAATAAGAAATGTTCAAAGAAAGTGAAAGAAAATGCCTTCGAAGTTCTTCGCAACAGGAAACATCCAGCACTGTCACTGACATCTCCTGAGGGTAACAAGATAATAAGAGGAATTGCTTAGAGTTGAAAACAGAGACTTTTTCCCAGCGAGGAAATGGCTAACACACCAGGGCGTAATTTTAAGGTGATGGAGGTAAGTATGGGGGGAATGCCCGAGGCTGTTTTAAACACAAAGAGAGATAAGTGCTTGGGATGCATTGCCGGGAGGCGGTGGGAGAGGCAGAAATATCAGGGATACTTGGGAGAATCTTAGGTAGGCACATGGATGAAAGAGAAATGGGAGGGTATGGGGTAGGGAAGGGTTAGATCGATCTTGGAGAAGGTTAAAAGGTCAGTACCATGGGACATTGGATCTGTACCGTGCCGTACTGTTCCATATTGCAGTGAAACGAGTCAGAGTACAGGAATGATGAGAAACCTAGTAGTATGGTGCCTCTCCCTCAGCACCAGCAAAACAAGAGAGCTTGACATTGACTTCAGGAAGTCAGGTTGAGCACACATCCCTGTTTGTATCAATGGTGCTAAGGTGGAGATGGCTGAGAACTTCAGGTTCCCAGATGTAACTCTCACCAACAACCTGTCCTGGTCTGGACAAGTGGATGCCATAGTCAATGAAACACATCAGCAATGTTACTTCCTCAGAGGCTAAGGAAATTCACATGACCCTCACTCACCAATTCTGTCCTGTTGTATCACAGCTTGCTACGGCAACTGCTCTGCCCAAGAAACTGCAGCCCAGCCCATTGCGAAAACCAAACTTTCACCACCCCCCTCCCCAGCCGACTGATTCTTTCTATACATTCCACTGCATCAGGAGAGCAGCTAACACATCAAGGAGCTCTCCAAGCCTGGTCATTCTCTCTTCTCTCCATTCCATCAGACAGAAAGATCATGTTACACCAGGCTCGCGAACAGCTTCTATCCCCCTATTAGATGGCTCATGAACTAACCTCTTATATGATAAAGACAGACTACTGATCTCTCAATCAACTTCACGACCCTTGCACTTTGTCTACCTGCACTACACTTTCATTGTAACTGTAACACTATATTCTGTATTGTTGTACTTCTCCTTTTGCACCACCTGTATGTGTTAAGTAATCAGCCCAGTTGCCCAGTTGACACAAGTTTTTCACTGCATCTTGGTGCATGTGACAATACCAATTACCAATTCATCGGTGCAACTATGCACAGTTGCAATGCCTTACTCATTTACATATCATAATCAAATCTGTAGAGACATGAATATTTCTAGCTGTCTCTGTTAAAAACAAATAGTTTAAAATGTTTAGATTATTTAAGAAAACTAAGATAGCCTCAAATGAAATGTACTGTAAATTAATTAGTTCCATTCAACCTTACACTTCTCCATGTAAATAAACAGGTGCTATGTTCCTCAACAATATCTATCCTGGTGGAGGAAAATCATCTGAAATGTGCAGATGTTGGAAATATGAAATAAAAACGGAAGAGTTCTGACAACACTCAGCAGGTCAGTCAGCATCTGTGGAAAGTAAAACAGGAGGTAATGCTTCAGGTTTGAGACTCTTCATCAGGACTAGGAAAGAGAGAAAACAAGTTAATTTCAGTTAAAGGGCAGGTAAGGGAGGAATGTGTAGAACAAAGGAAATATTATCTGATTGGGTGAGGCCAAATCAGTAAATATGGCAATATTGAATCAGGAATAGATTCGCCTGTGTTCATATTTGCTGTTAGAGCGATTGTGTGACATGCTTAGCAGACCAGGCTGTATAAGTAAACAGAGAAAATCTGAAGCTAAAATCACTAAGGACGGCAAACAGAAATAGCCAGTTCTGATACACGTAGAAAAGCGAGAGTTGAAAAGCAAGCTCCACAGCCCTGCTATTATTAACAAGATGATATGTGATCTAACTGTCACAGTGACACATCTGGTGAGATATTCCCCTTGTTTTACCTACTGTATACAGAGGTGGAGAGAGTCAATAGCTTGGCATTATGTGAGGATCTGTCTGGCACCAACACATCCTGTAAGCGTAACCACAAAGGCGGCAAAACAGTTAAAGATGTTTGCATCAATTCAGTATGACACCAAAAATATTTACAGATGCATAACGAAGGGTATCCATCACAGCTTGGTATGGAAACACGAATAGCAGGAAAGAAGAAAAGGCTACGGAGCGTGGTGGACACAGCCAAGTCCATCGTAGGCAAAGCCCTCCCCAACACTGAATACATTTACTTGGAACGCTACCACATGTAAACAGCATCCATCAAAGACCCCCACTATCTTCTCACTACTTCCATCGGGCAGGAGGTACAACACTCTCAGATTAAGGAACAATTGTAAGACCATAAAGTATAGGAGCAGAATAAGGCCATTCGGCCCATCAAGTCTGGTCAGCCATTCCATCGCGGATGGTTCATTATCCCTCTCCACCACGTTCTCCCCGTAACTTTTGATACCCATACTGATCAAGAACCGATCAGCCTCCCCCTTGGCCTTCACAGCTGTCTGTGGCAATGAATTCAACAAATTCACCACTCTTGGGGCTAAAGAAATTCCTCCTCATCTCTGTCCTAAAGGGGCATCCTTCTATTCTGAGGCTGTGCCCTTTGCTTATAGTTTCCCCACTATAGGAAACATCGTCTACACATCCACTCTATCTAGACCTTTCAATATTTGATAGGTTTCAATGAGATACCCTTCATTCATCTAAACTCCAGTGAGTACAGGCCTAGACTCATCAAACACTCCTCATACATTATCCTTTCATGCCTGGCATCATTCTTATGAACTGTCCAATGCCAGCACATTCTTTCTTAGATAAGAGGCCCAAAACTGCTTATAATATTCCAAATGTGGCCTGACCAGAGCCTTATGAAGCCTCATTAATACATCCTTTCTTTTATATTCTAGTTCTCTCAAAATGGATGCTAACATTGCATTTGCCTTCCTTACCACCAGCTCTACCGCAAGTGAACCTTTAAGAAATTTGCACCTCTGATTGCTGAATTTGCTCCCCATTTAGAAAACAGTCTATGCCTTTATTCCTCCTATGACCACACACTTCCCTACATTATATTCCATCTGCCACTTCCTTGCCCATTCTCCTAACCTCTCCAAGCAGACTCCCTGCTTTCTCAACATTACCTGCCCCTCCACCATTCTTTGCATCATCTGCAAATTTGGGCACACAGCCTTCAATTCTGTCGATAAAGTCATTGACATATAACGTGAATAGAAGCAGTCACAACACCAATACCTGCAAAAGACCTCTAGTCACCAGCATCCAGCAGAAAGGACCCCTTTTATCCACTCTTTGCCTCTTACCAAATCTTCTTACTATGCTAATAGCTTTCCTGTAATACCCTGTATACATACATTGTTTATGCTTGTTATTACACTACAGTCATCAGGCTCCTAAACCAGCATGAATAACTACAATCACCACCATGCTGAACTCATTCCACAATCTAGAAACATACTTCCAGCGACTCTTTACAACTGATGTTCTCAGTATTATTTTTTATTTGCATAGCTTGTCTCTTTTTCACATTGGTTATTTGTTGGTCTTTGTCTGTTTATGTATAGTTTATCCAAAATTCTATTCTTTCTCCCCCATGTAAATCCCTGTAAGTAAATGAAATGCAAGATTTTATTATGGCAACCTATATGTATTTTGGATCATAAACTTACATTGAACTTTGAATCTTCTTCCCTTAGCAGGGGCTTTAATTAGAACAGGATTAGTATAAAGGGCAAGAGATTTAGAGGGGATTTGAGGAAGAATTTTTTCAACCTGTGGGGGCAAAATCTGAAACACACTGCCCGAATAGAAGTTGAAGGCAGATACTTTCAGAACATTTAAGCATTGAAACATTATGTCATAGAAGGCTATAGGATGAGAGCTGGGAAATAGGGTTAGCATATATACAACTGATGGCCATTTTATTT
Source organism: Mobula hypostoma (assembly GCF_963921235.1). Classification (NCBI taxonomy): domain Eukaryota; kingdom Metazoa; phylum Chordata; class Chondrichthyes; order Myliobatiformes; family Myliobatidae; genus Mobula; species Mobula hypostoma. The sequence goes on along the minus strand of NC_086101.1, from coordinate 163,985,954 downwards.
AGGTACACCCGCACATTAATGCAAATGTCTAATCAGCCAATCATGTGGCAACAATTCAATGCACTTGTTCAAACTATACATCAGAATGGGGAAGAAATGTGATCTAAGTGACTTTGACTGTGGAAAGATAGTTGGTGCCAGATGGGGTAGTTTGAGCATCTCAGAAACGGCTGATCTACTGAGATTTTCACACACAACAGTTTGCAGAGAATGGTGCAGAAAACAAAAAAAAAGTGCAGCTATTCTGTGGGTGAAAACCCTTCAGAAAAAGAGCGTGTTAGTGTCAGCGAGCTTTTCCCAATGGCAGTCAGCATTGATTGTGAGGTGGAGAAAAAGTTAGGTAGACAGAAGATGCAGAGGATGTGTGCGTGGTGAGAAGACGGCAGCAGTACTGGTAGCAGCTGCACCACGGCAGAGGAGGTAATACAGTGATAAGTGTCGCAATGCGTACCTGCTGGTACATACAGTAAGATATCACCACCTTCTTAAACAGTAATTGGGGTGCACAATAAACAGTGGCCTTGTCCACAACACCCACTTCCCTTGTACGTCATAAAGCAGTGCTTGACCCGATAAAAGAAAACAGGAGCGAATTGAATGAAAATGTTTCAGTGGTCTTGGTGACTGTCTGTTGAAGATTTTGATGCTGGGCTGCTAGTGAAAGGAGGAGTATGATAAGAGTCTACAGCCCACCTTGATCAAGGGACTGAAGAAGAAACAGGAAGACAACACATCACACCATGAAAGGACAGCAGATTCCCTTTTCTGAAGGACACCAGTAACCAGATGAGTTCTTAAAACAATTTGGTTGCTTCCTGTTCAGAAATACCCATCTGGACCAGTAATCCAGAACTCAGCCTGGGCCACACTGTATCCCCTCGAAAGACTTTGGTCCCTTTCTACGCTAAAACTTTTTCCATACAAGGGTGAAGTCAATGACTAGCTCCTCGTCATTAGAATTCTCTTGCAGCACTGGGGGACAGCATTCACCACCCTCCCCCCACCTCCAGTCATCACTTCATCTAGCAGCATACTCTCACGTTGAAGGTGCAATCCATTCTATAAATATTAATTAAAACTGGAAGTTAAAATAGCCTTGCCTGGGACTTGTGCCAACATTATAGAGAGGGATTGCTACCCAACAGATCTAATTAAAATCAATCTTCCAGAGTGGAAACTGCAACAGTTGTCAACTAAAGGTCAATCGACAATGTTGCCTCCCATGTCAGTAGAAAACATACTGGATACTGAGTCTTACAGTACTGGGGTTGTTCTTGTGCGATGTGTGCCCCTGTATTGATGGTTCCTAATTCATACTGAGGTAACAGAGACTGCACAACCATACACAGTAAACAGAGAACTCTAACGATGTATCTATGCTGTGAAATCCAATGGTTTGAGAGTGCTCTTTGCATCCATATTTCGCCATGAATGCATCCCATCATGGTATTGGTCAGTCACTCAGAAGGATATTTGTGAGTCAATGCTTTGTAGGAAGACCTGATCAATCTTAGACAGCTTGCCTTTCCCACTGTATATAGGAGGCCATTCAGAGCAGTGAGTCCATGCCACTCTCCAAAGCAATACCATTCACAATTAATCCTGTTCCCTATTCTCTTTGAAATGTCCAACAACACCACCTGATTCTATCATCCACCTACCTCAGCTAAAGTACCAGACATATCAGGAGTCTTTCTCATTTTCCCATTTTGTGCTCTTTGAGCAGGAATCCTTTAGTTCTCACAATCAATTTCAACAATATTGTTTGTTCTAAATACTCTGAACCAAAAAGCATTGTACATTCTACATAAGTACCAAGGTTCATGATGCATCAGGGTTAGGTCCAAGCAGCCAAATTGCATGGTTCCCTTCTTAATAATTCCAAGTCTTATCCTTAACAACCCGAAACCATGACTCTTCATTTCTCTTGAGTTTGAGTCTGAATTGGATGCTGTGACACCCAACCTGCATGTTGAAGTAACTATAATTAATATCATTTCCAGACTCAGCCCACCATGAGTACACATTGCTCAATGTGTTCAATAACTCTGTATTACTGGCACCTTCAATTCTTTTCCATTATGTTGCCATTGTTAGTAAAACATGAATACACAATGTAATTAACCTGTTCGTTTCCATTTATAATGAACTAATGTGCATAAATACAGATTAATACCTAACAACTATAGCAAGCTCCCAAAGGTGCTAATAGTTTTTGAGGTTCTTCTCAAACTGAACACAATAATGAAACTCATCATTCAGTGAAATCAGATTTGTGATCTTTGTTTGATCAGCTAACTTGGTGATAAGGGAGCTCACAGACTACTGCTCAATGGAATGGTGTTGGTTAGGTTTGAAAAGCTTAATTCTCCCTTCTGACAGAAGATCAGCACATTCTGAACAACTAACCTTCTCTATTAGAGCAAAGCACTGAATTTCGGAAGTGTTGCCATTTTCTCCCTCTGTTTCCCCCTCAAACGCTGACTGTAGTTAAACTGAATCCACACTAATGTTAGAAGCTTGTACTGTTTTACTAAGTAGGTATTGGCATGGTGGAACATGGATCAAAAGTAATTGGAATAAGTCAAAAACTGATTGAATGATAGAATTTAATTGTTCCCTTCTTGCTGGATCAACCACAGAGAATCTTCAAGATTAAGCCCCAAATTTCATTTTCAGAAATGACAGAAATATCAATAGATATGAAAGGACATTAAGCTTTGGCAAGTACAAACCAAACCAGGTGAATTTTCATATTCACCAAAAAATACCAAAGAAAAATTAGCTAAAAGGGAATCAAGTTCTATGCTTAGATGGATAATGTTAGATGATTTCTGTTGAACTAGTTAACTCTGAGGCTGTTATCATGTGATCAATGTGATATGTTAGCACACCAGCAGATGGAAATCACACCACATACACTTCTTTCTTATCAGAATGAGAATAATGTTTATCTTTGAAGGATGACACAGTGTTGCAAATTTATACATGTCACTATTTATCAGAATATTAACAAGTGAAATCTAGATGTGTGCAGTCCCCAAACTAGCTACACTTCTTTCCACTTGATCTCCTTGTCGCTCAGGAAGTGACTCAGATCTGCTCCAATTTGCCTCTCAAAGTAACAGGTCCACAGCAGATGATCTGGGCATCAAAGATGCATACATCAGAATGCTCTTTATTGACTACAGCTCAGCATTTTATACTATCATCCCCTCAAAACTAATGAATAAGCTCCAAGACCTTGGCCTCAATACCTCCTACTGCAGTTGGATCCTCGATTTCCTCTTTTGCAGACCCTAGTTAGTTTGGATTGGCAATATCTGCTCCATGATTTCTATCAGCACAGGTGGACCACAAAACTGTGTGCTTAGCCCCCACTCCACTCGCTTTACAACTTTGACTGTAGAATCGTACAGTACAGGAACAGGCCCTTCGGCCCAAATGGTCTGTACTGACCGACTCCCATTCAAACTAGTCTCAATTGCCCACATTTGAACCATATCCCTCTAAATCCTTCTTGTCCATGTGGCTGTCCAAGTGTCCCTTAAATGTTGTTAATATACCTTCCTCGATCTTTTCCTCTGCCACCCATTCCACATATATACCAACAACTGTGTGAAGAAGTTGCCACCTCATTATCCCCAACCCTAGGAAAATACCAAGTACATTTACCCTACTTATGTCCCTCATGATGTTAGACACCTCTATAAGATCACGCCACATCAGCCTACACTCCAGTCATTGTAGCCACAAACTTCTCTTTCTTTCTTTCTTTTTAAATCTTTTTATTGAATAAGTATACAAAAAAGGTAAGCCATATAGACACTAATACACTGTTAGAATATAATAAAATTACAGAAGATATTAATACAAAAAAATACTACAAACAATGTAATTTAAACATAACATACCAAGGTAACATAATAGTATACTAATTTTTATATATATATCAATAGAGAAAAGGAAACCCCCCCCCCAAAAAAACCCACCGTGCAACTAACTAAAAGCAAAGCAAAGCAATGGGCTAACTTGAAACCAAACAGAGTTAAAAAACTTAAAATCACATCCTCAATCCCGACCTCCATTAAAAACAGTAAAAAAAACAAGGGTATATATTACATTAAATGAAAATATTGAATAAAAGATCTCCAAGTCTGTTCAAAATTAAATGAGGAGTCATAAAGATTGCTTCTAATTTTCTCCAAATTCAAGCATAATATCGTCTGAGAAAACCAAAAAAAGGTAGTTGGAGCATTAAGCTCTTTCCAATGTTGTAAGATACATCTTTTCGCCATTAAAGTAAGAAATGCAATCATTCTACGGGCTGAAGGGGAAAGATTACTGGAAATTTTAGGTAGTCCAAAGATAGCAGTAATAGGGTGAGGAGAGATATCTATATTCAATACCTTGGAGATAATATTAAAAATGTCTCTCCAAAAAGTTTCCAGAGTAGGGCAAGACCAAAACATATGAGTTAAAGAGGCTATCTGCACAAACTTCTCAACTGCACTCCATAACTCAATCCCCCCCATCATCCTGTCTCTGTTTCTCCAGTCCCAACAACATCCTCATAAATGTAACATAGGGAGCATGAAGAAAGCTCACCTCTGTCCCAGGATACTGTTGGACTTTTACCGCTGTGTCTTTGAGAGCATCCTCACCAACTGCATTTCAGTGTGGTATGGCAATTGTCCCATATCGGACTGCAAAACACTCCAGCGTGTGGTGAAAACTGCCCAGCGGATTATCGGCATCCAATTGTCCACCACTGAGAACACCTACCATAAACGCTGCCTGGGCAGGGCGAAAAGCATTATCAAGGATGCATCTCACCCTAACCATGGGCTTTTCACTCTCCTCCCATCTGGTAGGTGCTACAGGAGCCTCCGCTCCTGCACCAGCAGGCACAGGAAGAGCTTCTTCCCCTGAGGCTGTGACCCTGCTGAACCTCACATCACAGCGCTAAGCAGTATTGCACCCATATTGTACTGTCTCAGTACTGTTATATTTGTGTGCTGTAGCAATTACTTTTTATTTGCAGTTATTTTGTAAATAACACTATTCTTTGCATTTCTGGTTAGACGCTAACTGCATTTCATTGGCTTTGTATCTGTACTCGGCACAATGACAATAAAGTTGAATCTAATCTAATCTCCTTGAGTAAATCAGGATGCAGGTGAGGGGAGAGATAAATCTCAGGGAGCAGGAATGTGCCGACTGTGAAGTCCGTAAGACACTTGCTGAACTGGCAGGCAGAATTTTAAATTCCACAATGGAATTTGAACCAAGGACTTACGCGAACTTAACCACTCTGTGCGGCTAAGAAAAGCTCCAATGCCATATTTAAGTTTACTGATGACACTATTATCATAGGCTGAATCAAAGGTGGTGACGAATCAGTATATTTGAGAGAGAGTGGTGCCATAACAACAACCCCTTACTCAATGTCAGCAAGACCAAGGAGCTGATTATTGACTTCAGGAGGAAACCAGAGGTCCATGAGCCAATCCTCGTTAGCGGATCAGAGGTGGAGAGAGTCAGCAACTTTAAATTTCCCAGTGTTATTATTTCAGAGGACCTGTCCTGGGCCCAGCATGCAAGTGCAATTATGAAGAAAGCTCGGCAGCTCCTCTACTTCTTCAGGAGTTTGTGAAAGTTCAGCATGACATTAAAAAACTTTGACAAACTTCAATAGATGTGTAGTGGAGAGTATACTGGCTGGCTGCATCACAGCCTGGTAAGAAAACACCAATGCCCTTGAAATGAAAATCCTACAAAGAGTAGTGGTTACGGCCCAGTCCATCACAGGGAAAGCCCTCCCACCATTGAGCACATCTACACAAAATCTTGTTGCAGGAAACAGTACTAATCACCAGGGATCCCCACCACGCAGGACATGCTCTCTTCTCTCTGCTGCCATCAGGAAGAAGGTACAGGAGCCTCAGGGCTCACACTAGTTTCAGGAACAATTATTACTCCTTAACCATCACCTCCTGAATCAAAGGGGATAACTTCACTTGCCCCATTATTGAAATCTTCCCAAACCTATTGTCTCACTTTCAAAGATTCTTCATCTCATGTTCTCAATATTGATTCTTTATTGATCTATCATTATTATTTTATTTTGTATTTGTAAAATTTGTCGTCTTTTGCACACTGGTTGAATGTTCAAGTTAGTCTGGTCTTTCATTGATTCTGTTATTCTTATATCTGACTATGGATTTATTGAGTATGCCTGCAAGAAAATGAATCTCAGGGTTGTATATGGTGACATATATTTACTTTGATAATAAATTTACTTTGAACTTTGAGCTTCTATAAAGTTAGATAAACCTCCATCACTGCATACTTTTACATTCCCCTATCAATCCCAATGAATATGTAACATATTCTATTTAAGAAACTACAGAATTCTGTTTTTTTTTCATCTATTTTGATGGGGCTTAGCCTGCTTTGTATTTCAGCATATTTTGTTTTTTCTTGTCTTGTCCATACTGCACCAACTGCCGCCGCTGGGCTATAAATGTGTACGATCAATGTGTGGTTAAGTGCCTTGCTCAAGGACTCAAAACGCTGCCTCGGCTGAGGCTCGAACTCGCGACCTTCAGATCACTAGTCCAACGCCTTAACTACTTGGTGATATCACGTACTGAAACAAGTACCAGATTATTTCTTTCAGTGGGTGCAAAACCCAGCTCACTGGAAATTCTAACGTTTGTTGCCACTACTCTCCTCACTGCATACTTCACCTGACCAGGTGTCACTCACTTCATGTTGAAAGTATGCCACATGATCCTCACTTCAGAGATTGGGATCACGATGGCCAGAGGCACTGCTACTCATGCTTAGGTGAGACAGATTTCCACAAAGCTTTGTATTAATATGTTAACTTTCGGTGAATCTCCAACACAGGCAACGAGGTCTGTCTGAACAACAGCACTTTTCAATCACCCATTATTTAAAAAAGAACAGACAGAGGTGGGAGGGGGGAGGGCATTTGGCAGAAAACTTTACAGCAGCAGCTGTAAGATTGGGGTTCATCTCCCAGTGCTCTCTGTAAGGGATTTAGACGTACTCCCCTGATTGTGTGGCCACTCCAGTTTCCTCCCACATTCCAAAACATACGGTTTGGGTTAGTGAGTTACAGATGCATTTTGGTACAGGAAACAGGGTGACACTTGCCTGGCACAATCCTCACTGATTTGATTTGATGCAAACGACACATTTCACTGTATCCTTTGATATTACAATGTACATATGACAAATAAAGCTATTCTTTAACCTCTTTATTGTCTTGTGAGTGGGCGGCCTCGCATTTTTTCGATGTTATATTCTACCTGCTTCTTCATGCATGTACTGTATCTATATCACACTTAAGTCTCTCTGCATCGTCCTTATAGACCATAATACCACCCAGCTTTGTTTCAGCAGTAGACTTTGATTTACGACACTTGGTCCTCTCCACCAATCATTGATCTGATTAGCACCAGCACCAAGCTCTGTGAAGCCAGTCTCCAAATCCCAAAATGACCATGTATTCCTCTTTTCACTTTCCTATTCATGACAGTATATTACACCAATACAGTTAGCTCCTTTTCTTTCCCCCAAAGATATCTTGAATGGCACCTTATTTAAGGCTTTCCAAAAAGTCCAAATATACTACATCACTTGGTTCGCACTTATCTGCTAGTTACCACCTCAAAAATCTCCAGTGGTGTTGTCAAATACTAACAAGAGAAAATCTGCAGATGCTGGAAATCCAAGCAACATGCATAAAATGCTGGAGGAACTCAGCAGGCTAGGCAGCATCTATGGAAAAAGGTACAGTCAACATTTTGGGCTGGGACCCTCTGGTTGACTGTAGAGTCCTGCCAAAGGGTCTCGGCTCGAAACATTGACTGTACTTTTTTCCACAGACGCTGCCTGGCCTGCTGACTTCCTCCAGCATTTGTGTGTGTTGCTTGTCAAATACTATTTCCTTTTCATAACCCAATATTGAGTCTACCCAATCCTGTTACTACGTTTGAAATCGCATTACCACCACCTTAATAATAGCTTTTGCAGAATTTTCTCAGCTATTGATCTCAGGCTAAACATGTTCCATTCTTCCGTAAGAATAAGGACAGCTCCTCCCCATCTGCAGTAACTGCTGCTTCCCATCTATGGCAACTTTTCTAGAATCTATGGAGTTTTGGACTAAGATAACCAGTCATCCACTATTTAGCTACATCCTTCAAAGTCCTAGATGTAGGTCAATAGATTCTGGGAATTTACCCATTTAATATTTTCTCCAGTTCTAATTGCTTTGAGTTTTTATTTATCCTACCTTAGCAATCCACCGTTTCTGGACCACAATACCTTCCTCACTTGTAGTTATACTCCCCATCGCTCTAGACAGCTCAATTCTATGGTAGCTAATCTAAGAATTATGACAGCCCCCTGGAGCAAGGGTTCCAGATAACTACTCGCCATTCCCCAATCCCTGATGCATTGCAGCTTTACGATCTCAGACTCCCAGACTCCAGCTTGATGGTTCAGAAGCAAATTTCCTCGAGCTGCAGACACCTCCTGCAGATGTGGCCATTATGGATCCCAAAGGTTTGCATGGGCTCCCAACATACTACAGCTGCAACAGGTCACTGTGTCTGCTGTTCCTGCCCAAAAATATTTGATCCAATTCATTTCAGTACCAGCATCACTGATGTATGATCATTATCACTGATGTATGTCATGATTTTTTTTATTTTGTGGCAGCAGTACAGTGCAATAGATAAAAAATTACTGTAATACACAAAGTAAAATATATAAAAAATAAATGGTGCAAAAAGAGAAAAATAATGAGGTATGTTCATGGTTCTGCCAGCATCAACTTACCTCAAAGTCCACACTTTAAGAACATGACACAAAACACTGCAGGTACACAGGGGGAGTCTCCTAGTTATCCGACGGTCTGTATTATGTGTACCTGGTTCCAAGTAATCAATTCTGACTAGTTAACCAATTACCTTGGAGACTAAAGGCTACTTTTTTTCTATTTCTAATTTAAGAGACCGCACTGAGTTGCAGACCGTCTTCATTACTATTGCATTTTAGCCACTCATTGTAGAATGACGGAATTTACAAGGGAAAAAATAACTTTTGCTTTGACTATCCGAAGCTTATTATCCAGTCAGATGCAATAGGGAAGTATCAACAAATACAGGTTATTGAAGTTGATATGTCAAAGTCACAGAACACTACAGCAAGAAACAGATCCTTCAGCCCATCGAAATTGTGCTGAACTATTAATCTGCTTCGTCCCATCGACCTGCACCCGGACCATGGCCCACCATACCCCTCCCATCCACATACCTATCCAAATTTCTCAGCATCCACCACTTCTGCTGGGAGCTCGTTCCACACTCTCACCATCCTCTGAGCGAAGAAGTCCAGAATCAGAATCAGGTTTAATATCACCGGCATATGTCATGAAATTTGCACCCTCATGTTCCCCTTAAACATAGAAACATAGAAAATAGGTGCAGGAGTAGGCCATTCGGCCCTTCGAGCCTGCACCGCCATTTATTATGATCATGGCTGATCATCCAACTCAGAACCCCGCCCCAGCCTTCCCTCCATACCCCCTGACCCCTGTAGCCACAAGGGCCATATCTAACTCCCTCTTTAACATAGCCAATGAACTGGCCTCAACAGTTTGCTGTGGCAGAGAATTCCACAGATTCACCACTCTCTGTGTGAAGAAGTTTTTCCTAATCTCGGTCTTAAAAGGCTTCCCCTCTATCCTCAAACTGTGACCCCTCGTTCTGGACTTCCCCAACATCGGGAACAATCTTCCTGCATCTAGCCTGTCCAATCCCTTTAGGATCTTATACGTTTCAATCAGATCCCCCCCTCAATCTTCTAAATTCCAACGAGTACAAGCCCAGTTCATCCAGTCTTTCTTCATATGAAAGTCCTGCCATCCCAGGAATCAATCTGGTGAACCTTCTTTGTACTCCCTCTATGGCAAAGATGTCTTTCCTCAGATTAGGGGACCAAAACTGCACACAATACTCCAGGTGTGGTCTCACCAAGGCCTTGTACAACTGCAGTAGTACCTCCCTGCTCCTGTACTCGAATCCTCTCGCTATAAATGCCAGCATACCATTCGCCTTTTTCACCGCCTGCTGTACCTGCATGCCCACTTTCAATGACTGGTGTATAATGACACCCAGGTCTCGTTGCACCTCCCCTTTTCCTAATCTCCTGTAACCCTGCTTACACTGACCCTATCTACACCCCTTATAATTCTGTATACCTCTGTCAAGTCTCCCTCATTCTCCTGTGCTCTGGGGAACAAAGTCCTAAGCTATTTAACCTTTCCCTATAACTCAGATTCAAGAGTCCTGGCAACATGCTTGTAAACTTTCTCTGCAGTCTTTCAATTTTACTGACACCTTTCCTGTAGGCATGTGACTATAATTGTACACTATACTCCAAATTAGGCCTCACCAACATCTTATACAACTTCAACATAACATCCCAACTCCTGTATTCAATGAAGGCCAATGTGCTAACAGCTTTTTTATGACCCTATCTACTTGTGATGCCACTTTCAAGGAATTATGAATCTGTATTCCCAGATTCCTTTGTTCTACCACTCACTGTGTAAATGCTACCCTGGTTTGTCCTCCCAAAGTGTAACACCCCATACTTGTCTGCATCAAATTCCATCCCTGCATCAAATTCCATCCGCCATTGCTCAGCACATTTTCACATCTGGTCCAGATCCTGCTCCAAGTTTTGATTGCCTTCCTCCCTGTCTACTAAGCTCCAAATCGTCGTGTCATCCACAAATTTGCTGATCCAGTTTACTACATTATCATGCAGATCATTGATATAGATGACAAACAACAGTGGACCCAGCACCCATCCCTGCAACACACCATTAGTCACAGGCCTCCAGTTACAGTGGCAACCATCTACTCCCATTCTCTGAAATCCAATTTATTACCTCACCCTAAATGCCAAACAACTGAACCTTCTGGACCAACCTCCCGTATGTGACATTGTCAAAGGCCTTACTAAAGCCCATGTAGATAACATCCACTGCATCAATCTTCATCAATCTTCCTGGTAGCTTCCTTTAAAAAAATCTGTAAGAGTGATTAGACATGACTTACCTTGATTAGTTGTGTCTAACCAATCTTGTATTCTTTTTTTGAGGAAGCTACCAGGAAGATTGGCAGATGGAAAAAATGCAGACAAATATGAGGTCTTGACTATCCCTAATCAGTCCATGACTATCCAAATACTTATATATCCGGTCCTTTAAAATACCTTCCAATAACTTTCCCACTACTTAAGTCAGGCTCACCAGCCTATAATTTCCTTGCTTATTTTTTGAGCCTTTCTTAAACAACAAAACAGCATTAGCTATCCTGGAGTCCTCCAGCACTTCACCCACTGCTAAGGCCATTTTAAATATCTCTGCTAGGGCCCCTGCAATTTCTGCACTAGTGTTCCACAAGGTCCGAAGGAACACTTTATCAGGCCCTGGGGATTTATCCACCCTCGTTTACCTGAGGACAGTGAACTCTCTAATCAGTATACGGTCCATAACCTACCTCACTGTTGTTTTGCCTCACTTCTACAGGCACTGTGTCTGTTTCCCAAGTAAATCCAGATGCAAAAAATACATTTTAGATCTCCATCTCTTTCAGTTCCATGCACAGATGACCATGCTGGTCTTCAAGAGGACCAATTTTCTCCCTTGTTATCTTTTTGCTCTTAATATATTTGTAGAAGCCCTTGGGATGTTCTTTCAACTTGTCTGTCAGAGCAACCTCATGCCATCTTTTGGCCTCCAGATTTCCTTCTCACGTGTTCCCTTGTATTTCTTATACTCCAGTACTTCATTTGTTCCCTCCTGTCTAGACTTGTTAAGCATCTCCTTCAATCTCCCTCAAAAACCAAGGTTCCCTAAACCTGTCCTTGCCTTGGGAGCACCGGATACAATAGGCCGCCCCAACAGATTCGCATGTGAAGCATTGCCTCACCTGGAAGGACTGTTTGGGGTCTTCAACAGAGACGAGGGAGGAGGTGAATGGGCAGGTGAATGGCATTTCTCTCGCTTGCAAGGGTATTGTCAGGAGGGAGATTAGTAGGGATGGATAAATAGACCAGGGAATCATGGAAGGAGTGATCCCTGCGGAAAGTGGAGAGGGGTGGTGGGGGGAGAAGAGGTAAAGATGTTTGTGTTAGGGTCCCATTGAAGAAGGCGGAAGTTGTGGAGAATGGTATGTTCGATTCAGAGGCTCACGGGGGTGTGGGAGGGGAGGTATGGGTGAGGCTCACGGAGGTGTGGGTGAGGCTCACGGGGGTGTAGGTGGGGCTCACGGGGGCTGTGGGTGAGGCTCACGGGGATGTGGGTGATTCTCACGGGGTTGTGGGTGAGGAGGTGTAGGTGGGGCTCACAGGGGTGTGGGTGAGGCTCATGGGGCTGTGGGTGGGGCTCACGGGGGTGTGGGTGAGGAGGTGTAGGTGAGGCTCAGGGGGTGTGGGTGAGGCTCACGGGGGTGTGGGTGAGGCTCACCGAGGTGTGGGTGGGGACCATCTCAGGTTGATGTCTCGTTGGCAAATAGAGATGAAAAGATTCCGAGCAGGCACAGAAGCAGAGTGAAGTGTCCCAGAGGATGATGATTGGAGATGGAAGAAGGGGTCTTCAGTACAGGATGGGGAATTTTTGCCAAAGAAATAGGCTTGGCGATGGAGGTGATGGAAGAAGAGCTCAGCATCGAGGTGCGTGAGGAACTCACTGAGGTGTGGGCAAAGCGAGAAAAAGGGAAGGGCCTTGCTGAGGACAGGATGTTCTGTCTTAGAGAGGGGAAGGTCAGAAGGGAATGATGAAGACACAGCACAGATAAGAGCTGGGATATCAATATAGAGCAGACTTGGTGGCATCTGAGGAGGAGGGAAGATTGTAGTGTTCAGGGAAGGTAGAGAGGAGGAGTTTGGAGGTTTTGAGGACCCAAGAGGTGACGGGGCAGCCTGAGAGACCCAGGATTGGAGAGTGGTGGTGGGGGAAGGGGGAAGGGGGAAGGGGGAAGGGGGAAGGGGGAAGGGGGAATGGGGAATGGGAGGCCAGGGAAACACTGGCAGTGAGGTAGCTCTTGGCCTGGAGGTGGCAGTGGCTGAGGTCGGGGCCGGAGCCGGAGCCAGAGGAGACATGGCTGTGTGAAAACTGGATGCCTGTTTGCTGTGTCACCCACGGCATTTGTCCCCATATCAATGAGTACAGAACTGTGTACTGTGCTACTTTGATTTAGAATATTGAACCGCACAGTTCCAGCCTTTCGGTCCATGATGTTTGCCAACTTTTTAACGTACTCTAAGATCAATCTAATCCTTGCCTCCTACATAGCCCTCCATTTTTCTATCATTCACGTGTCTACCTAAGAGTTTCTCAAATGCCTGTAATGTGCCTGCCTATACTACCACCCTCGGCAGGGGGTTCCACACACTCATTCTGTGTGAGAAACTTGCCTCTGACCTATACCCTCCTCCCATCACCTTAAAATTATGCCTTCTTGAATCAGCCACCTCTGTACTGGGGGAAAAGTCTCTGGCTACCCAATCTATCTATGCTTCTTATCACCTTGTGCATCTCTATCAAGTCAACTCTCAACCTCCTTCGCGCCAGAGAGAAAAGCCCTAGCTCGATCAACCTATCCTATAATAATTTGCCATAAATGTTTACTCATAAGGTGCCCTTCTTAGCACCTCAGGCTTTCTGCCAGTCCGACAAGCAACAGGATATAAAATGTGTGGTACTGAAACCATGCAACATCATTTTAAAAAAATTATGGGTACAGTTGTTAACAACCCACTTGTGACACTTGACTTTAATTTCAATCCTCAAACTGCCTTGTTCAAATATGGAATAATGACATAATTCTATGGCTTCAAACTTATTTTTAACCCTTTTCCCTTAATTTCACTATCTAAATTACACTAAAAATCCTTCACGGGTCAAAGCATCCAAGACCCACTTTACACATGAAATGCCACTGTTTATAGGGGCACACCTTTGCCAGCCCTTGTTAGATCTGACCTTCCTTGGAGCAAGTTAATACCCCTTGTCTCTGGTATTCACAAATAAATAAAACATCAAAGGTTACTTTAAACAAAAGATGCCCAAATAATCTCAATTTTATATTAAAAAAAGAAGTGCTTATTGATTTTTTAAAAAACTGAACAGAATATAAATCATAATCATTTGCCTGGAACTCTGAGGCTCCGTGTCAACTCTTTTTCATAACAATACTCCTGTTACATTCGAAAACCTCCTTATGGAAGTGGCACTATATAAATGCAAGCTGTTGAAGTTGACTGAGATAATAACTACATTTTTGTGAAAAGTGAGTGTATTAACATTTCTTAAAATGACATCAAGATGTGCTGATTCCTGAAATTAAGGCCCATTTATTTTCTAAAATACAGAGCTTACTCCGGCTATTAAGGATGCACTTATGGATTATGGGGTGTTATATCGTAGAGGCACTGTAGCTGTTGTTTATTATTTATTAAGTCCAAGCCTTTATTTTGTGGACAGCTCATTCCTACCCCAGCAGGGACATTTTTCCCGTTCATCCAGCTGAAGTATTTTCCATCTTGCCTTCTGCCTACCATTCCCGGCTGAACAGTTTTGTTAACGCCCACTTGCTGAGTAACATCAACCTCCTACAATTCTCAAGTGCAGCTTTTAACTTCCTTCCTCTACATCAAACGATGTACTATCTCCTATTCTGAACCCTATGTCACTTAGTATTCCCGCTCTCCTCCTTCCAGCTATACCCTTTCCTCAGCCCCTTACAATTTTCTTTTCGATGTTCCCTTTTCAGTTTTCCCACTGATGGTCTATTTTCATCTCTTTCATCTTCTAATTTTATACCATTTAGTTCCTCATCCTATTTGATTGCTTGACCTGAAGACAATACTTCATCTTCATTGTCTGTGTGCAAAGCCATAATTGATTGACTGTTGTTTTAAAATTAAAGATCCTCCAACAGGAATTGACCTTGCATAGCTCAAGATCCATGGCAACAGCAAAACATTAGTGCGCCAAAATTGATTGAAGTATCATAGTCTGCTTCCTAGCAACCAGTTATGTAAATGACTTTTCATAGTTTTACAGATTCCTCAGAAGAAAAAGGCTTACAAATGATTTTTTTAAAAAGTTGAGCCAGAGTAATTCTTAATTTGGATTGATGCATTCATCAACCCAAACTAAGTTACAAACTTGATTTACTTCAGAATTCATCGGACAATATTTGCATATTATTACTTCAATTGTATACTGCAATATAGCTTCACCAAAGGGTTCAGTATTCTCATATCATGTACAACCAATGCAATATGAAACACTTGAAACACAGTGCAAGGATTTAGTTACAGGTTTCAGACCAAACAGCATAAAGCTACATACCCCCGGGCAACTGTCAACTGCATACTGCATGGAGTGCAGCCACAAAGCATTTCTATGAGTGTAAGCCTGACACATGAATGATGCCCTACCGAGTGACTTTCAATGGGGAGTTAGTCTTGATTCTTCCCAAAATTGAAGTCTGTACATTTAAATACTGAGAACAGAAGATTTTACTAAGTTTAGCAGTTCCAGTCAGTTAAGCTTTGGCCATTTGTGCAAAAGGAGTAACACTGATACAGTTGCTTGTTACTCATCCTCTCGATTTTGTTTCCATGCAGTAGAAGTAAAGACTAGCAATGTTATTCAGCCTGTGGTAAAATTGACAAAGTTATTTCCCTCCCACACATGGAATCAATTCACAAATATTCCTGAGAACTTTTAGAAAAAAAAATTGGGTCAGAGTTTCTGCATTGAATGGCATTGGCCGTACCGGGAGGAATTGTTCCGAGAAATGTTTTTGCTTTCTCTCCTCCTTAGTCAAACTCATTTGACTGCTGCTTTTGGAGGTGGGCATGGATTTGATTGGACAAATGGTTCAGTACAACACATAAGATGTGCTGTAATAAGTAAGAAACGTTGCTGCACTGCATTTAGCACAGTTGAAATCATGTTTATCCTTGCACTAACACATTCAACCATTACTTACGGAAGGGCTTTTATGTGGGCACAATTGGTGATCATTTTTACAGATGTCTATTTTAGGCTGGAGGATTTGAGCTATTTTGAGATCTGGACCAGATCTCCATACCTTTTTACCTCATTTAAATGGCCAAAAAGCATCACTAAATATTATTTTGAAGGTTATGCTAATTTTGGTCAATTCTGCTAAAACTTCGCAGCAACCAACCAGAAACGATATCCTTGAATAACTAACAATGCTTAGAAAATACAACCTCTAGTCTACCAAATCTGAACCAGTTCTTGGAAATCATGTACCTTAACCAGGTATCTAGCTCAGACTGGAGCTGTGAGAAAAGCAAACTCTAATCAGTAGATCACAAGGTAGTAGAAGTAAAGACTAGGAAGTTAATAGCTCTTATGAGGATTCAATGTAGGTGCTGAATAGTTGTGGCAGCAGGCTCTACCCAACCTATGTTAGAATCACAGATGCACAGTTTTGGATACTCATAATTTAAGGCTTGGTTGCTCCCTAACACTGGCTTTAAACAAGCTGGTTTCTTCTCAGACAGTTATGGGAAGTAATTCATTTTTTTCTGGTTATATCAGGCCTTGTTAATGTTAATTAAAGTGGATTGTTTAATGGTAGCTTTTGAATACTGGGCCCACTCATTCTGAGCTCCAAGAACAGTGCAGGTTTGAACAGGCAAACTCAGCAGCAGGTAAGTTTTAGTCAATTGCTATTTGGTTGGCTCAGCCACCATGGCACGAGGGAGGAAATCAGTGTCTGTCTCTGTTATTGCTGGAACCATAAAATGAGTTGTAAGGTTATACATATCAACTAAAATCAGAATTTTTTTAAAAAGAGTATAAAAATAGAGAAATAAATTAGCCCAAAGTTGCCGGAGAGATTGATGAAACAGAAACCGAGCTGAACAAACTAGTTTGTATTGAGGCTTCATAATGGGGAACCAAGCTGATCATGTACACAGAAATAGAAATTCCTACACCTACTGTTCAAGAGAAAAGTCTGATTAAATGTCGAAGCTCCCATCCTTCTACATCTTTATTCTAAATTGTGTCTCTCAGCTTATCAAGATACATTCCCTTCCCCCCCCAACAAATTCATCTGCTGTCTGCCAATTTTACTAACTTAGAGTCACAGAGCCAGAGAGCACAACAGCATAGAAATGAGCCCTTTGGCCCATCTAGTCTGTGATAAACTATTGATCTACCTAGTCCCATCAACGTGCATAGGACCATTGACCTATATGAGACCGTAGCACTCCATGCCCCTCCCATCCATGTTCTTATCCAAACTTCACTTAAATGTCAAAATCGAACCTACATCCACCACTTCCAGTAGCAGCTCATTTCACACCCTCACCCTCCTTTGAGTGAGGTTCCCTCTCATGCTCCCCTTAAACATTTCACTTTTTACTCTTAGCCCATGACTTCTAGTTCTAGTCTCACTCAACCTCAGTGGAAAGTTCTACACTCAGACAACCTCAGTGGAAAGTTCTTGTCTCATACAACCTCAGTAGCTTGTTTATCTCCTGCTGAATTTTTAGCTCTCTCAGAATTAGATTTACTATCACTGACTTCTATGTTGTGAAATTCATTGTTCTGTAGCAGCAGGGCAGTGCAAAGATATAAATTTACTATACATTAAAAAACATACACTCTGAGGCCACTTGATTAGGTACATCTATGCAGCTGCTCAATAATGGAAATATCTATCAGCCAATCATGTGGCAGCAATTCAACAATAAAAGCACGCTGACATGGTCAACAGGTTCAGTTGTTGTTCAGACCAAACATCAAATTGGAAAAGAAATGTGATCTAAGTGACTATGACTATAGAACGATTGTTGGTGCCAGATGGGGTGGTTTGAGTATCTCAGAAACTGCTGACCTTCTGGGATTTTCACACACACCAGTCTCTAGGGGTTATAAAGAATGGTGGGGGGAAAACCCAAAAACATCCTGTAAGTGGCAGTTCTGTGGGTGAAAATGCCTTGTTGATGAGACAGGTCAGAGGAGAATGGCCAGATTGGTTCAAGCAGTCAGGAAGAAAACAATAACTCAAATAACCATGCACTACAACAGTGGGGTACAGAAGAGCATCTCTGAATGCACAACACGTTGAACTTCGAAGTGGATGGGCTCCTGCAGCGGATTACAGCAGGTTCCACTCCTGTACCCAATAAAGTGGATGGTGCAAAAAAAGAAAGTGCTAGTGTTCACAGGTTTGATGGACTACTCAGAAATCTAACGGTGAAGGGGAACTGTTCTCTCCTTTGTTCGCAAATGCTACAAATAACGTTGTCTGTCATTTCCCAAAAGTTAGCAATTGTGGCTTGCACCCTGAAGTCTAGGTTATTGATATATAGCAAAAAAATGTTGCTCTAACTCCATTCCATGGGGAATGCCTCCAGATAGAAAAATAATAATTTGTCACATCACAAAACTGAGTAAAGATTTCAAGTGTCCGCATATACAAATTACTAATGACCAACGTAAGGTGGAAATGTACCACTGGTCTCAGAGAAGCAACAGAAAAATGAAAAAAAGTCACCCTGAGCCTCAGTCAACACACACAAAATACTAGAGGAACTCACCTAGAGACTCAGTCAGTCTCCACCACAGACTCCTTTTCCACCTGTTAATCCTGTGTTTGAAACTAGACTTGCAACAATGACAAACCATCAGAAGCTGAGATCAGCACAAATCTTATGATCAACTTTGACATGCACTGTTTCTACTTCAGTTCATCTGCGGCTGAAACCCTGATTGACATCATCCACTTCTAAACTTGACTATTCCAATGTGCACTCTGCAAACTTAACTGATCCAGAACTCTGTTAGATAATCTGGAGCTATTTCTATTCTCCAATTACACCCCCCCATCCTACTTTGGCATTTATTAGCTCCCATTAAATCTATCTGTTTTAAAGTTCTTATCCTCATTTTCAAATCCTTTTATGATCTTGGCCCTCCATACTTCCAATCTCCTGCAACCTCCCAACTCCACCATCTACGCCACCTCTCATTCTGGCCTCTCGAACCTCTGCCTTGGATGCCATTTTACAGGCACTAAGTCCTCAGCCTCTTACATTTCCTTCCTAATCCCCAATGCAAGCTCTACTTTTATGACCATTTTTAAAAAAAAAGTTATTCACTTATTAGCCCTATTTGTAACAAATTTGATAATGCTCTTGCAAAGCTACTATATACATATAGGTTGTTGCTTGTTGATTCGCAGGGAGACCATCTCAGGCTCAGCAAGGATATTGTAAAGGCTCATTAGAAAGGTATCAGCCTTACATTGTTACAGGTTTCACAACTTTGAATTCATAGCAGTATCAATTTATTAATTGAGGGTGATCTAATTGAGTTGTTAATAATGATAAACAGATTCAATAGACTACGTGGCAATAAAACTTTTTTCTGGGATGAGTGGATCCAAGAAGGGGCAGAGACTTCAGAGCAAAATCCTTTAGGAGTTGTATCAGGATACATTATTTCCACACAAAGATTAGTGGAAATCTGCAACTCTAACAAAACATTTTAGTTGCTATATCAATGGAATTTTCAGGACTGATAGCATTATTCTGCAGTGATTGAACTGAATGCTGCAAGAGGCCAAGGGGTTGAATGGCTTATTACTGTTTCTGTTCTAATGCTACAATCAGCAAGAAATTCCTGAATCTGTAGGTGAATGACTCAATAGAGTTTTGCTGAATTATCATTGCCAGTCATAAAATATAGTGTAGTTAATAAGTAACTTGCAATTATTTTCTTGGTTGGGTACACATTTCTTTATTTAATCTCTCAACAGAAAAGTCAAATTTCCAAAATTACGAGAGCATGCGCTTTAAACATAGGACAATCCAGCACAGGAGGAGGCCGTTCAATGCGCCATGCCCGTGCTGACCAAGATGCCAATCTAAACTCATTGCATCAACCTGCACAACGCCCTTAACCCTCCATTTTCTGCCCGTTTGTGGATCTGTTCAAATGTCTTTTATACATGGCGACCATATCTAATTCTTGCAGTGCTCTCCAGATACCCACCACTCACTCTCTGTGAAAAACTCAAAGTTCAAAGTAAATTTCATTATCATAGTACATGTATCTCACAATATACAACCCAACAAATCTATAGAATATTAACTATAACAGAACCAATGAAAGACCACCCAACTAGGGCATTCAGAGCAGAAGTCAAAAAACTGCAAATGTAAAAAGAAACAAAAATATAAATAAATAAGGAATAAATATTGAGAACGTGAGATGAAAAGTCCTTGAAAGTAAGCCTATTAGTTGGACTTACTAATGTGGGAACATTTCAATGATAGGACAATTGAAGTTGAGTGAAGTTATCCACTTTAGTTCAAGAGCCCGATGGTTGAGGGGTAGTAACTGTTCCTGAACCTGGTGGTGTGAGTCCTGAGGCTCCTGTACCTTGTTTCTGATGGCAACAGCGAGAAAAGAGCCTGTCCTGGGTGGTGGGGATCCCTAATGATGAATGCTGCTTTCCTGTAACAGCGTTTCATGCAGACGTGCTCAATGGTTGGGAGGGCTTTACCCATGATGGACTGGGCATCCATTCCCTTTCCTGGGATCTTCTGTGCAAGGCATTGGTGTTTCTATACCAGGCTGTGATGCAGCCTACCAATATACTCTCCACTACACATCTATAGAAGTTTGTCAAAGATTTAGATGTCATGCCAAATCTCCGCAGACTCCTGAGGAAGTAAAGGCACTGCTGTGCTTTCTTCATAATTGCACTTAGGTACTGGGCCCAGAACAGGTCCTCTTAAACAGTAACACCTAAGAATTTAAAGTTAACCCTCTCCATCTCTGATCCTCCATTGAGGACTGACTCATAGACCTCTGGCTTCCTTCTCCTGAAGTCTTGCTGACATTGAGTGAGATGTTGTTGTTATAACACCACTCAGCCAGGTTTCCAATCTCCCTCCTGTACGTTGATTCATCACCACCTTTGATTCAAGTTCAAGTTTGCTGAGAACTCCTTCCCCACCTTAAATCTGAGGTCTCTACTATTTGACATTTCTACCCTAAAATAAAAGTAGTGCCTATTTACCCGAACAATGCCTCTTAAAATTTCATACATTTCCCCTCCCCCCAGCACATGATATTGCACAGAAGAGAACTCAAGTTTGTCCAGTTTTTCTCATCTAGGCAAAGTCCCAGCAAACCTCTTCTGCACCCTCTCCAAAACTTCCTTATTCTTCCTATAGAGCGGTGGCCGCAAGAGCACATAATAACTACTCCAAATGTGGCCTAACCTGCATTTTATCAATAAACAATTTGTAAACTATCCATTATTAACAAAGAAGAAATGGTCATTCACATTAAATGTTATCCATTTTGCTCTTAAACAAATGAAAGGGCATAGTTTTCATGATTTGTTTTACCATATATTTTCAGTGGTTTGGAATCTCACTGCTTCATTTAATCTGTATTCCTTCCTTCCTTCCTTGCGCCCTTAACTCCTGGTGGAGTCGTTGGGGCGCCATCATGACAAGCTTTATTAATCTGTATTAGTCACCAGCAAAGTAATTAAATACTTAATCATTTAAAAGCCCAGTTATCTGGAATGCAGATGCAGTTCAATGAAAGAGATAAGTTTCTGTTTCATATTTTCATAATCTTTTTTATTTTTTAACAATTCACCAGAGACATAAAATAGTCAGGATTATTTTTGCAAATAGAGATTACCGAGACAATTTCTGTTGCCAATGTCCAATTTCAACAGTGAATTCTGACAATGGCTCCAGTCCGTGAGAATTAACTAGAAGACAGCAAGCAACATCAGAAAGCCTCATCTTATATTTCCATTACAAACAAGAGGATGAACGTGGAAATTTCACACATGCTCCACAGTAGGCTTCGTGGGCTAGCTATTCAATTGTTCTTGCCCTTTACAGCTTTACATGGACTTAATCTAAATTGGTAACAACCACCCAGATCTCATACTCTTTGAACACAAGAGATTCTGGAGTCACGCACACAAAATGCTGGAGGCAATCTGCAGGCCAGGCAGCATCTATGGAAGAAAGTAAACAGCTGACATTTTGGGCAGAGACCCTTCATCAGGACTGGAAAAGAGAGAGGAAAGAAGCCAGAATAAAAAGGTGAGGGGAAGGAGAAGGTGTACAAGCTGGAAGTTGATAGGTGAAGCCAGTTGAGGGGAAGGTGGGTAGATAGGGGAGGAGGATTACAGTCTCGGCCCGAGACGTCGACTGTACCTCTTCCTAGAGATGCCGCCTGGCCTGCTGCGTTCACCAGCAACTTTGATGTGTGTTGCTTACATTACTTATACTTGTTTCGACATTTTACTTTGGGAAAGAGAAACAAGTATCTTAAAAAGGTCCGTATGATCTATGTAGGTTCCTTAAACACCTGGAGTCCCATATTTGTTTTTTCACAGCTAAATTCAAAACCACACGATAGCGCAATTATCCCATGAATGCCAGTATCACTATCCTAACACATGCAGCATTTAAAACGATAAGCCTGTACTGCTGTACCAGGATCACAACTAAATTGTGATCATTTGCCAACTTTTAAGATTGTCACTAAGGCACACTTTCACTAGAGTGCAAGAAAATTTAAAAGGCATTGGGCCATAATCTATTGTATATAATTGTGCTCAAAATCTAATGTTTCTTTCAGCAATCAAAAAAGTAATCACAGTGTCATAGTCTTAGAGCACAGAAACAGGCCCTTTGGTCTCTGTAGTCATGACAACCATCAAGTACCTTAACTAAATCCAATTTACCAGCACTTAGTGCCAGCCTTCTATGCCTTTGTGAATCAAGTGCTCATCTTTTTAAAATGTGGTGAGAGTACCTGCCTCCATAACTTTCTCAGACAGTGCAATCTTGATTGGAATGAACTACGGAGTGAAAATCCTCTGCACTTTCTCAAGTGCCTAATGTGCTTCCAATATTACAGTGACTAGAACTGTACACACCACTCTAGCTGTGGACAATTCAATTTGTAACACAATCTCCCTGTTCTAATATACAGTGTCCTGGGATAATGAAGGCAAATATTCCTGTGCCTTCTTCACCACTTCCATATTTCAGGAATCCTTAGACTTTTTCCACTAAGGTCTCCTTCCTCCCCCAATGCTTCTTAGTTGAAAAGTAGTCTGACAATGTAGCTGTAAGTGGGACCCCCATGCTGAGAATGTCGGCCTGAGTGAGGACATTGACATTGGTTTACTTTCCCTCCAATACAGTGAAGAATTTCTACACTGGTCATATTTTCCATTGCCTTAAGGTGCCTGCTGTAGGTAGGTGCCAAGTATATACTATCGTCAAGTAGCCAATGCTTCAGTGATGGGTCTGCCAGAACGGAAGAGATGGGAAGTTGCTGAAGTCCAATACTGCTAGGTTCTTTTTAAAAAGATGAGATATATTTGGAATATACAAAGTTCAAAGAAAATTCATTATCAAAATAAGTAAATATTATCATAGACCATCCTGAAATTTATTTTCTTGCAGGCATTTTCAAGAAAAAAGAAATTCAATAGAATTTTATGAAAGATTATACACAAACAGGCAAAGAAACAGCCAATGTGCCTGATCACAGGTCAGCTTACAACGACCAATTAACCTACCAACTGGTACATCTTTGGACTGAGGGAGGAAACTGCAGCCTCAGAGGAAACCCATAGTATCAGTGAGGTTATAATAAATCCTTGTAAATCTTAATGGCTAATTGTTTTTCCAGCTTCCCCTACTGCATTAAAACACATTCTGGAACTAACCACCAATATCATTTAGGTCAGCTGGGACCATTTGCGTGCTCTCATGTCCTCCAGAGTATCGTCTGTCAATTCACGTTTATCACTTTGTAAACTAAAAGCTTTCTGCCCTCTCAGTTCACAGACCTTACAAATCAAGCATCTCCTTAAACAATTTTTTTTTCCCCCACATGGTGTTCATTCAGAGACTTCATTCTTTTTTAGTTTCTTGGACAATTCAGTTTAAACATGCTTGTAAAAATATATTAGTAATCTCAACTAAAATTGGTAATCTGTGAGTTTTATTTAGCAATGGGAAAAGTAAAAATTATTTTAGTTTGCTTTAATGTTTTTATTTATTTTGAGGTATTTAAAAAGTTTTAATTAACTTTTGAATTATTTTGTAAATAATTCCATATTTGCTGAAAGGAAGTTGATTTTTCAACGTAAACATGAGGAATTCTACAGATGCTGGAAATTCAAGCAACACACATCAAAATTGCTGGTGAACGCAGTAGGCCAGGCAGCATCTCTAGGAAGAGGTACAGTCGACGTTTCGGGCTGAGACCCTTCGTCAGGACTGATGTTGATCTTTCAACATTTGTTTAATCATTTCCTTTGACACTACTCGTGTCTAGATGACTTGCTATGTCAGACACCTCTCCAAGCATATAATCCACATCTTGGATAGAAAGCAAAGCTCTTTCTCAGCGCTGCCTTTCATCAATGCCCAGTGATTCCAGCAATGTTTCCTCTTCCAATATTACTTGGAAGTCTAGTTGGTGTCTGGACTATCTATCTACTGGAAGTGGCGGACCAGAGAGATCATCTCAACAAATACTGCCAAATTACACCATGAATGGGTGCAACCACTGGTGGGAATTCCAAGTGATGGCCAAGTTCTGCACAAATAAGCTCCTGGAATGGTCCTTGCTGGAGGGTGTCTTGGGGAAAATGGAGCAAAAAGCATAGGTTCTAATCAATTGGCTGCTCTTATTCTTATCAACAATATTCACTTTGTAAAATTTATTCAGGCTTTCAAATAATCAAGAATTTCTGCAAGAAAACAAGGAGCACATGACAATTTATTTCAGTACTTTAAAATAGTTGTTAAGTAGGTCAACCAAAACTGAAGCTGCATTTATATCTGAGACTTCAATGGGCAAAAAAAAAACTGATTTTGTTCAACAATATGCAGAGATAAACAGATACTAATAGTATCCAAGAATAAAGAACAACTGCTCGAATGAAATACTTTCTACATACCTTTTATATAAAGTACGAATTATTGTCTTTATCAAAGGAATTAAACAATGTTAACATGTATTTGTGGGAGGAAAACTGTAAGTGTTAAACCTTCTGAATAATTTTGAGGATATAACTGAAAGGTTAAGAGAAAACCAGTGGAAATAGGGAACATAGATTTTTAGAAAGTATTAAGCAAAGTTAGTGTGTAATATTAAAACAGAGATTTTCAGAGGTAATTTAATGACCTGGATTAAAATTGATTGACAGATAGGAAAAGGAAAAGAAATGGTTATTTTTTGGGTTGGAAGTTGATAACTGTCGAAGTAACACAAATCAGATACTGATTTAGTCAAATACTGATCACTAGCAATTTTAATCAAATATTTCCCAAAAATTTGGTCGAGGGAAGAAAATGTAATATTTTGAATCTTGCTGGTGACACAAAACCAAGTGGAAATGTGAACTGTGAAGAAGATTCAAGGAAACTGACTGAGTGAGTGGGGAAAACTTTGCAGTTGTTATACATATGGATAAATCTGAGGTTCTCTGTTTCAGCAGGGAAAAGAAAGAAAGGAGCCGTTTCATTTAAATGGCATTAGATCAGGAAGTTTTGATGTACAAAGAGATTTGGGTGTTCTTGTGCCCCAGTCTCTGAAAGCAAACGAGAAGGTGCAACAAGCAATTAGAAAGGCAAATGATGCAGTATGTTGCCTCCATAAAATGAGGATATGCAATCTTGGTTTCTTTATCTGACGAAAGGAAAACTTACTATTAAAAAATTGTAGCAGAGGTTTACCAGTCTGATTCCTGGAATAGTGAGACTGGTGTATGAGCAGCAATTGGGTTGTCTAATTTCAAAGAATAAGTGAGGATCTAATTCAATCTTATAATAATTCTGATAGTTAGATTAGGATGTGAGAAGGATGTTAACCCTCACTGGGTTGTCTAGACCAAAGAGTCACAATATTAGGATATAGAGAACTTCACAGAAGACTGTGATATGGAGAAATCACTCCATAAATGGAACACCTGGGAAATTCGCTACCAAGGGAGAACTGTAGAGGCCAACTCACTGAATATATTTTAGGAGGGCATTGTAGATTTAAACAGTATAAAGGGATATGGGGACAGTGAGGGAATATGGCATTGAGATAAATGATCAGCCATGACCATGCTGAATGGCAAAATAGACTCAAAGGGCTGAATGGCCTACTCATGTTCCTGTTTCTCTATGTTGCTATGAAAATGAAATACTGTTATTCCCAGCATCATTTTAGATACATCAAGATTAGATGTGCATAGAAATTGTCTAAAGCACAATTTAATTTCAATTGCAAGTCCTCCTGTATGGGTGACGTATTTGCACTTTTCTAACTCTGCTATGGTCCACCTAATGACATTTCTAATTAGTGACAAATGACAGAATGTTCCCTGCTGTCAAGATAATCCCACATAAACATTATTTCATACAGTATGCCTACAGATAACACAAGGGCGGTTTGAACCAAGATCTCAAAGCTGAAAGTGCTTCACCTACATTGCTAGCGAACCATCATCAGCAAGCAGGATAGGGGCCAAGATGTTGGGACTAATTTTGCCCCGTCTTCTTCCAAATACTAAGTAAATGCTTATGTTTGTTTTGAATGCTGACAAAACATATCTATGGATATTTATGAATAAATAGACATGTGAAGATCGTTACAGAAACAAATGGGCCAGCTAATCTATCCTATTACCTACTTACTGAAGAAAAAATACCACCATCGAAGGACTGCACACTAGACAGATTCTAGGGTGAAAGATTTGCCACACAAGAACAGACTAGGTCCAACATTTCTAGAGTTTATGAGTGGTGAACTCACTGAAATGTATAAAACCTTTACAGAGCTCAACGGGCTAAATACAAGAAAGATATTCCTCCCAATTAAGGATCTAGAACAGGAGTCACAGTTTCAGGAGAAGGCTAGCCTATTCAGTACAGAGACAAAAACATTTCTTCATACAGCGGGTAGTGATTACACAGTTATACAGCACCCAAGCAGGCCTTTCAGCTGTAGCTGTATACTTGTTATCAACCATCCATTCTTGGGAAATTTTTTTCCTGTGCTATCCATCTATTACTTACCATGATAATCCCATTTTCCAGCACTCAGCTTGTCGCCCTATATGCTATGGTTTTTCAAATGCAACTCTAAATACTTCATAGATACTGTGAGAACCTCTGCAATTATCATGCGCTCTGGCAGCACTCTCCAGATGTCAATCACCGTCTGGATTAAAAAAAAATCTCAATGACCTCTAAATCTCCTATCCCTTAACTTAATCTATTGCTTTTGTTTATGTATACTCCCCTCATTGACACAAATTAGTTACCTCTTCAAAAAACTGAACTCAAATCAAGTTCTCACCTCAGCAGTCATGTTGACTATTCTTAATTAATCCCCACACCGCAGAGTACAGTTAGCCCTGTCCCTCAGAATTTGTTCCAATAATGTTTCTGCCGCTGATGCCAGATTCACTGAGTGTTAAGCTTCCAGTATCTGTATTCACCCTGTCAGAAGGGGGCCAGATGAACAGTGACCTACCAAATCAGCAGGTCATTAGTGAGGAAGACCTTGTCGCCGTGCTGCTGAAATCTGGAATTACAACAGTGGGTGGCTTTCTGTCTCAGAGATATTTCAATAGTGTAAAAATGCTGGCTGTGGGGTGCCACAGTAACAAAAAGTGCATCTGGTTCAATTTGGCATTTGGAATAATGGCACAATTCCAATTTTAGTACTTGCTAAACTTATTGTCCTTAATTCCTTAGCGGGTAAACTATATGTCTTTAATTCATATACTATACCTCGTTATTTCCAGTGAGAATTTTAAAATGCATTTATTTTGTAAAAGGAAAAGTTGAGTATTTTTCTCTAACTTCCTAGACCAACTTATCCATGAATGATAACCATAATGGATAACCTTTTCCCAATTACAAATTACTTTGATGGCCCTTTTCAAGGGCCTCCTTTTTTAGCAAATAATTATGAAGGGTGATAAAGTTATCATTAAAAACATTTCTCAGTATCTACTCTATTACTGCACTTGTATATGTCATAAATTATTGGGTCTACCATCTATTTTAAATGTTAAACACAACTGTCTACTTAAAGAGATAGCTCAAAGATGAAGCAAAAGGATAGGATGAAAAAAATCTAAATATTTTATGCAGCCCTTTTCCCCCATTTTAAAATGTCAGTCATATCCCCTCCACTCTCCCCCAACAAGCCTGAGTAGTGCCAAAATAAGAGAGCTTAATTCCAGCTGATCTTATAAGTCAACATTTGAAAATTTGGCATTTTCAAGTCTGGACCATCTTCGGAGCCAAAATACATCTGGTCAGAAAGAAAAACTGCACAAATTTACAACGTGGTAACATCACTAAAGGCTGGATGCACAAAATCTGGTTGTTCAACATGTAGAATTCTCCAAACAAAGATAATTTTAAAATATACTCCATATATTATTAAATGAAATTTGGACCTATTGACCATATAGCAGGACTATTTAGGCAGTTGTTATTCTGCGGCAGTGTGGACTCGTTCTCAGTTTTGCCACTTTTGTTTATTGTCCCGTTACAGTGATTAGTCCTGTCAAGACTCTCCTAGCTTGACCCAAACTGCCAACTTCTGACTTTCAGGACACTCATGTCAAACAGGCCAGAAGATACCCAATTGGTAAATCCAAAATACCTCCATACGTCTTCCAACCATTGTCCAAAGTCTATCTTGGTTTCAGGCCCAAAGATGGCAGAAATTGCAAAATGGGAATACAATGCACTTGATGGTCTCAGTAACCCAATTTACAATTGATACGTGGTAAGTATTAATGTTGACAATATAATTTTGTACTCTGAATTTTTTTCCAACCACTACCTCTGGATTCATTCTTACCTTTAATGGTCTCCTCCATCTGATGTGAAGTTGCTGGAATTTCCAAACTCAATGTTTTTTCCTACCATGCAATGCCAAATTCACTTGTTTTTATCTACATGAGCTTGTGGCCTTTTGACTTTGTGTAAATTGCTGAGCCAAAACTAACATCTTTGAATTGGAGAAAATTTTCCATCTCTCTACTAAAAGGGTTGTACAAGGGTCAACTGAGATCAGAAGCTTGCAGAATCCATCCTTAAGTCCTTGTAGAGTCTGTTTTGTTTCATAAAGCACATTCATCATGTATTTAATAAGATGTTCAAAATAAAGTTTGTCCTGCTGCTGTAACCCTGAAGAAAGTTATTTCTCACCATGGAATTCCTATTTCTCCACAGACAACATTTGTTAATCTGAGTGAAGTTATCTATTGTTGTTAAAATAATTGTTTTAAAAGGAAATGAATAGGCAAGGATAAGCTAATATTTTTTTAAAATTTTGTTAACGAATTGAATTTAATCACTGCCAATGATATTAACTATCTATCTTCCAAATAATCATGTGGATTATATTCCATTCCCAACTCACGACAATGTGGACAAGTTGGGGTACAATGAACACTATGCTCAGATTGGAGATAAGATGGAAATGGGAAGGAAGAATCTTGGCAGTCTAAGTACGTGCAAGAGCAAGTCACATGTCCTTGAGTGACATGGCCTGAGGAATAATGGTACATGGGATGTTGTCCTGGAGCCATATTTCTCCAAGAAGAAGGATGCAGCAGTTCCTCATACTGCGTTGTGTCGACCTCAGATGAAGTGTTTTCCAGGGTGCAAGCACTGGAAAGCAACACCAATGGGAGAACCGGTCTGCAGAGTCCAGTCCTCAACCCAACACAGATCCCAATGCCTCTGTTCTCTCTCCTCACCACCTCTGGTGCCTCTCCCCCGGGTGGCTGTAACAGAGAACACTGAAGCACGAGGGCATGGCCTGAGGCCACACAGCTGCCCTGCCGTCAGCCTTGCCAATGAACCCGACTTGCAATACTTTATATGACCAATGTCCAGCAGGGTCTTGCATTCACAAGAAAAACGTTTAACACACATATTTGCACCAGAAAGGCTGCCGTGACCAAGCACACCGCCATCTTACCAGAAGAAAGTCAACCCTTGATCCTTAATGGGAATGAAGTAAATACTGTAACTACACTCTGAAAGAGGAACAGCAGATTAATCAGCATCTGTCCAGGGAAAGGAAGATGCTGCTGTGCCTTCAGAGTCCCTCCAGCAGATAGCTTATTGCACCAGATTCCAACACCTGCAACCTTTCGACTCCTGCTTTCCAAGAAACTCCATCTTTTCTCCCTGTTTACATCTTTAAAAAGAACTTTCCCTTGTCTTTTCCCTCCCCTCATACAAAATTCTCTTTTTAAGGTATGGTTGTTTTTAATCAGTTGCTGTGACATCAAAAATACATCAATAGTTATAAGCATTGTTCCTAATCAACTGGTCTATATTTCCAGCATAATGCAATTTTAAAGCCAAGAACACAGATAAAAATACCATTAGTATTACCATCAAAAACCAAGACTTAAAAGGAGAAGTATTTTTCAAGTAAGTAGATCCATTTGTTGGTGATATTGGGAATAAATCACACAGAGATGATTTTAAAATAAGCAAACTTCAAAAATCAAAACTCACTTGAAGATTCCATATAATTAGCATTAATTTGCAAAATTAATTTTGCCATAGTCAGTTTGATTTGAAGCCCCGAGTTTAATTCTGCCCAATAATTGGGAGCATTAATTAACTGCAACACCAACACCTTATTCAAGTTTACTTACAGGGCTGTCCTCGAAATAAGTATGGATCAAGAAATTTGACCTGATTTTCCTGATGTAACATGGCTCCGCTAAATCTCCTATAAGATCAACAAAAGGCACATACACCTTACAAACAGAAGTACACTGACCTCAAATTGGTGCAGGCAAAGAAAATACAAACGTAGGTTTCCAATTCTTTTGCACAGTTACGTAGGGACCAAATGGGGCTTAACAATGAATGAACATAGGAATAAGAGTGGGCTCTGTCAATTAGATCATGGTTGATCTACTACAGGCCTCTTCTCTCTGTGCCAGTTTCCCACAGCCCTCAATTCCCTGATCTTGCAAAAACGTATCTATCTCCCCTTTAAATATTTACAATGATTGGGCCCCACTATCCTCCAGGAAAAACGATTGCAAAGATTCACATTCAACTCAGTTTTAAATGATTGCCCTCAATTTTATGATCACCTCATTTGAGAATTTCCAACTTATGGAAATTGGTCAACATCTAACCTGCAATACCCCTCAGGATCTTGTATGTTTCAGTAAGATCACCCTTCATTCTCCTACTCTCCGAAGAGTATAGATCTGCTTTTGTTAACTGCTTTGTGATAGGTCGTCTCTCTCTTTCCAGAAAATAGCTTAAAGAATCTCTAATGGCCAACGTTCAATGCTAATATATCCTTTCTTAATGAAGGGGGCAAAAGCAGACACATTATGTAAATTAATGTAGATTTAGGTAAACACTGTGCCTGATAGCCAACACAGACGTGGTGAGCAGAAGGGCATGCTTTCATTCTGTAATTTTCTATACCAGTTGGCCACTCCTGGTGGGGCCTCACCAACTGAAGGAATACCTTCCCTTTTCTAAATACCAGCTGTTCCTTGCAATAAAAGCCAATATGCCACTATGTTTGCATGGGCCTGCTAACATTTGCTATTCATGCACAAGAACACCTGGATTTCTCTGTACTTCACTCTTCTGCAACCTCTCCCTAGATCTGCTGCAGGCATCTCCGAGTTCCCTGTAGCTCAGTGGCTGAGCTCCAAGTGCGCAGGTACATTGAGCTTATTATCCAAGTTATATAATGCACCTTGCTTGAAATTTTAGGCCAAGAATTGAGCAAATGACTTACAGGATCATTCTTATCAATGCAGAGGATTTAAAAAAAAATGGACAAATTAAAAGTCATGCTGAGATCACTGATTGGATCCAAAGCAGTTTGGCAAATTGGATCCAATGATAAATTGGATCCAAAACTAGCTTGCTGTTGGTGGTCAAGAATTGTTTTGCATTTGGAAGGGGAGTCGAGTGGTATACTGTGGGGATTAGTGCTGGGACCATTGCTGCTAAAGGCCTAGATGTGAATGTAGGAGGTATATATATTAGACTTAAGGATAACTTAAAGATTGATGCTATTGAGATCAAAAAGGGTAAGTTGGCTATAGAATGAGTTTAACAAATTGGTAATACGGCTAACAGGTGGCAGATGGAAGTTAACCCTCAAAAATATGACGTGATGCATTCTGAGAAGACAAATAATATTAGAAACATAGAAAACCTACAGCACAATACAGGCCCTTTGGCCCACAATGCTGTGCCGAACATGTACTTACTTTAGAAATTACCTAGGGTTACCCATGGCCCTCCATTTTTCTAAGCTCCATGTACCTATTGAGGAGTCTCTTAAAAGACCCTATTGTATCCAACTCCACTAATGTCGCTGGCAGCCCGTTCTACGCAGTCACCACTCTCTGCGTAAAAAAAAACTTACCCCTGACATCTCCTCTGTACCTACTTCCAAGCACCTTAAAACTGTGCCCTCTCGTGTTAGTCATTTCAGCCATTCATAATACACATAATGAATGCTGGAACCTGGGGAAGCACTGAGGAGGAGAAGGACCTTGATGTACACGTCCAAGGATCGCTGAAGGCAGAGGCAAAGGTAGAGAAGGTGTTAACAAGTTATATTGAATACCTACCTGCATTAGCCAGGGCACAGAATGTAAAACGAGAACTTATGGTGCAATCAGGTTATTCATTGGTTTCCTCTACTCTAAATAAAACAAACCCAGTCTATCCAGCATCTCCTCAAAGTTGAAATGCCCCATTGCAAACAACACATTGTTAGCTCACAGCTGAACAACTGTGCACAGTTTCAACACTGTAAGGAGGATATGGCCGCACTGGAGAGGGTGCAGAGGAGATTCAAAGTGTTGTTTGGGATGGGGCATTTCAGCTTTGAGGAGATACTGGGTTTGTTTTATTTAGAGCAGAGGAAACCAATGAAGAACCTGTTTGGGGTAAACAAGATATTGAGAAACCTTTACCTTCAGCAGATACGAATATGAACAGATTTGAAAGATTTAAGGTAAGGGGTAGAAGATAAGGAGAGGATTGAGGAAGAATAATTTGACCCAGAGGTTGGTTGAAATTTGGAATGTGTAATCTGAACCATGGAGAGTTTTCCCCTCCCCCTTCCATCTCAGTCCTGATGAAGGGTCTCAGCCTGAAACGTCAACAATCCATTCATTTCCATAGATGCTGCCTGACCTGCTGAGTTCCTCCAGCATTGTGTGTGTTGCTTTGAGCATTCTGAATGGTTGCATCACATCCTAGTAGGGATCAAAAGTCTGGAGTGGGTCCTGCACTCGGCCAGCTCCATCACGGGGACAACTGAGGGCATTGTCAAATGGCAGTGCCTCAAGGCCACATCTACCACTAAACTGCCTCACCAACCAGAACATGCCTCCTCACATTACTACCATCAGGAAGGTGGCAAAGAGCCTGAAAAATCACACTCAAGATTTCAGAAATGGCTTCTTTCCCTCTGCCATCAGATTTCTGAACGGTCTGTGAATACTACTGTACATCAATATTCCTCTTTTGCATTTTTTAATCTTTTAATGCAATTTACAGTAACTTATGTCTTGCACTGTACTGCTGCCTCACAACAACAAATTACACAACATATGTCGGGGATAACAAACCTGATTCTGATTCAGAAATGCACATTTGAGTTTCCACATCTCACATCGTTAAAGGTGAGTTATAAAGCAATGAGCTAAGTGCACAAAAAAGGACCTATTATTGAATGGCTGGCACAGATACTGTGGGCCAAAGGGCCCCATTTCCATGCTTCATGACCTTTCAGAATCTGGGTGTCACTCAGTATTCTACATTTACGACCCAACACCATTGCCTGAGAGAAGTGGTGGCCAGCCAGCCTCTTGAACAGCTGTTGTTCTCCTGGGGAAGTTCTCCCTTAATGCTGTTCAGTTGAGAGTGCCAGAACATAGACCCAGTAGTGAAAGACCAACAAGATATGAAGATGTTTCAGCACTTGAAAGAGAACACCCAAGTGGTGGAGTTGGTCTGCACCTTCTGCTCTTTTGCGGTGGGAAATGTTGCATGTTTTGAAGAAGCCAAGGTTAGTAAATGCAATAGAGCTGTAGCAAGTATACATTGCAGACATAGTACACAGGTGCAAGATGGAATGAATGTTAAGGGTGGAGGATGGGGCACAATCAAGCTTTGTCTTGAAGCCAACTTTGACCAGTCATCACTTCCTATCACCAGCTCCTGACCAATCATCCATCCCACCCCTCACCCTGCTTCAGTCCTTGCATTTCCTGCTGAGGTGAAGGCCCAAATATCGTTCATCAAATATGCTTCACCTGCTCCACACCTCAGAAGCCCCTCTCTACCCCATGGCAGGCACAGTCAACAGTGGAGAAATGTCAAGAACAGCATTCATTCGATGAGGAGGAATTTCCTTAGCCAGAGGATGGTGAATCTGTGGAATTCATTGCCACGGATGGCTTTGGAGGCCAAGTTATTGGGTATATTTAGAGTGGAGGTTGATAGGTTCTTGATTGGTAAAGGCATCAGATGGCACAGGGATGACAAACACGAGGAAATCTGCAAATGCTGGAAATTCAAGCAACCCACACACAAAGGAGGTCGACTGTACCTCTTCCTATAGATGCTGCCTGGCATGCTGCGTTCAAATGGCACAGGGAGAAGGTGGGATAATGGGGTTGAGAGGGTAGTCAAAACTGCTCAATGCAACACCGGCAGCAGCCTACCCACCATCAAGGACGCATATACAGAAAGGTGCTAGAGAAAGAGCAACAATGTAATGAAGGTCCCACCCATCCTGCTCATGGACTGTTTGTCCTATTCCCATCAGGGAGGAGGCTATGAAACAACTACACCAGGACTGCCAGACTCAAAAACAGTTACTTTCCACAAGCAGTAAGGCTGACCAACAACACCACCCACTGATCCCCACCTCCACACCCCCAACCGACGCTACTGTATAATTCCCTGTCAAAGTCACCTTATGTACAGACACTTCTGTCCCTGGCATCACTTTATAGACATAAATCAATCTATGAATATAAGCTACTTTATATTTATTGTGTTTTTTTTCTTATGATGTGTTCTTTGTCTTACTGTTTTTTTGTGCTGTATCAGATCCAGAGTAACAAACACTTGTGTACTGGACATGACATTAAACAATCTTGAGTCTTGAAATCAACCACGTTGTAATGGAGGGACAGACTGAATGGGTCAAATGGCCAGATAAGGTTCCTGGCCGAGCACCAAAGACCTATGCTGATCAAACAGTTTGCAGTGTTCACCGATATCTTTAAACTCTTGCTTAGGCAGCCTGAGGTACCCACCTGCTTCAAGCAGGCTTCAATTATACCAGTGACTCTAATGGTCCCCACTGGACAATGGCTATCGTCCAGTAGCAATTGTATCCACAGTGATTAAGAGCTTTGAGAGGTTGGTGATGAAACATATCAACACCTGCCTGAGAAGCGACTTGGACTCACCCCAATTTGCCTACCGGCACAACAGGACCACTGCAGATGCCATTTCATAGGCTCTTCACTCAACCCTGAAACATCTGGACGTGAAAGTGCACACATCAGGATGCTCTTCACTGACTACAGCCGGGCATTCAATACTATTATCCCCTCAAGACTAATCAATAAGCTTGGTATAATTGAAGCCTGCTTCAAGCAGGTGGGTAGATCAGACTATCTAAGAGGTTAAAGGTATCAGTGACCATGACCTCAATACCTCCTTGTGAAATTGGATTCTTGATTTCCTCACTTGCAGACCCCAGTCAGTCTGGGCTGGCAAATCTGATTTTGCAGAAGGCCTCCAGCACAAATTTGTTTTCTAATATAGAATTCACAGGTGGACTATTTCGCTGTGAAAGCAATATCTTCGGGGAAAAATTAAGTATTGCATGGTTCATTCCTTTTAGTACAACATTTTCGTTTTGTTGTTATTAATTGCGAAGATTACAGGTTGTGACATTTTCATGTGATTTCCTCTCATTAGATAATTAAATGAAGTCATATATGTTGTTGAGGTAAATATAACAGGCAAGTCAGACCAAATGAACAATGTTAAGGGCCTGCCAGGTCCAATTTCCCATGGAACATAACTTTTACTGGAAATGGACAGGATCACTTCAAAGGGACAAAATTTGCTTTTTGGTGTAAACCATGTATAAGAACAGACGCCAGTAGGTCTACTTTCTGGATATAAACGATCTAACAGATAAACCCAGTGAGCAGATACCTCAAGTCCTCACACACAAGTTCAAAAACATCAGTGGTACTGCAGCGAAAAACAGTCAATAACGCTGTGGTCCGGTAACTTTATAAACAGCTTTAAAATTAGCCTTGTAGCATTGAAATCCGGAGGGATATCAGGCAAAAATTTCTGGGATTTCCATAAAGAATCCTGTAATTAAGTCATGACAGAAACTGAATTCTTGGTTTCACAGAAGAAAAGGGTTATTTGACATAATCTCAAAAGCATGATTTGTCAGATCAGTGAAAAAGCTAATCCGACCACATTGCAATGGATGAGACACAATTTCCTTAAATCACGTAGTTCAGTGAAAGAACTGTTCGGGCTAGAGCCAAGAGCACCTTGGAGAAAATGCCAATGCAGACATGATATGTCAAATTGCCTCCTTCATATTTGTAATTCTAGAGCAAAGGGCCATCCTTGCAGGATAGCCCCAGGACCATGAGGTACGAAGGTAAACTAGTCAAGAATATAAAGGAGGATAGTAAAAGCTTCTTTAGGTATGTGAGAAGGAAAAAAATAGTTAAGACCAAAATTGGGCCCTTGAAGACAGAAGCGGGTGAATTTATTATGGGGAACAAGGAAATGGCAGGCGAGTTGAACAGGTACTTTGGATCTGTCTTCACTAGGGAAGACACAAACAATCTCCCAGATGTAATAGTGGCTAAAAGACCTAGGATAATGGATGAATTGAAGGAAATTTATATTGGTCAGGAATTGGTCTTGGATAGGCTGTTGGGTCTGAAGGCTGATAAGTCCATAGGACCTGATGGTCTGCATCCCAGGGTACTTAAGGAGGTCGCTTTAGAAATCGCGGACGCATTGGTAATCATTTTCCAATGTTCTATAGATTCAGGATCAGTTCCTGTGGATTGGAGGGTGGCTAATATTGTCCCTCTCTTCAAGAAGGGAGGAAGAGAGAAAACAGGGAATTATAGACCGGTTAGCCTGACGTCGGTGGTGGGAAAGATGCTGGAGTCAATTATAAAAGATGAAATTATGACACATTTGGATAGTAGTAACAGGATTGGTCCAAGTCAGCATGGATTTACGAAGGGGAAATCGTGCTTGACTAATCTTCTGAAATTTTTTGAGGATGAAACTATGAAAATGGACAAGGGAGAGCCAGTGGATGTAATGTACCTGGACTTTCAGAAAGCCTTTGATAAAGTCCCACATAGGAGATGTGGGCAAAATTGGGGGCAGAGTACTGACATGGTTTGAAAATTGGCTGGCTGCCAGAAAACAGAGTAGCGATTAACAGGTCCCTTTCAGAATGGCAGGCGGTGACCAGTGGGGTACCGCAGGGTTCAGTGCTGGGACCGCAGCTGTTTACAATATATATTAATGATTTAGATGAGGGAATTAAAAGTAACATTAGCAAATTTGCCGATGACACAAAGCTGGGAGGCAGTGTGAAATGTGAGGAGGATGTCATGAGAATGCAGGGTGACTTGGACAGGCCAGGTGAGTGGGCAGATACATGGCAGATGCAGTTTAATGTGGATAAATGTGAGGTTATCCATTTTGGTGGTAAGAACAGGAAGGCAGATTATTATCTAAATGGAGTCAAGTTAGGAAAAGGGAAAGCACAACAAGATCTAGGTGTTCTTGTACATCAGTCACTGAAAGCAAGCATGCAGGTACAGCAAGCAGTGAAGAAAGCTAATGGCATACATTAGCCATCATAACAAGGGGAGTTGAGTATAGGAGCAAAGAGGTCCTTCTGCAGTTGTACAAGGCCCTAGTGAGACCCCACCTGGAGTATTGTGTGCAGTTTTGGTCTCCAAATTTGAGGAGGGACATTCTTGCTATTGAGGGAGTGCAGCGTAGGTTCACAAGGTTAATTCCCGGGATGGCGGGACTGTCATGTGTTGAGAGATTGGAGTGACTGGGTTTGTATACACTGGAACTTAGAAGGATAAGAGGGGATCTGATTGAAACATATAAGATTATTAAGGGATTGGACACCCTGGAGGCAGGAAGCATGTTCCCGCTGATGGGTGAGTCCAGAACCAGAGGCCACAGTTTAAGAATAAGGGGTAGACCATTTAGAATGGAGTTGAGGAAAAACTTTTTTCACCCAGAGAGTGGTGGATATGTGGAATGCTCTGCCCCAGAAGGCAGTGGAGGCCAAGTCTCTGGATGCTTTCAAGAAAGAGATGGATAGAGCTCTTAAAGATAGCGGAATCAAAGGTTATGGGGATAAGGCAGGAACTGGATACTGATTGTGGATGATCACAGTGAATGGCGGTGCTGGCTCAAAGGGCCTAATGGCCTACTCCTGCACCTATTGTCTATTGACCAGAATGGTCATAGCATGACATCAGAAAAGTTTCAGCACAGATGAAGGATAAGAATGGCATTTACAAGTGGAAGATTAATGTGGAGTCTAGATATATATGATACTGAAACTGTTTCATTACCACAGAGAGACCGTGTACTGACAATTTTTTAAATTATTCACTCTGGATATTGTTAGGCTAGAATTTATTGCTAATCCCTAATTGCTCTTGATCAGAAGGAAATGAAGAGTCAAACACATTGCTTTTAGTCAGGGATCATGTGCAAGTCAGAGTGTAGGGTAATGTAATTGGGAGAAATGTACGTAATTCACAATCATCAACATTGAGTTGGAGTTTCTCGTTAAGAGGCTGGTCTGATGTGATGGCATCATTACATAAAGATTTTTAGCGCACTTTTGTGTTTAGGCTTTGGAGTTCAATAAGATACATTATGAGTTTCATTAAACACAAAAGGCTTCACTTTGTTTTATTTGCAAAATCCTACATTCGTGATCCCAACGTATCGGGACAATTCCAGAGTTATTGAACACGTTGGCCAATGAGGTCTATTTGAAACTGGTGGGGTTTTGGGAGCAAAATGCCATCGCTTGGTTTGTATAAGTTGAGGCTTAGTTTGCTCCATGAGAAATCACTGCCGACAAGACCAAACTCTACGACATGGTAGCATTGCTTAGTAATTCCACAGCAGCCAGACTGGAGAGTCTGGTTGAACACCTGCCTGAACCCAATTAATACCGATTGCTGAAAACCCACCTTTTTCAGACGTTTGGACTATCGGAGTCTGAGTGTGCCAAACAGTTGCTATCCTCACCCAGTCTCAGCGATGCTAGGCCTTCAGAGCTAATGGGTCACATGCTGTCATTCCTGGGAAATCACCACCCTTGTTTTATTTTTAAAGATGCCTGAACAAGTTCGGATAGCCCATGATCAAGTTCACACCCATAAAGGACTATAAGGATCTTGCTGACATGGATGATAGTTTACACTCAGCTAGGCAGTGGTGCATCAGTCCTCCTTTCTCTACATCAACAGGCCCAGTCAGCAACTCCCCCAAATAAGGACGCCCACGGCTGTGAAACAGACCACGGCCACTTTGGTATGAACACTAGGAAGTGCCACCTTGCAGCTTCGACAGTGCCAGCGCATTGGGGCATCAGTGGTCTGTGAACACAGTGGGTTCCAGCTGCCAGCATCGCCTATTGACGAGAAGGCAAAGAGCGACGAAACCTTGCTGGAGGCTGCCAACAGCAGTAGGATCCAGACGTATGCAACACAGCGGGTGATGCTCAGCTTCAGTGGGCAATGTTACACATGGGACTTCATCCTGGCTAACGTGAGCAGGCCTCTGCTCAGTGAAGATCTCCTGTGTGCCCAAGGACTGTTAGTTGATAATAAGGACTGCCAGCTTGTGGATATCAAGGGCTTTGGGTCGTTACCCTGCTGCCCCAGCAAGTTCCCCACAACAACTGTCAAATACGCTAAATTTGTCAATGACTCTGCTTTGAGTACGGTAAATTTCTATCACCGTTTCATCCTGCGAGCCGCTGAACTCACGCTTCCCCTGTACAGTGTGCAGTACCCCTAATCAAGTGCTTGATTGGTCAGTGGACTTGACCAGGGAATTTGATGATACCAAATATGCTCTTTCCAACGCGACCCTATTGGCACATCTGCTCCTCAACACACCCATAGCCATTACTACAGATGCCTCAGACTATGCTGTGGGTACTGTGCATAAACAGTTGGCCGGAGGCACATGGCAGCCATTCACCCTCTTCAGCCGCCAACTCTGTCCCCCTGAAAGGAAATACAGCATGTTTGACCGTGAGCTTCTCGATCTATCAGGCCGTCTGTCATTCTCATTTTCTTCTGGCGGGTTGCAATTTCACAGCGTTTGTTGACCACAAACCCCTCGTGCATGCGATGGCCAAAAGAGGAGACCCTTGGTCTGCATGAGGGCAATGCCACTTGGCCTTCTATCTGAGGTCACAACTGGTACACAACATATCAAGGAGAAAAATAATGCCGTGGCTGATTGGCTCTCACAACCAGCCACTGAGGCCATACACGTAGGGGTTGGCTGTGCTGTCATGGCAGCTGACCAAGCTACTAACCCAGAGGTCCAGGCTAACTGGACAACAATCTCCAAAAGTGAGTCCACTGCTACAGAGCCAGTTCAGTGCTGTAGCCGGTCCTGCAGCCTGGTGGCTGCAGGCCACAGCCACAGAGCCAGTTCAGGGCTGCAGCCAGTTCCAGAGCCTGATAGCAGCAAGCAGCAGGCCGCAGGCCACAGAGCCAGTTCAGCGCAGAGGTGTGTAAAGCCTCATGGGGGAATGAGCTGAACACCGGTTCGCCCTTTACTCTCGGCCTCAATACCTGGATCTTTTTAATCTGGCTGGGTGCTTAAACTGGCTAAACACTGGTTCGTTTTCCACTCTCGGGCCCAGGCCATGCTGCTTAAATCCGGCCTGTAGTGTCAGTTTGGCTCAAAGTCCATTCCAGCAATAGCTACCATGGCCATACCTGCATTCTGAATTCCAATGGACAATTAGCACCAGATTCAGTAGATTTGACTCCTTGGATTGATTTTCTTTTGAGCAACCCCTTCTCCCTTCCAACTTAGTCTTCTTCTATTGCCCTGCTGCTGTTCAACTAACAGCTCAGTGCAGAATCTACTGCAATGTTGTCCTGTATGCACCATCAAACTTATGAAACATTCTTTGGGTAACATCTTTTAAGTGATCCAAACTTTGAGAGGTTGTTTATATCCAGAATTAACCCCTGCCTGAGCAATGATCTGGACTCAAAGCAATTTGCTTACTGCCACAACAGTTCTACAGCAGATGCAATTTCACTGGTTCTTCACTCTACTTTGGAACACTAAACAACTGCAGAACCTATGCTAGGCTGCTGTTTACTGATTGCAGCGGAGCATTAAACATCATCATCCCTTAAGTATCAATCAACAAGGTTAAAAAAAAAAGCCTTCATACCTTCTTCTGCAACTGGCTCATCTTCATTATCAGGAGACCAGAGTCAGCGCAGGTCAGTAATAATGTTTCCTCCTAGCTCACAATTAACACAGGTGCGTGCTTAGCCCACTGCTCTATTCTCTTTACACTCATGAAGCACATTAAAGGCTTTCTCCTGGCTACATTGGACCTTTTCCAGTTCTCTT
Organism: Mobula hypostoma; assembly: GCF_963921235.1. NCBI lineage: Eukaryota > Metazoa > Chordata > Chondrichthyes > Myliobatiformes > Myliobatidae > Mobula > Mobula hypostoma. The sequence continues at coordinate 163,943,999 of NC_086101.1, read as the reverse complement.
ATCACTCTAATCGATCCACTGACAATGCAATAGCCTCTGCCTGCACTCTGTCCTGTCCCACCTGGAAGACAGGGACTTGTACACCAGACTGCTGTTTATAGACTTTAGTTTGAGGTTCAACACCATTGAATCCCAGAAAGTGGTGGGGAAACTGTCCTTGCTGGGTCTCAACACCTCTCTCTGCAATTAGATACTGGACTTCTTAACAGTAAGGCCACAGTTAGTCTGCGTGGGCAGCAATGTCTCTCGTCCCATTACGCTAGGCACTTGCGCTCCCCAAGGCTGTGTGCTCAGTCCGCTGCTCTTCACGCTGCTGAGGCATGACTGTGTCGCAGGATCCAGCTCAAACCATGTCATCAAGTCTGCAGATGACACAACAGTGGCTGGCCTCATCAAGAACAATGACATATAGAGAGGAATTGGAGCGACTGGTGGATTGATGTGAGAAGAACAACCTAAGCCTGAACGTTGAGAAGACGAGGGAAATCATTGTGGACTTTAGGAAGGTGCTGACGAACCAACCCCTTCTGCGAACACATGGCTCCTCCATAGAGAGAGTTAAATGCACCAAGTTCCTGGGAGTTCATATCACGGATGACCTCATCTGGTCCTTAATATCACCTCCCTGAACAGGAAAGCACTGCAGTGCCTCCTCTTCCTAAGATTATGGCAAACAAGGCTCCTACCATCCTCCCCCACCCCCAATCTTAGCAGCGTTTTACAGGAGCACCGTTGAGAGCATCCTGACAAGTTGCATTTCTATCTGGTATGGGAGCAGTTGAGCATTGGACCTAAAGTCCCTACAAAGGTCTGTGAGAACAGCTGAGAGGATCACAGGGGTCTCCCTCCCACCCATCGGAGACACTTATCAGGAGCGCTGCATACCCAGGGCCATCAGTATTATTAAGGATCCCACCCATCCATATCCATCCAGTATCTTCTTTGACTTTCTATCCTCAGGCAGGAGGCTTATTTTTATGCATCGTAGAATGGTCAGGATGTGAAACAGTTTCTTCCTCCAAGCCATTAGGTTTCTGAACTCCTTACTGCATCGTATTTGAAGTGCCACTGGTTAATCTGTTTTGTACCTGACAAGATTTAATATTAATGCACTTTAGTTTGTTATTCAAGTAAGATTCTGTAGATTTTACCCTTATGTTTATAAGTTTTGTGTGTTATATGTACTACTCTGCTTTACACCCTGGATCTAGAAAATGTTGTCTCATTTCTATATACATTATCTGGTTATATACATTGTATATAGTTAAGTGACAATAAACTTGACTAAACAAAGCTTAAAATGCCATCTATAAATTTGCCAATGACACCACTGTTGTTTATAGAATCTTTTGCTTATAGACTTTTAAAAATATATTTCTTATTGTAATTTACAGTTTTTACAATGTATTGCAGCATACTGCTGCCACAAAGCAACAAATTTCATGACATATGCCAGTGACATTCAATCCAATTCTGATTTCAGATGGCGAAGAGGTGGTATACAGGACTGAGACAGATTGTTGGTTGAGTTGTTTCACAACAACCACCTCACACTCAATGTCAGCCAGACCAAGGAATTGACTGTGGACTTCAGAAAGGGGAAGTTGGAAGAACACACACCAATCCACACTGAGGGGTCGGTTCTAGAAAAGGTGACCAGCTCAAAGTTCCTAGCCATCAACATCTCAGAGGATCTCTTAAGTACCCAATTGTTGATGCAATGATGCAGGAGGTAGGGCAGTGACTCTGCATCAATAGGAGTTTGAGGAGATTTGACACATCACCAAATTCTCTTGCAAATTTCCGCAGATGAATGATGGAGAGCATCCAGCCTGGTGTGGAGGCATCATTGCACAGGATCACAAGAGGCAGCAGGGAGTTGTAGGCCTATCCAACTCCATCATGGGCACAACCCCCCCACCAGAGGACATCTTCAAGAGGTGGTACTTCAAGAAGATGTCATAACTAAGGATCCTCACCGTTCAGGATATGACCTGTTTCCATTACTTTCGTCAGAGAGGAGGTACTGGAATCTGAAGATCCATAATCAATGAACAACTTCTCCTCCATTATCAGATTTCTGAATGATCCATGAACCCATAACTTTGTTATTCATTTATTTTGTAATGTGCAGTAATTTTATGTTTTTGCACTATGCTGCTGCCACAAAACAACAAATTTCATGAAACACAAGTCAGTAAGAATAAGCCCGATTCTGATAATCTGAAGCATTGGTAAATTGGCCTAAGCTCAATTTATAGAGTCTGAAGATGCAATTTGGCCTCTAGGCTTTATTTTGAAGTTAAGTTGGTGCAGTTTATCTCTAAGCTTCTTTTTCTTTATTTTACTTTGTGTTTTCTTGTTAATTTCTTTGCTGCCGCCTCCAAAGATAGCTGGTCATTAGATAGCATGAGATTTTTTTTTTTTTTTTTTTTTTTAAATGTCACCTTCCAGAAAACTGGAAGCAGAACATCAAAGCATAAAATTTTGATGACAATTTTAAATGCATTGAAGAGAACTGATGAGTTACATAGCAGTGAAATTATTTCTGGAATCTGGGGCTGAAATTAGGTCTATTGTACCGGACAGAGGTCACAGTATAAATGTTGAAGCCAAACCATCAGGAGTTAAGTTAGGAGGTATTTCCAAATGCAAGTAGTCGTACAAGTTGAGAACAGTTTTCTACAAGCGATTACTAATGATATTAACGGTTAATGCTAAACAAGAGATTGAAAGAGATTATGTTTAAAGGGTATAGGGCAAAGTCAAATATTTAGGGAAACATCACATATCAGCTGTGAGCAGACTGAATAGTGGAAAAGGCTCAGTAGCTTCAGGGGTCACTCCTATTCTAGAATTTTCCCAGGCTTATATTAGACCAACATATTCAAGGACTTGCACTGCGTAAATCACACAACCATTAACCATTCTGTAACTGTGCTCTTGGAGCATAGTGAAAAAGTGCCAATTTGTAAAAGAAAAAGTACCTACAAAGTTGCAGTGAGATAAGTAATCTAGTACTTTTTTCCAGCGATACACCCCAGATATCTACTCTGTATTTTATATTACGGGTGGCCCCCGTTTTTTGAACGTTTGCTTTACGACACCTCGCTGTTACGAAAGACCTACATTAATTACCTGTTTTGACTAACAGGAGGTGTTTTCACTGTCACGAAACAAGGCAGCGTGCACCCGAACAGCCAAGCTCCTCATTCTAGCCAGCATTGCTTAAACGTATGCTTTATCTCGATTTGTTTTGTGCATCCATTAGCAAGATGAGTTCTAAGGTATCGGAAAAGCCTAAGAAAAAGCTCTTAAGGGTGTTACACTTAGCGTAAACCTAGACATAATTAAATGTTTCGATTGTGCTGAACGAAGTAAGGACATTGTCCGCGCGTTGAACTTGCCTGCGTCCACCATTCGCACTACTTATACGCAGAGAGAAAGAATTTTGAAAGCTGCCGATGTTACTGTTGGTTTTGTTTGTAGAAAAGTGGTCTCTCTTAGTCGGCATCCAGTAATGGATAAAATGGAAAGTCTATTGCTTGAGTGGATTGATGGGTGTACAAAAGGTGGTGTTCCAATAAGTTTTCTTATACTTAAGGAGAAATCAGTCAGTCTCTTTAATAAGCTGAAACAGAAAGCACCGGACGATGGTGATGAAAGTGTTGCGAAAGTGGAATTTAAAGTAGTCATGGGTGGTTTGATCGGTTTCTGAGACGAGGGCAGCTTCATAGTTTAAGCAGTTGTCCCCAGCCTCTGGGCCGCGGACCGATACATTGCTGCAGAGAATGCAGCGGTAGTCGGAACTCACCCAGCACGTATTTAAGAAAAAAGCCGAAATAAACAAGCTAATTAATTAGGTGCCACCCGGCATGTAAATGTGGCCCAGATCAGAGGCGATTGCTGATTGCGTCAGGTGGTTATTCGTATAAGCATGTGTTTAGCTGTGATGAAATTGCAATTTATTGGAGTCTTCCAGATTCCGGTAAGTGAAACTACCCTGTACATACATTATTTCTACTTCATATAGGCTGTGTATTTTTATGCGTTATTTGGTATGATTTGGCAGTTTCATAGCTTAAAAGGTTACAGGAGAAAGTCTTTCTGCCGAGAGCGCTTTCGCGAGATTTTCGCTGTGCTAGATAGTGCTGCAGAAGAATATTTCTACTTTATATAGGCTGTGTATTCATCATATCATTCCTGCTTTTACTATATGTTACTGTTATTTTAGATTTTGTGTGTTATTTAGCATGATTTTGTAGGTTATTTTTTGGGTCCAGAAACGCTCAAAAAATTTTCCCAGATTAATAAATGGTAATTGTTTATTCACTTTACGAAATTCCGGCTTACGAACCATTTCACAGGAACGCTCTACCTTCAGATAGCGGGGGAAACCTGTATTTAGAAATACGCCACAGTAACAGAACTTACTGGCTCAATGAAACCATGACGACCAATTATACCTGTGTAACCTATACGTCTTTGGAACGTGGGAGGAAACCAGAGCACCTGGAGGAAACCCATGCAGTCACAGGGAAAACGTCCAAACTCCTTATGGACAGCTGCAGGAATTGAACCTGGGTCTCTGGCGCTGCAATGGCGTTACACCACCGTGCTGCTCTTCTTAAATAGTGTCTTTGGATCTTTAGGTTCTATTAGGAGGAGTTGATGGGGTCTCAGATAAAGATCTCATCCTGAAGAAAGGATTTGGTACGGTGCAGTGCTCATTCTACTCTCTCACCTAGATTAGAGTTGAACCCATTATTGTTTACCCCCAAAGCAAGAAGGATATCATTGATGCAAGACAGATTTCCAGGCTAGCACATCATGTAGCATTACTAAACTTTAGAAGCAAGGAATTAACAGCATTATGTAATAACTATGAAAGCATACAAAATACTCTTTATTCAAAGAGTCAAAAATGAAAGATATATACCAGCCTACCTTTGAGACAGACAACAATAGTCCCATAATGAATAGCACCAGATTTTTCCCAGGAACAATTTGCACTACGGAATTCCAAATATGTCATGTACTTGTTTTAAGAGTATGTTTATAGACCACATCACCAACTGCACTCTAACTCAGAAACAGCATGTTGAAAAATTATGCAAAACAGATGGTACTGAATTTTAAATTATGTCATTAATTAACATATGTGGAGCTAACTGAGGACAAAGGTAACTATAGGAAATAAAAGGTCAAACTGTGTAAGGAGTACTAGTTTAAAAAAACTCAGATACTTCATTTTGGTTGGAAGTTGTTGTAGCTATATAAAACATTGGTTAGGTGTCAGTTGAAGTACTGTGTACGGTTCTAGTCACTCCATTAGGAGGAGGTAGAGGCATGGGAGAAGGGTACAGAAAACATTTACCAAGATACTGCCTGGATTGGAAGATATGAGCTGTAAGGAGTGGTTGGACAAACTTGGATCAGAGTCTGCAGGGAGACCTGATAGAAGATGGTAAGATCTATGAGAGGCATAGATAGGATATATTGGCAGGATCTTCGACCCACTGCAAAAACATAAAGTACTAGAGGGCACGCATTTAAGGTGAAGGGTAAAGTTTAAAGCAGGCATGTGGGGCAAGATTGTTTTTCTGAACAGGGATGCCAGGAACAGACTACTAGTAGTAATAGTGGAAGGGGATAAAGTAGTAGTATTAAAGATGCAGGGAATGGAAGATATTGCTCGTGCACAGGCAGAAAGAAATATTGTTGATATTGGCATTAAGTTCACTAGTGACAAGATGGTCTGAAGCTCCTCTTCCTGAGTTGTCTGCGTTGTACTGTTCTACATTCCAACAACAGGCTATCTTTGGCAGAAAAGTGACATCATGGACAAATTGTTAAAGTTTTCGTTAAGTTTTTATTCAGAAGCATTTTTTTTTCAAGAACCAAATACATTAGACCTTGTTTGTGCAGCAACATCTCTTCCTTTTCCAAGACCTATTCTTTTTTTTTGTCTACGTGCTGCCTTGGCAACATGTAAAACGTCAGTTTTCATGCATACACTGGCAGTTCCCTCTATTGACCTCTCCATGGTCGATAATTTACCAGAAAATTTATCTGGTGCAACACTAGATGAAAAGCAATTTATTAAAATTGATTGAAAATTACAAAGACCATGTCTGCTGGAAATCTGAAATAAAAACAGAAAATGCTTGAAACAATTTACAATCTGGAAACATCTGCAGATGCTGACAGACTGCTAAGTGTTTACAATATTTCCTTCTCTTAGCTGAAGATTGGGGAGATACAGCATTGTCTTCAGTCCTTGTCGCAAAATCCATTACAAAGAGGCAGACTTTATCCATGTCTGTGGTACTTGTCTGACAGCCTTGCTCTCATTTCCATCCCCAAGATCAACTTTGGACCTCATGTCCAAACCATAAAAAGCATTCTTTCCTCCCCCCCCAACACCCCACCACCCCCACTCCTCTCCCTCACATCATCTACTACTGAAATCCTCAGCCATGCTTTTGTTACTGTTAGACTTGTTCATTCCATATTGAGTCACATACTGTAGCTCACCCCATTGTAAATTGCAAGTTATGACTAACTCTGCCACCCATTTCCCCTCCAGTCATTGCTCCTTTGCTCTTTCAATGATACTGGTTCCTGGTTAAAGAATATTTCAAGCTTAAAAATCTCCTCATTTTCGAATCTCTTTCTGGTACTGCCCTTTCCTGTCACTATGATTTTCTCTGGCATTATCTGTGCTCGTTCAGTTCTATTCAATTGGTATCTGTGCCTGAAGCTACAAAGGATCTAACTTCACAGATTTCCTCCATAATCATTTTCCTTTGTCTACCTTGTTAACAGGCCCTTTAATGTTGCATCAAATACAATGCCATATTAAACTAATTTTCTTCTGTCTGTACATGATCCATATCTCTCCATATTTATGTGTCTAATAGCCTCTTAAATGCCACTATCATATCTGCAGCCCGCAGCCTGTGTCAAGCACCTACCACTCTGCGTAAAATAACTTGCCCCGCACATTTCCTTTAAACCTCACCTGAAATACTTATTTCCTTGTTTTTGATGTTTCAACCCTGGGGAAAGGATTCAAAGCACACTTATTATCAAAGAATGTACCGATTGTCTGCCCCATCTATGTCTCTTAATTTTATAAACTTCTGTCAGATATTTATGCCCTCCCCCCACAATCTCTTGATGCTCCAAAAAAAACTCGCCTAGTTTGTCCAATCTTTCCTTATAGGTCATACCCTTTAATCCAGATAGCATCCTGGTAAACCTTTTCTGTATCCTTTCCAAAGCCTTCATATCATACCAATGGGGCAATCAGAATTGAATACAATGCTCCAAGTGCAGCCTACCCAAAGTTTTATACAGTACCTCAGATAGTGCGTAGGTAAGATGCACCTTAGAAACAACTACATGGTGAAACATTTGATCATGCACTAATTATGCCCTTTGTGATGCCTCATAATCAACAAGTACATCTCGTTTATCGGCATGTGTGGTACACACCTTCCACTGCAGCCCCACCAGAGTGCCACTCATCTGCTGAAATACTCCCTTCATCCTGACAGCTTAGGATATGGCAGCTTCACAGCATCTTCCCAACTCTGTTCTCTTTATTGCAATTAGGTAAGAGACTGAGGATCATTGGTTGTGACGATCAGGTATATTTTTTTTAGATCTAGTAGTAGGCTGGATTTTCAGACTGATTTTCCCTGCAGTACAGTCAGCCTAATTTTTCCAATTGACTTTCAGCTTATCTGGCTCCACACCATCATCACTTCTTAAGAACGAAACCCAAAATACGGTGGTAGATACAGAGTACAGTTAGACGAGGAAGGGATATGGTGCAATCTACCTTGCTCTTTGATTATAGCCCTGTATTTCATAAACATTGCTCTTGATCGTCTGGCAGTACCTCAATTACTGCCTTCTGTTCAGCAGTATTCCTTTAAATCAGTGAAGATCTAGTACCTGCTCTTTGAACTGCGATAAGTTTAATAGTTTGCTTTAAAAAATAAAATCAGATTAGTACTAGAAAAATTACTACAGTCATAGTGCATGGTATGTTTGTCAGACAATGTTGTGAATATTTTTATGTCAGAAGTGCGACTTGTGAATTCCAGACTGTACCACCTGACTAAAGCACATCACATGTTTCAGAGAAATCATGTGTTAGTCTAATCATGACAGCTTTGCTGCAGGCATCAGATGAATAAAATATTAAGAAAAGCTATCTTCTCATAATTATGATTCCTTTAACCCTTTCCCACTTTTTCCTCTTCATTAGCAAATCTTTAAAGAGCTGAAAAATAAAATACGGGCAGACTTAGATTTCAGGAAAGGTGGAAATAGTTGTACATGGTGAGAAAGGATCTCGTATTACCAGATTCAGCAAATGATTCCTAGAGGGTCCTCAGAGTGCTGATGGAGTCAATGCAGTTGTCTTGGGTATAGACAGCAGCAGCTAGAAAGGAACTACTGCTGCTTATAAACAGCATTCTACTCGGATGCTGATGAGAACTAAAAATATTTAATTTTCAGATGTGAAACCTTGCTTTCTTGCCTGCTGTCTATTAAGATCTTGGTTAAATTATGCAGCTACTCTACCACTTTAACTGCATATCCCAAAGTTTCCCTGCTTCTTGAAAATGTACCATTTTTAACCTCAAGTAAGTACCCCACCCACTGAGTGAAGAGCAAGTGAATCAATTCTCCTACTTAACAAAGACATTAGTGTTCTAGACTGCATCAATAGGAAATTTAAATATTAGAGTTCCCACGTTCTAGATCTGCTCAGAGATCTAAATTATAGTCAATGGTGTTACCATGGAAATAGAGATGTACATCCAGATAGGCACTTGCTAATTAGCAGAAGTTGAAGACAATTTTTGAAATAAAATGCTCTCATTTCCTGAATATTAGGGTGGTGAGCATTCAGAAGGTGAACTCAAACACCCGAACAGTGATAAAATGAATAATGGATAACATGAATGCCAGGGAGGGAATGAGTGTAAATCCTGCAAACACTCATAGGAAAGGGATCCAAAAAAAGTCCTTACACTGTTGCCAGAGAAAGGTCACTCTTGGCCTTTCCAATACTAGGCTTATACTTGTTGGAATTTAGAAGATTGAGGGGGGATCTTATTGAAACGTATAAAATCCTAAAGGGATTGGACAGGCTAGATGCAGGAAGATTGTTTCCAATGTTGGGGAAGTCCAGAACGAGGGGTCACTGTTTGAGGATAAAGGGGAAGCCTTTTAGGACTGAGATGAGGAAAAACTTCTTCACACAGAGAGTGGTGAATTTGTGGAATTCTGTGCCACAGGAAACAGTTGAGGCCGGTTCATTGGCTCTACTTAAGAGGGAGTTAGATATGGCCCTTGCGGCTAAAGGGATCAGGAGGTATGGAGGGAAGGCTGGTACAGGGTTCTGAGTTGGATGATCAGCCATGATCATACTGAATGGCGGTGCAGGCTCGAAGGGCCGAATGGCCTACTCCTGCACCTATTTTCTATGTTTCTACGTTTCAACAGTCCCTGCCCAGCTACCTATCTTGGCTACAAATCCATCAAATCCGTCATCCAAATCATTGATACATAATGTGAAAAAAAGCAGTCCCAACACTGACTCCTGCAGAACAACACTAGTCACTTGCAGCCAACCAGAAAAGGCCACTTTTCTTCCCGCTCTTTGTGGTAGTTGCAAGATTCCAAGATACCTTGATCAATGCCTTCATTTCAGTCCAAGTACAACACAGCCATCAAAGGTTGTGGGGAAAAGGTAGAAGAATGGGGTTGAGGGGGATAGTAAATCAACCATGGCATGGGGGAATGATAGAGCAGACTTGATGGGTGGAATGGCCTAATTCTGCTCCTATATTTTATGATCAAACGTTGCATTGAAGGCATGCAGCTGTTCCACGTGACCACCATTTTTTGTTCATTCAGTTTCAGTGCCAGGAAATCTGTTCTCTGTTCTCAGTGGCCTATGTCATCAAGAAACACAGGATAACCTTGTTAAAAAAAAACAGAAGAACAAACACCTGGATGAAAACATAATCAGTACAAGTTCAGTTAGTTTCTTCAAAGAAACTCATCAGACAAAGTCAGCAGAAAACATAAACCTATAAAAATAAACCACAGCTGTTTCTGATGCTTCCCAGCAAATAGTATGCATTGCAGGTCCTATAACACTCACCATCCTATCCATCTGAGTAATGCTGACTGAACATGAGAATAAGTTAACCAAACATCCTGAAGTGTTAATTCATTGCTCCAACAGCTAGGAAACTGTATTTCAGCTGGGATATTGTATACTCCATAGTATCCAGGGTAACTTCAAGAGGTGCTGCCTCAAAAAGGTGGCCCTCATCACCCAGAAGATGTCCTCTTCTCATTGTTCCCATCAGGAAGGAGGTACTGAAGTCTGAAGACATACCCACTCAGCGAATCAGGAACAGCTTCTTCTCCTCAGCCATCAGGTTTCTGAATGGACATTCAACCCATGAACATCTCCTTATATGAAACAGAATTCTGATTCACACTGTTCACCATGATGCCCACTTTATCCCTCATTTTGATGCTGTGCTCTCTCTGGCAAGATCAACAGTTATTGCCCACTCACATTTGCACTGAGACAGGTGGCTTCGAGTTTTCAAGCCCACAGTCTTGATGGAATAGGAGTCACAACTGTTGTTGGCATAGTTCATCCTCTCAAGGATATTAAGTAACTAGATACGGTTTTAAAAACAATCCAATTGTATTATGTTTATCATTAGCTTTGATTATTTTAAATACCATATTAATCAAATTTAAATTCTACAACCTTCACGGTGGGATTTGTAGTCATATCTCTGAAACTGGAATTCCCAGCCTCTGAAATACTAGTCCAATAGTTTAACTACTGCACCATCATGCACGACTTATCTGCTGGGTCCCTGTGATGCCCTCTCCTAATCTCTCTGCTGAACTGCAGTAAACTTTGAAGAGATTGGCTCATCCACAATCTCAGTCAGAAACTCTCCATTAACATCATTTATTGATTCAGCAAATTTTTCCATTGTGCCTCTGAGTAAGATTCTAGATTAAATCCTACTCCGCAGAAAGCCTAAAGCCCACACTAATTTGGCTCAGATGCTATCTTTCTAATGGGAGAACAAACTGCCTTCTCACTTTAATGACAAAAAAGTAGATTCACAATGGCCATCTTTCCTCTTCACTCTTAGCTTTGAACCGAAACAGTGACATCTCCTTCCTCCAGCACCACACCCACGACAGATGTTGCTGGACCCAGAGCTCCTCCAACATGTTGTTGATTTTAAAAAGCACGCTATAAAAAGACAGAGACAGGAAGGGATGTCAGATCCCCAGTTTCTCTCTCCTTAATTCAATATTAGTTAAAGAAGTAATCATCATGTTATTTCCAAATGGGCTAACATGCTTACTGTATTAAACAAAAACATCAAGAGTACTGCATCAACTGTAAGGGAATGTACTCGTAAGGGATCAGTTCCTCCCCACACCTTGCTTGGTGCATTGGGCAAAAACTTTGCCATTTCTTTAGCACTTGTCTGTTTTACGAGGCTGAGTTGCTAGCTGAACACTGAAACCAGCACAGATGGAAAACGTGTAAGGAGCCAGCCGGATTTGAACCTGGGACCTCTTATTCCAAAGTCCAGAGGAAAATACCACTACACCGCTGGCACAGACAGTAAGGCATAAGGAAGATGCTGAATAAATTCAAGTCTTTGGACTTCATTAAACTAGTATGAGGTATATGCCCTCAAGCCTATATGGGATGATCAGGAAACTCCTGGAAAATTCCTTTCCTAAAAACTTTATCCATAATTTTCCATTTTACATGAGCAAAATGTGTATAAAATATTTTTTTTACCCCACTTCAATAATGTTTGCAATAATTTCTAGATCATGCTCATTGAACCAGGCACATCACACATCTTCTCCACTACTGGCAGTCAGTGAGGCTTCTGGGACAGCCTACAGCCTTCAACAGAGAAACCAGAAGCTCACTGCAGAAGATTAGAAATGAGACATCAATTAAAGGGTCTACAGGGCAACATTCACAGCTTGCACATACAGTACATCTCCCAGCCTCAATGTTCAAGGCTCAGAATAATGAAAAAAGGCATAATTACTCATCGCTTCACTGTTCAAGGCCTTTTTCGTACAAATCACATCCAAATGGGGACACCTCTTTTTATTAGGGAGAGAGAGAGCCTGTGGTATGTCGAATTACTGGGTGAATGAAAGTAGTCTTTGGGGTACTGCAAGTCTGTGTCTATATTGATGCTCTGCCGCACATCTGAGTGCTCGGTGGAGGGTGCGGATGCTTCTTTTGCTGGTTGGGGGGGGCGTCATTGCCTTTCTGCTGCTTGTGCTTGGGAGGGGGGAGTGGGGGCGGGGAGCTTTGGGGTTCTAATGTTTAACTGTCATTCATTCTTTGGGGCACTCTGCTGTTTTCATGGATGTTTGTGAAGACAAAGAATTTCAGGATGTATATTGTATGCATTTATCTGACATTAAATGTACCTACTGAAGTTACAAGTTGTGACCTTTGCCTCCTTGATAGGGTTGCAGCTTTTGGTGGCATGGAACCAATCCGACACAGGACTTGATTAGGGAAAGTCATCACACCGAGGATGCTCCGACAGACAGGAGATTGCCAATAGACAATAGGTGCAGGAGTAGGCCATTAGGCCCTTCGAGCCAGCACCGCCATTCACTGTGATCATCCACAATCAGTATCCAGTTCCTGCCTTATCCCCATAACCTTTGATTCCACTATCTTTAAGAGCTCTATCCATCTCTTTCTTGAAAGCATCCAGAGACTTGGCCTCCACTGCCTTCTGGGGCAGAGCATTCCACATATCCACCACTCTCTGGGTGAAAAAGTCTTTCCTCAACTCCGTTCTAAATGGTCTACCCCTTATTCTTAAACAGTGGCCTCTGGGTTCTGGACTCACCCATCAGCGGGAACATGCTTCCTGCCTCCAGGGTGTCCAATCCCTTAATAACCTTATATGTTTCAATCAGATCCCCTCTCATCCTTCTAAATTCCAGTGTATACAAGCCCAGTCACTCCAATCTCTCAACACATGACAGTCCCGCCATCCCGGGAATTAACCTTGTGAACCTATGCTGCACTCCCTCAATAGCAAGATTGTCCCTCTTCAAATTTGGAGACCAAAACTGCACACAATACTCCAGGTGTGGTCTCACCAGGGCCCTGTACAGTTGCAGAAGGACCTCTTTGCTCCTATACTCAATTCCCCTTGTTATGAAGGCCAGCATGCCATTAGCTTTCTTCACTGCTTGCTGTACCTGCATGCTTGCTTTCAGTGACTGATGTAGAAGAACACCTAGATCTCATTGTACTTCCCCTTTTCCTAACTTGACTCCATTTAGATAATAATCTGCCTTCCTGTTCTTACCACCAAAGTGGATAACCTCACATTTATCTACATTAAACTGCATCTGCCATGCATCTGCCCACTCACCCAGCCTGTCCAAGTCACCCTGCATTCTCATGACATCTTCCTCACATTTCACACAGCCACCCAGCTTTGTGTCATCTGCAAATTTGCTAATATTACTTTTAATCCCTTCATCTAAATCATTAATGTATATTGTAAACAGCTGTGTTCCCAGCACTGAACCCTGCGGTACCCCACTGGTCACCGCCTGCCATTCCAAAAGGGAACCGTTAATCACTACTCTTTGTTTCCTCTTAGCCAGCCAATTTTCAATCCATGTCAGTACTCTGCCCCCAATACCATGTGCCCTAATTTTGCCCACTAATCTCCTATGTGGGACTTTATCAAAGGCTTTCTGAAAGTCCAGGTACACAACATCTACTGGCTCTCCCTTGTCCATTTTCATAGTTACATCCTCAAAAAATTCCAGAAGATTGGTCAAGCATGATCTCCTCTTCATAAATCCATGCTGACTCAGACCTATCCTGTTACTGCTATCCAATGTGTCGTAATTTCATCTTTTATAATTGACTCCAGCATCTTTCCCACACTGACGTCAGGCTAACCGGTCTATAATTTCCTGATTTCTCTTTCCCTCCTTTCTTGAAAAGTGAGACAACATTAGCCACCCTCCAATCCACAGGAACTGATCCTGAGCCTATAGAACATTGGAAAATGATTACCAATGCATCCACGATTTCTAAAGCCACCTCCTTAAGTACCCTGGGATGCAGACCATCAGGTCCCGGGGACTTATCAGCCTTCAGACTCAACAGTCTATCCAACACCATTTCCTGCCTAATATAAATTTCCTTCAGTTCATCCATTACCCTAGGTCCTTTGGCCACTATTATATCTGGGAGATTGTTTGTGTTTTCCCCAGTGAAGACAGATCCAAAGTACCTGTTCAACTCGTCTGCTATTTCCTTGTTCCCCATAATAAACTCACCCGTTTCTGTCTTCGAGGGCCCAATTTTGGTCTTAACTATTTTTTTCCTTTTCATAGCTTTTACTATCCTCCTTTATATTCTTGGCTAGTTTACCTTCGTACCTCATCTTTTCTCCGCGTATTGCCTTTTTAGTTATCTTCTGTTGCTCTTTAAAAGTTTCCCAATCCTCCAGCTTCCCACTCATCTTTGCTATGTGATACTTCTTCTCTTTTATTTTTATACTGTCCATTACTTCCCTTGTCAGCCACAGCCTCCCCTTACTCGCCTTAGGAGCTTTCTTCCTCTTTGGAACGAACTGATCCTGCACCTTCCGCATTATTCCCAGAAATATTGCCATTGTTGTTCCACTGTCATCCCTGCTAGGCTTTTGTTCCATTGAACTTTGGCCAGCTCCTCCCTCATAGCTCCATAGTTCCCTTTGTTCAACTGTAATACTGACACTTCTGATTTTCCCTTCTCCCTCTCAATTTGTAGATTAAAACTTATCATATTATGGTCACAACCTCCTAATGGCTCCTTTACCTCAAGGTCCCTGATCAAATCCGGTTCATTGCACAACTCTAAATCTAGAATTGCCTTCTCTCTGGTAGGCTCCAGTACAAGCTGTTCTAAGAATCCATCTCGGAGGCACTCCACAAACTCCCTTTCTTGGGGTCCAGTACCAACCTGATTCTTCCAGTCTACCTGCATGTTGAAATCCCCCATAACAACTGTAGCATTACCTTTGCTACATGCCAATTTTAACTCTTGATTCAACTTACACCCTACATCCAGACTACTGTTTGTGGGCCTGTAGATAACTCCCATTAGGGTCTTTCTACCCTTAGAATTTCTCAGTTCTATCCATACTGACTCAGTCCTATCCATACTGACTCTGCATATTGCCGTGCTCCTTCTCAGCTCCATTGCAACTTGGCAGGTAGTTGTTCTGTGGCTGGCGTAGAAGCTGTTCCTTTAAGGACAGATGCTCCCTTCCGAGTGAAAGCAGCACCAGTTACATAAGAAATGCAAGCTTTTCAAGCAGCTCCCATAGGAAACCATACATCCCAATTTAGCTCGAGATTCCCTACAGATTGTCACAGCTATTCCTGTCCTATTTCACAATTTTTTTCAAGATTGGGCCTTCGTGCTATAAATAACACATACTTAGCACAACAGAAGATAGTGAAATCCAACTTCTAGTCTCCAATATCCTTTACACTTTGAAGGATCTTCCTAAACATACTAAACTTCTCGAGGTAGGGTCAACCACCCGAGCCACTGGGTTCTCTGCAACTCGGGGGACAGAGCAGGGGGTTGATCAGTTCCAATTTCCACTTTGCTTGGGGCTTGAGTTCAAGTTTCCTCAACGTCTTGACAACAGTAAAATACTCAGCATTTTTCAGTTGCATTTTCCAGATGTAGGAGATTGAACAAATTCATCCTTACTCCCCAAAGGGCAAAATATCAGCCAAATTTAAAAAATAATCAAAGGAAACTACATTATCCAACAGAATGGAATAACCTCCTACTACATATACATCTGTAAGTATGAAAAGTCACTTTTGTTACTGCAGACCATTTGTCAGTTTAAAAACTGGGAGTTGAAACCATTAATACAAGAAAGAAAACATCATTTTGTGTGTGCCTAAGGAACATATAGAACTAAATGCAATGAACATGGCATGTTACCTTTACACTGGTGTGGCTGGTTTGAGTCTCAGCTTCAATGCAGTTGCTGTTCTCTTTCTTCTCTCGACGTGAAGAGGTACGTGTTGCACGACTCTGGTATGCCAACACTGAGGGCAACGATTCGGCAGCATCCGTCTTGATGAAGAAGCCATGGACTGTTGCTGTGCCTTGGGAGATGGTAGTGGTCTGATGTGGAGAGTTTGAGTCATCTGAGTCTCTGCAGTAAATCACTCCGCTTTGAGAGACATGGATACTAGGAGCACAGCCCATTGCTCCAGCTTAGCTCCAGCTGTTGGCTGGACACTCTCTCTCTCTCTCTTATTGCCACACTTCTTCCAGTTAATCCACCTCTCTTTGTTACTGATACATCGTTTGTTCTGATTGTTATCTTGTCCGTATTCTAGATTTTCCCTTTAATTTGCCCCTGACTAGTTTTTCCCTTAAAATCTATTGCCTTCCTCTCCACTTCGTTTCCCTGCCTCACTCTGTCACTTATTCTCTCTTGTATCTTCTGTTAACAAATAACACGTATACATAATTAAAATTCTGTGTAGCCTTAAAGGCTCGTCCATGCACCTTTAATCGATCACCAAAGTGGTTTGCAGCATTATCATCCAGAAAATTAATTTACCATCGTTCGGTAGCCACGAACCTCTGAATCACACTCACATTGATCTTCTGCTTTTCTCCTCAGCAGAGATGACTGCGATAATAATCCACAAGAGGGAGAAAACGTCTCTTGCAGATCCCTATGATTCATGTGAAGAATCATCTGCTCTCCTTATTTCACCATGATGCTTCCATCAGAAGCTGCAATTGTAATTCATTCATTTGCCTATTTGTGACGTCAGTGTAGTCCTTGACCTCTGACCTTGTCTCAGAGGCCATCCCAATTTTCTGTTAGCAACATCTAGGTGCTCTGCCTTGGTTATCTGCCACTATTAAAAGAGGTCTGGCTCAGGCAAGCTTTTCAATTGCTCTGTCACACTGTGGCGTTCCTTACTGCTCGTCAGATTCCAAGTAACATGCTGACACGGCTCTTGTACAAATCCAGAAAAAGAGATAATTACAGCTGGATAGATTGTTACCATTTATGCTGAATACCAACTCTTATTTAAAACAAGTATTTCACTAAAATAGCAGCCAATAGCAAGCAGCTAATTGTATTAAGATTAACTCTAACATTCATCCAAATACTGTGAAATACATCCTTGTTTAAATTATCTTAATCATGTCAAAAAAGCTGAATGAATAATGCCCTGAAATCCTGCTTCAGAATTAGATCAATTTAGAAATGAATGATTTGAGAGCTACTGAATAACATTAACGCAGACACACTGGTCATGTTGTTATCCAGACAAGAAGAAGCTGTCATAGAGCACCGGAAGAGGAGGGGCACTTACAGTCTGAAAGGACAAACTTAAAGGGAAACTGCCTCATGTTGTTATCAATACACAAATGCAACATCACACGGAAATAGTGTGTCATTGAATGATAATAAATGTGCATATTTTAACATATTGAGAATCAGAAGCAGGTTTAATATCACTGGCATTTGTTGTGAAATGTGTTGACTCTGCAACAGCAGTACAATGAAATGCATAATAAAACAATTGAATTACAGCAAATATAAATATATATTGTTAGTGCAAAAATAGAAATTAAAAATTAGTGCGGTAGTAATCACTTATGCATAATTATAATCAATTATGCAAATTATAAATCAAATAAAAATTCTACAATTAACTAAATTAAAGATGTACCTATAAACAATATTGACAAATCTCCTCTTGTTTTTCCTCAGGTGTCTGACTTAAATCAAATCCTATTCATCATATTAGTCATTAAATCGAGCCACACAAATCAAAATAAATAGGGTGTTCAGGGGCAACAGCTGTTTGTGCAGAGCCTGAGGTGCTACATCAGGGGTTTGAATCATCATGGCTGGCTGCTGGCTAATTCGATGGGTAAAAGCCCTTTAAGATTGGGAAGGAATTGCTGAAAGAGGGTTAGGTGATGATTTGAAATTTATGGTTCCTGGTATAGAGCCGAAGAGGAATATTCACCCCGTTTTCAATGAATGTGTGAAATGTCACCTGTCACAGACACACCCAAATCCAAAGACTAGAAAGCAACACCAAAGGATTAGACCAAAGTCTGCATATCCTCATCTGCTATTCACAACCATTTTGCCCACTGGTATATAATCAAGTTAAACTGTATAGTGGAAAAGCACAGGAAAGGCCATAAGAGATAGGAGCAGAAATAGGCCATTTGGCCCATCTAGTTTACCCTGCTCCTTCATCGTGACTGGTTTTTTTATCCTCATCAACCCCATTCCCCTGCCTTCTCCTTGTAAGCTCTGACACCCTTACTAATTAAGATTCTATCAAACTCAACTTTAAACTTCTCCAATGGCTTAGCTTCTCCACAGCCGTCTGTGGCAATGAATTCCACAGATTCACCATGCTCTGGCTAAAGAAATTCCTCCTCATCTCTGTTCTAAAGGGGCATCTTTCTATTCTGAGGCCGTGCCCTCTGGTTCTAGACTTTTCCACTATTGGAAACATTCTCACAACTAACACTATCTTGGCCGTTCAATGTTTGGCTGATTTCAATGAGATTATGCCCCCCCCCCACCCAATTCTAAATTCCAGCAAGTACAGGCCCAGGGGTATCAAATGTTCCTCATATATTATAAAATAGGTGATGGTGAATCAAATGGGAACTTTGTCCCCATGCAGTCATTGGCTTTAGTGTTATTTGTTGTCTGGCATGTTTGGTAGATAACACTTCATTGTTAATGAGCTGAAGGACACATGGAGGATTTCTTCTTTTCCCATGAAAAGCGATCAGGGTTCAAAATTTCCATCAGTATGCCTGTCACCTTAACAACTTAATCTACTAGTGTAGTTAACAAGCATTGATTTGAGCCATCAAATATGCCGCTACATGGAAAATGGTGGTTGTAAGGAGGGCAAATGCAGTCAGGTTTTCAAAAATCAGTTCTGTCTTTTTAGCTCCCTGGTTTAATTTAATTTAATCAAATTTCTTCTCGATTCTGTTGAGTTCCCCATCAAATATTAATATCATAGACAAATTGTCAGAATTGCATGGGGGCCTGCCACTCTAATTGCCTGTATCCATTATATGCATTAGGCCTACTAGGTTGAAAATCAGGTCTCAGAACCTATCATTATGCACATAGTGAGGAACCATAACTTACCTCAAAATGTATGGGAGCAGTATTGCTTTAAGTCAGGGGTTCCCAACCTGGGATCCACTGACACTTGCTTAATGGTAGGGATAAATGGCATTTAAAAAGTTGGGAATCCCTGCTTTAAGCTACGGCGCGCATGCAGACTTCAATCCCCGTGGAATAATTGTTTTACCATAAAGGCGCTGAATGTCAGTGGTGGCTCCCCGTTTCTTTTGAAACACAGAAAGGCACGGAAAGGTTTGCTCTCGCAAAACTTCATGTTGTTCCTTAATCAGATAACAGCAACACTCTCAATCAAGATGAAATACTCAAGTTTCTGGAAAACCTTGTACAACAGTACTTGTTACAGAAGAAGTTTATAATGATGAGGTTTCAGGGTACTTGGGGGCACACGATAAAGGGCAAAGTATGGTTTCTTTAAGGGAAATGTCGCCTGAAAAATCTGTTGGAATTCTTTGAGGAAATAACAAGCAGGATAGATATAGGAGAGTCAGTGATGTTGTTTACTTGAATTTTCAGAAAGCCGCATATGAAGCTGCTTAGCTGGAGCCCGTGGTATTTCAGGAAAGGCACTGGCATGGATAGAAGTTTGATTGACTGGCCAGAGGCAAACAGTGGGTTTAAAAGGGGCCTATTGGGCTTGGTTGCCAGTGACTAGTGGTGTTCTGCAGGGGTCAGTATTGGGGCCACTTCTCTTCACATTATATGTCAAGTATTTGGACGATGGAATTGATGGCTTTGTGGCCAAGTTTGCACACAATACAAAGACAGGTGGAGAGGCAGGTAGTGTTGAGTCTGCAGAAGGACTTAGATTGAGGGAATGGGCAAAGAAGTGGCAGATAGGACACTTTACTAGAAGGAATAAAGGCACAGACTATTTTCTAAATGGGGCAAAAATGCAAAAATCTGAGGTGCACAGGGATTTGGTAGTCCTTATGCAGGGATTCCCCGAAGGTTAACTTTCAGGTTGATTCAGTGGTAAGGAAGGCAAATGCATTGTTAGCATTCATTTCGAGAAGACTAGAATATAAGAGCAAGGATGTCATGCTGAGGCTTTGTAGGGCATTAGTTCAAAGTTCATAGTTTCAAGTCAACTTATTATCACCATAAATAACCCTGAGATTTATTTTCTTGTGAGCAATCACAGTAAGTAAACAAAACACTATAGAATCAAAGAAAGACCAGCCCAACAGGACGGACAACCACAAGAAAAGAAAAAGAAATAATAACAATAAATAAGCAATAAAAATCAAGAACCCAAGATAAAGAGCCCTTGAAAGTGAGTCCCTAGATTGTGGGAACAGTGAAGTTATCATAAGAACATAAGATATAGGAACAAAATTAGGCTATCTGAACCATCGGGTCTGCTCCACCATTTCATCATGGCTGATCCAATTTTCCTCAGTCCCAATCTCCTGTCTTCTCCCTGTATCTCTTCATGCTTTGACCAATCAAGAATCTACCAACCTCTGCCTTAAGTATACATAAAGACTTGGCCGCCACAGCTGCCTGTGGCAAACAATTCCACAGATTCACTACTCTCAGGCTAAAGAAATTCCTCATCTCCATTCTAATAGGACACTCCTCTATTCTGAGGCTGTGTCCTCTGGTCTTAGACTCTCCTACTATAGAAAACGTTCTCTCTACATCCATTCTATCAAGGCCTTTTGATAGGTTTCAGTGAGGTCACTCCTTCACTCACCTGAATTCTAGTGAATACAGACCCAGAGACATCAAATATTCTTCATAGGATAAGCCATTCAATCCTGGAATCATTTTCATGAACCTCCTCTGAACCCTCTCCAATGTCAGCACATCCTTTCTAAGATAAGGGGGCTAAAACTGCTCACAATACTCCAAGTGAGGCTTCTCCAGTGCTTTATTAGGTCTCAACATTACATCCTTGCTTTTATATTCTAGTCCTCTTGAAATATATGCTAACATCGCATTTGTCTTCCTCACCACAGACTCAGCCTGCAAATTAACCTTTCAGGAATCCTGCACAAGGACTCTCAAGTCCCTTTGCGCCTGTTTTCTGTATTTTCTCTCCATTTAGAAAATAATTTAGCCTTTCATTTCTTTTACCAAAGTGCATGACCATACACTTCCTGAAACTACTCTATCTGCCATTTCTTTGCCCATTCTCCTAATCTGTCCAAGTCCTTCTATAGCCTACTTCCTCAAAACTACCTGTTCCTCCACCTATCTTTGGGGGAGTCTAGTATGAGAGGGCATGACTTCAGGATTGAAGGACGCCCTTTCAGAACAGAAATGCGAAGAAATTTTTTTAGTCAGAGGGTGGTGAATCTATGGAATTTGTTGCCACGAGCAGCAGTGGAGGCCAAGTCATTGGGCGTATTTAAGGCAGAGATTGATAGGTATCTGAGTAGCCAGGGCATCAAAGGTTATGGTGAGAAGGCGGGGCAGTGGGACTAAATAGGATAAAATGGATCAGCTCATGATAAAATGGCGGAGCAGACTCGATGGGCCGAATGGCCTACTTCTGTTCCTTTGTCTTTGTCTTATGGTCTATCTTCATAGTGTCTGCAAACTATGCAACAAAGCCATCAATTCCGTCATCCAAACCGTTGACATGTAATATAATGGAATCAAGACATGTAATATAATGGAATTGAGTCCCATTACTTCGATATTTCATTGCTTGAATACATTGCTTGGTTTCCACAGGAACTTCTCTTGAAGGGGAAGGAATGAGCAAAAATAATTGGCTGCAACACACGACCTCTGTAGAACACAACTAGCCACCGGCAGCCAATCAGAAAAGGTTCCCATTATTCCCACTCTTTGCCTCCTGCCAATCAGCTACTGCTTTATCCATGCTAGATTATTTCCTGCAATATTATGGGCTCTAGTTCATAAGCCTGATGGTTAAGGGATGAGGGGTCAGACTGCACTTAAGGGTATTGAGAGCAGTTTTGGTCCTTGTATCCAAGAAAATATGGGCTGGTATTGGAGAGGATTCAGAAGAGGATCACAAGAATGATTGAGAATATAGGGGTTAATGCACCAGGAGTGTTTGATGGCTCTGAGCCTGTACTCACTAGAGATTAGAAGAATGAGGGGAGGATCTCATTGAAGCCTATCGAATATTGAAAGGCCTGGAGTGAGTGGACATGCAGAGTACGCTTCCTTTAGTGGGCAAGTTTAGGAGCAGAGGGCACAGCCTCAGAACAGAGGGACATCCATTTAGAATAGAGACGAAGAGGAATTTCTTTTGTGAGTTTAGAGGTTCCCAATCTTATTTATGCCATTAACCAAAGAGTCCCTGGACCCAGGTTGTGAATGTCTGAGCTGGACAGTGATGATTTGATGGAATTCATTACCACAGATATTGAGTATATTTAAAGTGGAGGATGAAAGGTTCTTAATTAGTTGGGGCATCAATTATTACAGGGAGAAGGCTGAAGATTGGGGTTGAGAGGGATAATAAATCAGCGAGGATGGAATGGCTGAGAAGACTCAATGGGTTGAATGGCCTAATTCTGCTCCTGCACCTGATGGTCTTGTGGTCCAAGAACAACTAGACTGTCGTTAATGTCCTTATTAGTCAGGAAAATACTTGCATCAGTACAGCAAGGCATTATGTCCTCATGACATCAAAAATGCCCCGTGGTCAATGAATTATTTTTACACTGCAGTCATTGCTGTTACATCAACAAATGCATTACCATGGAGAGTTTACGAATAGAGACTCAAACACATTTGGTAATGTAAGCATTTTCCATATTGAGCATGGACGCATTCTTAAACATAGTAAATGATTCACCATGGTGATGACTCTGTTACAAAACACTCATCAGTATTCCCTCAATTAAATATTCAATTATCCCTGCTCATTCCTTCCCCTTCAAGAGAAGTTCCTGTGGAAACCAAGCAATGAAATATCAAAGTAATGGGACTTGATTCCAAAGCTGAGCAAATTAGGGATGATGACTCACAGGGAGCCTAATTTCTCAGTAAACATCCCTGCAAAAATCATGCCAATGCAAAACACAAATAATTGATAGGAACATATTAAAAATACAGGGGATAAGTTTGGTTTTTCAGTGCTCCTTTAGGGGAGTTTTGTGAGCTAGAGACAGTTGGTTAAATCAGGGCTATATTTTCATGCTTGCTGCAGGCAATGACTACGTTCAAATGTAGTTCACTGTCTGTTAAATGCTCAGTAGTATTTTGCAAATATGAAAGACATTTCGGACCAGTCATTCAAATTTGTTCTTTTTGCTCCAAGCACAGGTGACCCCTGCATTATGGCCATTTGTGTAACATAAGTCCATCCTTGCTGTGTTACTCCACGACGCCTCAAAATTTGAGATACAGAATAAAATTCACTCTTGATGAAGTTATTTGAAAATCAAAGTCTACTTTTTCCAACTCTCCTTTTGTGCTGAATACAAAAGTGATTCAGCTTCACATTAAAGAGAATTGCAATACAGATTGTTTCCTAGAACTGCAACACCATCACCACCAACACAGTCTTATGGTCCAGGAACAACTAGACTGTCATTAATGTCCTTATTAGTCAGGAAGATACTTGCATCAGTACAGCAATGCATTATGTCCTTATGACATCGAAAATGCCCCGTGGTCAATGAATTATTTTTACACTGTGGTCATTGCTGTTACATCAACAAATGCATTACCATGGAGAGTGTGAAGTGTGAAGTAGGTTTGCTTGTACCCACTTCACACTTCTCCACTCCTGGTAGCATTACACTACTGTATACAGGTAAATCCATCCCCCCCAATCACTACTGTTTAGGTGTGGGACTGGGGGAGAAGGGCATTGTCTGCATTCCTAGAAAACAGTCCACATCCCAACTTTCCATCACACAAAGTCACGTAATCCAAATTTGTAGTCCAATCACAAACAAGAGAAAAATCTGCAGATACTGGAAATCCAAGCACCACACACAAAATGCTGGAGGAACTCAATAGCTAGGCCGCATCAATGGAAAAGATTACAGTTGACATTTTGGGCCGAAACCCTTCATCAGGACTGGAGAATAAAAAAGACGAGGAGTCAGAGTAAGAAGGTGGGGGGAGGGGAGGAAGAAACAAGGTGATATGTGAAACTGGGAGGAGTGAAGTAAAGAGCTGGGAAGTTGATTGGTTAAAGAGATACAGGGCTGGAGAACAGGGAATCTGATAGGAGAGGACAGAAGGCCATAGAAGAAAGAGAAGGGAGAGGAGCATAAGGGGGAGGTGAAGGGCAGATGAGATAAGGTGAGAGAGAGAGAAATGGGAATGGGGAATGGTGAAGGTGAGGCGCATCACTGTAAGTTTGAGAAATTGATGTTCATGCCATCAGGGTAGAGACCACCCAGAAGGAATATACGCTCCTCCAACCTGAGTGTGGCCTCTTCGCAGCAGTAGAGGAGACCATGGACTGACATGTTGGAATGGGAATGGGAAGTGGAATTAAAATGGGTGGCCACTGGGAGATCCCACCCTTTCTGGCGGACGGAGCATAGGTGCTCAGCAAAGCAGTCTCCCAATCCACATTAGGTCAAGCCCCCTTCTCCAGCCCCGTATCTCTTTCACCAATCAACCTCCCAGCTCTTTACTTCACCGCTCCCCCTCTAATCCCAGTTTCACCTATCGCCATCTGTTCCTTCCTTCTCTACCCCCACCTTCTCACTCTGATTCATCCTTTTCCCTCCGGTCCTGATGAAGGATCTCGGCCTAAAACATCCACTATACTCTTCTCCATAGATGCTGCTTGGCCTGCCAAGTTCCTCCAGCAGTTTGTGCGAGTTGTCACCTAAATTTGGAGATTCCTTTACCATTATCACGTACCAAGGCACAATGAGAAACTATTTTGCATGCCATCATTCAAATAATTTCATCACATTAGTATATTGAGTTAGAACAAGGACAACATAGGAACAGAATGCAGAACAGTTACAGAGAAGGTGCAGTGCAGGAAGACAATAAGGTGCAAGGTTTTGACGAGGTAGATTGAGTTAAAAGTTCATCTCCACCTTCAACAGGAAATGAGGTTTGAAAAAAATGTATTTATTTACCTTTTATCCCTACTTTATTCCATTTCCACAATTTCTTCTACCCACAAACCGTAACATGAGGGTCACCTTTAGAGTATAATGGTACCGAAATCAGAAAATCTCTTCCTTATTTTTCTGTTTGATGTCTTTTTTCCAGTTATATGACATGGTGTTGTGCATCCCTCTACTTAGCAACAAGTTTAGCCTCAGAATATAGAACAGTACAGGAACAGGCTTTTTGGCCATAAAGTCAGTGCGAAACTCGATGCCAATCTAAACTAATTGCATTCTCCACCCCCCATGTGGTCATTATCCCTCCTCTCACTCACTCCCTGCCTACCTATGTGCTTGAGTAAATGTTTTATAAATGTTGCTATCGTATCTGTTACCAGCTCTTCCCAGACAGCTCATTTTATGCACTTTCCATTCTGTATACAAAATAAAATTGCTTTACTTCCTCTTTCAAACTTTATCCCCCTCATCTTAAAGGTATGCTCTCGTATTTGATATTTCTACCTTGAAAAAAAATACTCTGACCAGTTGCCCTCTTATAATTTCATCTATTCCTCTCATAATTTTATATTGAACCTTTGTTTTGGCTCGTGGGTTAATCTAGGGGAGGACAGCCCCTGGCCTGGCCAAACTTAGGAAATCTTGTTTGGGTGGATGCTGCATGATGTGCTCCCCTGTTACAAATCAGTACCACGAAATAACAAACAGTACACAATATGCGATTAAACAATTGAGCTTTGTAATTCTTAATTTGACTATATGGTTAGTAAAGAAACAAAAAGAAGAAAAGGGCCCATTCTCAAGAAACAGTCTAATGTGCAATGTTGGAGCTAATAGTTCCATCCATTTGTTCCCTGTTGACCTCCTCCGAGAGTAGCCGCCCCTCGGACCCTCGCTCCAAGTCCACTCCATCCGACGGTCTACCCGCTCTCTCCATTCACGTCTTCTCTCTTCATCTCTCCCCGACAAAAGACCAGAAAATCCCTGCTCCCAGCCCCACAAGAAAGAACAACATCCCTCTCATTGGAGAGTGCACATTCTAAAGCTTCCTTTATCTCTAGTCATAACTCAAACATTACTGCTGCAGAGAAACCCTTAACTTTGCAATGAAACATCACAGAGAGGCCACTACATCAGCAGTGAAACCTTACAGCACGTTACATATATAATTCTACCAGGTCACCCCTCAGAATCCGATACTCTAACCAAGTTTGTCCAACCTTTCCTTAGACCCTCTCCAATCCTTCCCCATTCTTTCTGGAATGTGGCAGTCAGAACTGTACACAAAGCACCAAATGTGGCCTAATTAATGCACCATACAACTGCAATATGACTTGCCAACGTTTGTACTTAATGCCTTGACCGATGAAAGCAAGTATACCAAATGCCTTCCATTTACTGCGATATCACTTTCATTGAGCTATGGACTTCTACCCCACAACACCTCTGTACATCAATGTTTTTAACAGCCATGCTATTTGCTGCATCCATTTGACTTGCCATAGTTCAATATTACACAATTTGTCTGGATTAAACTCCATCTGCTATTCCTCTGCCCATATCTACAGGTCATCTACTGTATATCCAACCTCACTATTCACAACTCCGCAAATTTTTGTGTTGTCTACAAACCTACTAATCAACCCCTGCATTTTCATCCAAATAATTTGTATATTAAAGACAACAGAGGTCCAAGCACTGATCCTTGTGGAACATGACTGGTCACAGATCTCCAGTCAGAACAGCACCTCTCATCACTACCCCTCTGTGGCGAAGCCAATTTTGAATCCAGACTACCAAGTCATCATGGATCCCATGTGAGTTCTCAATCTTCTGGACCACCTTACCCATGAGGGACCTTGTCAATGGCTTTTGTAAAGCCCAGGTAGACATCATCCATCCTCATCTTCCTCACCACCTCAAAAAAAAAACAACTCAAGTTTGTATGTTAAAACCTCCATGGTAAATTGCTCCCTGCAGACCCACTCATTACTTCCAGTGTTATCATTCTTTAATGTTCTACGTCAATGCGCTGTGCAATGATTTGATGCGTATGAACAGAGTTCAAGACAATGTTTTCATTGTATCTTGGCACATGTGACAATAATAAATTAATAACAGAACTGTATGCAATACTCCAGATATGGCCTTGCAAATTTATAAAGCTCTAGTTAGGCCACATCAGAAGTATTCCATACAGTTCTGGTTGCCCAATTATAGGAATGATGTCGAGACCAGAGAGGATGCAGAATCCTGCCTGGATTAGTGAGTATTTGCAACAGAATAACAAGAGGTTGGACGGGTTTGGGTTGTTCCTCTCTGGGGTAGCAAAGGCCGAGGGGAGATCTGATAGAGGTTTATATGATAGTGAGAGTTCCCACCCACCACCCCAGAACTGAAATGTTTAATATCATAGGGCATGCATTAATGGAGAGGTGGGGGAGAGGGTAATTTCTATGGAGATGTGAGAGGCAAGTTTTTTTGAAAACAGAGAGTGGTGGGTGCCTGGAATATGCTGCCTGGGGTGGTAGTAGAGACAGATACATTAGGGACTTGCAAGATACGTTTAGATAGACACAGGAATGTGAAGAAAAATGGAAGAATATGGATGTAGTGTAGAGAGAAGGGCTTAGTTGAGTTAGCCATTTGATTACCAATTTGTTTTGGCACAAGATTGTGGAGTGAAGGGTCTGTTCCTGTTCTATGAGCTATGT
Organism: Mobula hypostoma; assembly: GCF_963921235.1. Taxonomy (NCBI): domain Eukaryota; kingdom Metazoa; phylum Chordata; class Chondrichthyes; order Myliobatiformes; family Myliobatidae; genus Mobula; species Mobula hypostoma. Next base: position 163,915,919 of record NC_086101.1, on the reverse strand, counting down.
TCTAGTACCCTACACAAAACCATGCTGACTATTTCTTAACCATACTTTCCAGATGTGAATAGACCCTTTCCTGAGGAGACCTCTCCAGTAATTTCCCTACCATTGATGCAAGATCTGATTAAAGGTCACTGACCTGAAACATTGTTTTTTCTCTCTCCTTAGAAGCTCCCTAATCCAGCATTTTCTGTATTTATTTTGGATCTCCAGCACTTGGCCTTTATTTTACTGTTAGATTCCTCTGTTCCTTTTGCTGGAGCCAGATCTCTTTGCTACTATTCTGTGTGGAATTTACACAGCTCACATTCATTATGTTCTATCAATTTCTCCTTTCCTCAGTCTCCAAACAGGCTTATACATTACCGCTCCAATTTCTGAAATATTTTTATTATCAAGCAATTTGTCTTTCCTGGTCGCCCATGAGCCTTGTTTCTTTATCCTCCAGCTAGTGCATTGCTAAGTTAGTACAAACCTTTCCTTTCATTTATTATGCCTCTAAATAGGTTTTGCTAATACATTTTCTAACCTCTGAAGTCAGCCCCAATATTCGTTCTACGTGATGAAATTGACTCACTGTGCGAGTACATTTATGGTCAGAATATACAAATTGTAAGTCATTCAACTGCAACCTGACCTTCAGCATTTATGAAAGATCTTTGGGTTGAAACTAACTCTTTTTCTGTCTCCACAAATGCTACCCGACCTGAAATCTACAGCATTTCATGTTTTCATTTTATTGTTAATCATGTTTCTAATAATATAGATTCTCCAGTGAACTTTAAAAGAGATTTATTTAAAATACAGAAACATATTATGGTTCCAAAATGCTTAGATACCCAGGAGCTCTGCAGCAGATCTCATAAAAGGTGGACAGTTTTGTCTGTAGCATGGCCTTGTAGTTTACTCTGAAAAGGGCTGGCTGATTAGTTTTCATTCTCTACCCTTTTCAAATAGCTGCCAAACTGCATCTTTCCAGCACATATTCATTTTTTTTTCCTTGTGAAAAACTGAATTTGCTTCCATCAACCTTTCAGGCAGTGGTTTAAAAATAATCTGCTGACTCAATCTTTTTGAAAGTTGTCTTAAGTAGTTATCCATTGGTTACTTTCTCTCTTGCCAATGAAAACAGCTTCTCCCTACTTACAGCAAGAAAACACCTCGTTTTTATCTAACCCCATTCCATTTCCAGGAATAGTTCCTCCTAGTCCCCCCATGGAAATGGATGTCTTGTACCAGTAGCCGGTTTTATGAAATATTGTTTGGTTCTTAAGGAGAAAGTTACTTGCATTCTGTTTAAAAGGTTCACTTTGTTATTTGATTTTCAGGGGCTTGGTTAACAAACCCAGTCCGTCCAGTCCGACAGATTGCTATTTTAGATATCAACTAACCCTGTGTTACATATCTACGATCTATTTGAAAGCAGCATCTTATGATATAGAGGGTCCCTACTCCAGTTCCACCCACAAAAAGGAACACCGACAGGAGCAGGCCACCAGGCCCCATGAGCCTACCCTACCATTCAATATGATCAGGGTTGATCAATGCTGGCCTCAGCCAGTTTAACACAACCCTCAATCTTTAAAATATTTGTCTTTCACCATCTTATAAACTGGTATCCACAAAGCCCAGAAGCAGAAACTTCCAGAGTCATGACCCTAGAGAAATTTCCATGCAACTCAGTTTTAAATAACCAATCCTTTATTTTCTAGCAATATCCCCTTATTCATAACTGTCCCACTCATGAAACCATCTCAACATCTCCTCTGTCAACCTTCTTCAGAATTTTACATACAAGGGCACGCATAATTCTTCTAAACTCCAAGGAGTACAGATCAAGACTGTAAGACTTCTGCTGATATGAAAATGCTCCCCTCTGAGGAAGCACCTTAGTGCATCTCTTTTGCCTCCAATAACACTATATCCTTTTGTTAGTGAAAGGTAAGGGGACTAAGCCTGTGCAGAGTATTCCTAATGCGGCCAAAACAACCTGTACAACTTTAACAAAATATTTTTAAACACCAACCCCTTCAGAATAAAGGACAAAATACCATTTGCCTTCTTAACTACTCATTGCACTGCCAACTAATTTTGTGGTTCATGCAATAAAACACCTATATCCATGCCCTTAGATCCTGTGCAGGGGTATGTGAAAACATTTTTAACCTCTCCCTGCTTCAGGCTGTGGTTTCCTCCTGCTTTAGAAAACCACTGTCCTACCAGTACCCAAGAAAACTTGCCTTAACAACTATCATCCAGTGGCTCTGACATCTACCATCATGAAGTCCTTCAAGTGGATGGTCAAGTTGGAGCTTATTGTCATCTGACTACATATAGAACCAAACAAAATGTTCTTCAGACCACAGTGCACCCACAAAACATGTAACACACACAGCACATAAACCAAAATATTACTATAAACAATAAAATATCATTAAAAATGTAAACAGTACAGTATACAGCAAACAGCATGCTGACCTGGTGATGAGACCTTGTTGGTGACAGGGTATTCACTAGTATCACAATCTGAGGGAATAAGTTGTTACTCAGTCTGGCGGTCCTAGTCCTGATACTTCCGTCTCTCCTTCCTGGCAGTAATGGGTCGAAGAGATTTTGGGATGGGTGGTAGGGATCCTCAGCAATGCTTCCGGCCCTTCATCTGCAACACTCCAAGTAAATGTCACACATAGGGGGAAGAATATCCCAGTGGCCACACATTTTAATTCCACGTCCCATTCCCATTCTGTATGTCTATCCACGGCCTCCTCTACTGTCAAGATGAAGCCACACGCAGGTTGGAAGAACAACACCTTATATTCCATCTGGGTAGCCTCCAACCTGATGGCACAAACATTAATTTCTTTAACTTCCGCTAATGCCCCTCCTCCCTTTCTTACCCCATCCCCTATTTTATTTATTTATTCATTTATTATTCCCCCCTTTTTTCCCCCTCTCACAATCACTCCTTGCCTGCTCTCCATCTTCCACTGGTGCTCCCCTCCCCCTTTCTTTCTCCCATGTCTCCAGCTTTGTTTCCCTTTAGCCAATCAACTTCCCAGATCTTGTCTCCATCCCTCCCCCACTTGTCTTCTCCTATCATTTCGGATTTCCCCCTCCCCCTCCCTCTTTCAAATCTCTTACTATCTCTTCTTTTAGTTAGTCCTGACGAAGGGTCTCGGCCGGAAACGTCGACTGTACCGCTTCCTATAGATGCTGCCTGTCCTGCTGTGTTCTACCACCATTTTGTGTGTGTTGCTTGAATTTTCAGCATCTGCCGATTTTCTCATGTTTGCGAGTCAGAAGATGAAAGCATTTCGGAATACATTGCAGAACTGCGCAAACTTTCCCAGTACTGTGACTTTAGAGATGTTTTTTTTCTGATGCAATAAGGGACAGGCTTGTATGTGACATGTATAGTCAAAGCACTCAAAAGAGGCTATTATCCAAAAGAGACCTAACAGAGTGGACATTGACCGTTGCAATATTGTTAGAGAGTGCAGCAGAACTACAGAAAACGAGGTTAGAATGTGAAATGCACAAAATGTCCCTGAATGGTGCAAAAATCCAGAAATGTTATCGATGTGGCAAATCCTTTCGTGATGCAAATGACTACTGGTTCAAAGAAAAAGTCTGCAGAAAGTGTCACAGACAAGGTCACATAGAGAGACTGTGCAAGACAGACAAACAGCACAACCGTGTGAAAAGTATCAAAACACAAAACTGAACAAATGCATAAAGTTACCAAATGTAAAACATAATAAGACAGCATAGAGTAGGGGTCGCTAACCCGTCGATCGCGATCGACCGGTCGATCTTTGAGACTTTCGCAGTAGTTCCCGAAGAAAAATCAAAAATAAATACACAAATACTGTTGTAATGTGAGCATTATAAAAGTAAGTAATACTAATTAGGATAATGGTAATATAGCAATATTTTCACTAAAAAGCTGTTTGTAAAGAGAGATTGTTTCCCGGTTGCGGGGGTTTAGTTCCGTTCTTTCTGCCCAGTGCGCATGTGTGTAGCTCCCTCGCCATGCACCGCGTTTTCAGCGTAGCCTGTGCTGCATCAAAGTGACCAATCAGATTAGATAAGAGTACAGACTGTCGCAAACATCAATATATGGCAGTGTCCCCAACCTCCGGGCCGCGAAGCATGCAGTGGTACAGCGGTAGTCAGGATGCACACAGCACATCTTTAAGAAAAAAAGCCAACATAAACAAGCTAATTAATTAGGTGCTGCCTGGCATGTAAATGTCGGCCCAGATCAATGACGATGCAATCGGCAATCGCTCGTGATATCCTGATAGCATGGCGGAGGCTCCACGAAAGAAGGCGAAAACGTATAAATTCCATCCAGAATGGGCGAGGAATTTCTGTTTACCTTGGTGAAAGTCAAGTGAGTATGTATGTTGTGGCACCAAACACAAGCACTGACTAAAAGAGGGAATCTGGAGCGGCACCACAACACCAACCACCAGGAATTTAAAGACTCTTACCCCCCCCCCCCAAAGAGCGCGATCCGTGCCTGGAAAGTTGAGCTGAAATCGGGGTTGAAGGCCCAGCAATCGTTTTTCACAAAACATGCTGCTCAAAATAAGTCTGCTATTGAAGCATCATTTCGTGTAAGTTGTCTTTTGGCTAAACACAAGAAGCCTTTTACAGATGGCGATTTATTCAAGGAAGCAATGGCCATTACCACAGAGACTGTTTTAATGACTTTAAAAACAAAAACGGCATCACAACCGCAATACGTAATATACTGCTTGGCCCTGCAACAGTGACAAGGAGGGTAGAGTCACTGTCAGAGGACATGGATATTTTTCACTACAGTTCGATGAATCCGTGGATGTAATGCAAACAGCTCAGCTTGTTGTATTTGTCAGAATGGCTTTCCAGGATTTTACAACAAAGGAGGACTTCCTCATTCTTTTGCAATTAAAGGAAAGAACGAGAGGAGAGGATATCTACAATGAGTTTAAAAAATATGTCCGTGTAAATGACATCCCCATTCATAAACTGGTGGCAATTACTACTGATGGGGCCCGAGCAATGCACGGTGTGCGCGTTGGTTTTATATCACTAAAAGTCAGTGCCTACTTTGGGTTAACTAATCTATGTGAAATTGCATTTTCACAGATGAAAATTATTAAATCTAAGTACAGGAGCTGACTTACTGACAGACACCTCACTAGGGTTGCCAACTTTCTCACTCCCAAATAACAGCCAAAAGTAGCAGTCAAAACCCGGGACATTTGTGTTTACCCCGAGAAAGTCTACCACGACCATGAAGTCTTGCGCGGGCACCTAAGTGCGCATGCACATATGTGCTGATTTTTTTACCCCACAAATCGGTTTTGGCTTAATTTTCATTATTTCTACATTATGTAGGCTGTGTATTTATCACATCATTCTTGCTTTTATTATATGTTAGTGTTATTTTAGGTTTTATGTATTATTTGGTATGATTTGGTAGGTTTTTTTGGGTCTGGGAATGCTCAAAATTTTTTTTCCATATAAATTAATGGTAATTGCTTCTTCAGTGTAAAGCATTTCGGCACGAAAGGTTTCATAGGAACGTTCTGCCTCAGCGGGAGGAATACGGGACAGTTGGCAACCCGATACCTCACAGACTGTCTCAGACTGGCTGTCTGTAGTTATGAGCCAAATTTCAGGGAACTAGCAGAAAGTATTCAGCCCAGTCATCACACTGAGTGCAACGGTCAATTTTTATTCATTTATTTTTCGTGTTGAAATAAAGTTAAATAATGAAACTTAGAATTAGAGGTGTGAATATTGTAATATTCTTAAAGAAAGACACCTATGGCCTGTTTGATATGCTAGTTACAGTGTTTTCTTGTTTGAATTAATTTGAAAGTTTGACAAAAGTATTTTGTGCAATTCAAATACAATTCACCCAAATAAAAGGCCTCAAATTGGAAGTACAATCTGAGCTGTTTTTTCTCTAAACGATTTAGTAGGTAGATCACTGAGGTCAAGGTAGGGGATCTTGGGCTTAAAAAGGTTGGTGACCACTAGCATAGAGTCTGACAAAGGTGAATTGTCATGCCTAGGACTTCATGGTATAAATGAAGCAGATCACAAAATCAGCTGGATCACAATAGATGTGTCTGGTGTAAAACTGAAAATAGAGCTGGATACAGGGTCAACTTTGTCCATAATTCCAGAGGTTGACTACAACAGACTGTTTTCTAAGGCACCATTAGAGAAAACCTCATTGATACTAAAGACTTACACAGGTGAAAAAGTGTCTCCCAAAGGCAAACTGAAAGTAAGTGTGATGTATGGAGGCCAAACACAGCAGTTAGAGGATTATGTACTGAAAAGTGGAGAGCCAGCACTTTTCGGACGTGAATGGTCGAGAAAAATCCAGCTACACTGACACTCAATCAAAGCTCAGTGTGGCATCAACAGGCAACTGCAGCCCAAATGGTAGCACTAACCAGAGGTTGTCACAGCTACTTAATGCTAATTAGGTGGTGTTTGAGAAACGGATCAAATACTTGGCCGAAAGCAGTTCGGGATGCCATAAAGTTCAAAATGCACCTCTACAGGCACCGTTACACCTGTGGGAGTGGCTGTCATTACCATGACAACGAGTACATATTGATTCTGTTGGGCCATTCATGGATTCCATATCCCTGATTGATGTGGATGCTCATTCAAAGTGGCTGGAGGTTATATCAATGAAATCAACCACCTCAGCAAAGACCATCTCTGCTCTGAGGACCATCCTCACCAGAAACGGCTTACCAGAACCAATTGTGAGTGACAACGAACCACAACACATGTCAGAAGAATTCCTACTGTTCATGAAGAAAAATGGCATCAGACATTTCAAGTCAGCAACAAATGGGTTAGCTGAAAGGCTTATCCAAGACTTCAAGAAGTCCATCAAAGCGATGGACAAGGAGGACATTTCTCTCAGCACAAGGTGGACAACTTCTTTTTTGTATATCGGAACTCTGTCCACGTGACGACAAATCAAACACCTGCAGTGCTGTTCATGAACAGGAATCTGAGATCTTGCATAGACATCCAGAAACAGGATCTACGGAGCAGAGTGCAGAATAAACAGTTCAGCCAATTGCTAAGTGAAACAGCAAGGAGCTTCAAAATTGGGCAGGAAGACCTAGCGTGTGATAACCGAGAAGACAAGTGGACACACAGTAGGACAGCTACAAGAACTGGACCACTCATGTACATAGTGGATGTTGGAGATCGGACATGGAGACATCATGTGGAACAGATACTGGATGCTCAACCATAGAACACACCCAAGTTGACTGCACCCAACAAGACGGACACATTACAGTCACCAGACTTGCCCCTCAGTGATGATCACATCACTGACAGCAACATGATACCAGAAACCGAAAACATTGTCTTAGACAAGACACCTACCTAACCTGATGCCACTCCACAGGTCCAGAGGCGCTATCCTGAAAAAAACAGAGCACCACCCAAAAGACTGAATCTTTAGAACTGTGAAGTTAGTTATGGACTATTATCGTGAAAGCATGTTTACTTGGAATATGGGTTCACGAAAGGGAAATTGAATGTTTTGTACATATACAGTGTTATGTTGCATTAATCTAAAGGGGGAGGAAGTGTATGGATCTATTTGTTTTAGAGCGGAGACCTCCCCCCAGATCCATATATTGACCTGTTGTCTGCGCATGCACTGTTGTCTCTGCATGTAGTGTTGTCTATATATGCACATTGTTCTCCTCTCTCATTGCAATGTGAATACACCAGTTAAAGTCTTCTCTCACGTGTGTGTTTTTATTTAATTGATATGTAATTGTGCACAAACACAACATTTAAACTGCGTAGTCTCATTGACAAACATCCGGCCCATCCAAACTTCACTTAAACTTTGAAAATGCACCACTTGCACAGGCAGCTTGTTCCACGCTCTCAGTGACGGCATTTCCCCTCACGTTCCCCTTAACATTTTCAGCCTATGACCTCTGGTTGTAGTCCCGCCCAACCTCAATGGACAAAGCCTGCTTGCATTTACCCAATCTATAACCTTCATCATTTTATATACCTCTATCAAATCTCCTCTCAATCTTCTACAATCCAAGGAATAAAGTCCTAATCTACAAGTCCTCCAGTCCCAGCAACATCTTTATAAATTTTCTCTGTACTCTTTCAACTTTATTTACATCTTTCCTTGAGATAGGTGACCAAATCTGCTGAAAATACACCAAATTAAGCCTCATCAACATCTTATAAAACATCAATGTAGCATCCCATCTCCTGTACTCAATACTTCGATTTATGAAGGCCAATGTGCAAAAACCTTTCTTTACGACCCTATCTATCAGCGCCATCACTTTCAATGAATTATGGACCTGTACTCCCAGATCCCTTCGTTCTACTGGAATCCTCAGTGCCCTACAGTTCACTGTGTAAGACCTACCCTGGTCGGTCCTACTGAACAGCAACACCTTGCACTTGACTGCATTAACTTCTATCTGCCATTTTTCAGCCTATTTTTCCAGCTAGTTCAGATCCCATTGCAAGCTCCAATAGTCTTCCTTGCCATCCACTAAATCCCTAATCTTGGTGTCATTTGCAAATTTGCTGATCCAGTTAACCACATTATCATCCAGATCATTCATATAGATGACAAACAACAACAGACCCTGCAGTCCTCCAGTCAGAGAGGCAACCATCTACCACTACTTTCTGGCTTGTCCCACAAAGCCAATGTTTAATCCAATTTACTATCTCATCTTGAATGCCAAGCTACCGAATTGATCAACCTCCCATGCGGGACCTTGTCAAATACCTTGCTAAGGTCCATGTAGACAACATCCACTGCTTTTCCTTCATCAATCTTCCTGGTAACTTCCTCAAAAGTCTCCATAACATTGGTTAGACATTATATACCATGCTCAAAACCATGCTGACTATCCCTAATCAGTCCCTGCCTATCCAAATACCCCTATATCCAGTCTCTTGGAATATCTTCCGACAGCTTTCCCACTACTATGTCAAATTCACTGGCCTGTAATTTGCTGGTTTATTTTTCAGAGCATTCCTTAAACTGCAGAACAACATTAGCTATTCTCCAGTCTTCTGCCAAGGATGATTTAAATATCGTCGCTAGGGCCTCTACACTTGTCTCCCACAGGATCCTTGTCTAGTCTTGGAGATATATCCACCCTAATTTGTCTCAAGACAGCAAACACTTCCTCCTCTGTAATGTGTAAAGGGCCCATGACCTTGCTGCTGCTTTGCCTCACTTTTATAGACTCCTTGTCTGTCTCCTGAGTAACCGGAGATGCAAAAAATCCATTTAAGATCTCTCCCATTTCTTTTGGCTCCATGCTTCTGGAAAATTCTGATTTTTCAGAGGACCAATATTGTTGCTTACAATCCTTTTGCTCTTAACACATCTGTAGAATCCCTTAAGATTCTCAGCTTCTATGGTGGGGCAACCTCATAACTTCTTATAGCCCTCCTGATTGCTTTCTTAAGTGTTCTCCTGCATTTTTTATACTCCATAAGTACCTTATTTATTCCTACTTGCCTATACCTGTTATGCATCTTTTTTTTCTTAACTAGGGCCTCAATATATCTTAAAAACCAAAGTTCCATAACCTGTTATCCTTACCCTTTATTCTGACAGGCACAGACAAGCTTTATACTCAAAATTTCACTTTTGAGGGCCCCCCACTTAGCAGGTACACCTTTTCCAGAAAACAGCCTGTCCCAATCCATACTTGCCAGATCATTTCTGATACCATCAAAATTGGCCTTTCTCCAATTTAGAATCTCAATCCACAGACCAGAACTATCCTTTCCTATATTTATCCTATATTCCTTCATCGGGTTCTGGCCTGAAACGTTGACTGATCGTTTCCACGGATGCTGCCCGACCTGCTGAGGTCCTCCAGTGTGTTGTGAATGTTGCTCTATCTCATCTAGTCCTTTTACAATATAGGATTCTCAGTCAATATGTGTAGTGTTAAAATCACCCCCTATAGCAACCTCATTTATTGCAATAGTCTGTGATCTCTCTACAAATTTGTTCCTCTAGATCCCGTGGACTGTTAGGTGGTCTACAATGTAGCCCCATTAATGTGGTCATTCCTTTCTTATTCCTCCATTCTACCCATAAAGCCACATTAGACAAGTTCTCCAGTCTATCCTGACTGGACACTGCTGTGATATTTTCTCTGACTAGTAGTGTCACCCCTCCACCCTTTAATCCCTCACATTCTGTTGTGTGTAAAACAACAGAACCCTGGAACATTGATCTGTCAGTCTTGCCCCTTCTGCAACCAAGTCTTACTAATGGCCACAATATCATAATTCCATGTGTTGATCTGTGACCTGAGCTCACCTGTCTTTCCTACAATAGTTCTTGCATTTTCTCTTTCCTCTCTTTTCTATAAGCATATACCTCAGATAAATATTATGTGAAGATTTGTGGCAAATATGACTATATGATATATATGTACAATATCTGAAATACATCTTATGGAAATGTTTGATGATGAACTTCAATAAAAAATAAATTACAAAAAAAAAAGAGAAACATACGCAGCTCAGAACATTAGTTGCACCATGCTCAACCTTTTGATTCCTGACTTTGTCTGAGGTCTTTATAACATGTCTCCACTATTCATTCTGGCACTCTTGTTCCCATCCCCCTGCAACTCTAGTTTAAAACTCCTCAAACAGTCCCAATTGCAACTTGATGATGCAAATTCAGAATCAGATTTAATAGCACTGGCCTATGTTGTGAAATTTGTGTTATGTGACAGCATAATAATAAAAACTTTAAATTGGAAATCATACACACACACACATAAAATTTAAAGTTATATAAATAGCACAAAAAGAGTAAAAAGTAGTGAGGTAGTGTACATGGGTTCAACATCCATTCGGAAATCTGATGGCAGAGGGGAAGAAGCTGTTCCTCAATCATTGAGTGTGTGCCTTCAGGCTCCTGTGCCTTCTCCCTGATGGTAGCAATGAGAAGAGGGCATGTCCTGGGTGATGGGGCTCCTTAACGATGGATGCTGCCTTTCTGAGGCATCGTTCCTTGAAGATATGCTGGATGCTGGGAAGGCGAGTGCGCATGATGGAGCTGATGGAGTTCACAGCTTCCTGCAGCTTATTTCGATCCTGTGCAGTGATTCCCCCGACACCAGACGGTGATGCATCCAATTAGAATGCTCTCTATGGTACGTCTGTAGAAATCCGCCAGCGTCTTTGGTGCTGTATCAAATCTCCTTAAATTCCCAATGAAATACAGTTGAAATGTGCTGAATCTGGCAGTGCAGCCAAGACTCAGCAACGTGAACAGCAGGGGCAGAGCATACAACCCGGGGGGGGGGGGGGGGCTACCAGCGCTCAGCACGATAGAGCTACAGACGTTGCTCCCAACTCGCATTGACTGGGGTTGTACCGTTAAGAAGTCCAAGTTCAAGTTGCAGAGAGGAGAGCTGCATTCCAATGAGGACAGTTTACTCACCAGCCTTTGAGGGATGATCGTAGTAAATACCGAGCTGAAGTCAATGAGCAGTATCCTAGCGAATGAGGCATTGCTTTCAAGGTAGCACAGGACAAAGTGCAGGGCTGAGGCTATGGCATCTCAGTGCACTGGTTTTAACAGTAGGTGAATTGGAAAGGGTCCAGTGTGGCTGGAAGGTGACATTTTACATGATCCTATACCAGCTTCTCAAAGCACCTCATGATTGTTCAATTCAGTGCCACAGAGTGGTAATCATTTAGGCCAGTTACCAGTGCTCTTTTGAGCAATGGAATGAAGGTGGTTGCCTTGAAGCTTGCAGGGACAGTGGTCATGACATGCATCAACCCCAGCTTTCCAGGCAACCTTGACCCACTATAATTTGCCTCCCACTGAATTCAGGTCTATAGCAGACACCATCTCCCTGACCCTACACTCATCTCTAGAGCATTTGTACAGTGAAGCCACCTACGCCAGACTGTTTATTGATCACAGTTCTGCCTTCAATACTATTAATCCAAGCAAACTCATTATTAAACTTTGGATCCTGGGAGTTAATGCCTCCCTTTGCAGCTGGATTCTTGGCGTCCTGACCAACAGACTGCAGTCAGTAAAAATAGGCAGCAACACATCCCCCATGGTTTTTCTAAACACTGGTGCTCTACCATGCTGCGTCTTCCTCCTCCTACTCTACTCTTTGTACACTCGTTACTCATGGCCAGATGCTGCTCCAACTCTATCCACAAGTTTGCAGATGATATCACTGCAGTGGGCTACGTTTCAAGTAACAATGAATAGGGTACAGGAAGGTGATAGAGAGCTTAATGACATGATGTCATGACAACAACCTTTCTTGCAATGTCAACAATATAAAAGAGCTGGTCATTGACTTCAGAAAGATGCACATGTACCCTGTCTACAAAGGTGTAAAGTTGAGAGCTTCAGGTTCCCAGGTGTGAACATCACCAATGGACTGTCCTGAACCAACCACGTTGATGCATGTCCAAGAAACCTAACCAATACCTCCACTTCCTCAGGGTGCTAAAGAAATTCAGCATGTCCCCATCAAGTCTTCCTACCTTTCAACTGATGGACCACAGAAAGCATTTCGTCTGGACGCATTATTGCTTGGTATGGCAACTGCTCTGCGTCTGATGGTAAGAAACACAGAGAGTAGTGGACAAAGCTCAAAGGCATCAGCCTCCTTTCCATGGACTTTGTCTATACTTCTCACTGCCTCAGTAAAGCAGCCAGTATAAATCAAAGACCCCACCTACCCTAACAAGCTTTCTTCTTCCCTCTCTCATTAAATAGAAGTTACAAAAGCAAAAGGATATCTTGTAGCCCACTGTTATAAGGCTCTTGAATGGACCACTTGTATGATAAGGTGGACTCCTGGCCTCATAATAATCTTGCACTTTATCATTTACCTACACTACGATTTTTTTTTTAGTAGCTTTTACACGTTATTCTGCATTGTTACTGTTTTACCGTTATTCTAGCTCAATGCACCGTGTAATGATTTGATCTGTATAAACATTATGCAAGACAAGCTTTTCACTACATGTGACAATAATACCAAAAGATTCCTCTGGGCTTCACTCATTTGCAGTCACTTTTTTCAATTTAGAAAATACTTTTGATCATAATTCATTTTGCCAAAGAGTATGACTTCATACTTCTCAACATTAAACTCCATTTGTCAGAAATACACCCTACCTATTCATAAGGTTCGTCCATCGACATCGATGAAGACCTCGACACCATTAGTACTTTTTACGAGGTCGAGTTGCTAGCTCGACACTCAACTCGGCACGGATGGAAAGCGTGCCCGGGAGCGGCTCGACTGGATCTGAACTTGGGAGCCTTCGCTGCTGGAGTCCGGTGCTGATGTCACTGTGCCACCAGCCAGCTTTTGGTGTCGAGACTAGCGCTTGATTTGGATTTAAGCGAGGGAGAGTTGAGCAGCGTCAGCCTCACTCTCTCTTCTCAATTCCCATCTGGATCCAGTGGCAAGACAGAGTCTAGACGGCTGGAGATGGGGCTAGGCGCAGTGGATGACCAGGACATCTTCTGTGTCTTGTCACGCTCTACGCGTTCCACAACACTTGCAGAGACCGCCTTCTTGATCGTTGGACCTTCCATTGGTCTCGTCCGCTCAATCCGCAGGAGTCTGTCTTCACATGCTGGGATAGACAACCCCCTATCACACCGAGGGTTTGAGACCCGTCGGCTACCCTCACCTGGTTTAGCCGGCATGTCCAAGCCATTGCCCGGGGTGTGGCCGCTGTTGCATGCAAACAGCTACGGGGAGCCACAGGTGAGAGCTGAGTGCCAGGTGGGGACCAAAGGTGGGCAAACTGCTCTGAAAAGGATGCAACATGTTCCCCCACCAGAGGTGCTACCCCTCCCTGACACCCCATACACTCCCTATCTATTCATATAACAGAATCACAATATCCTTATCACAATATGCCCTTCACCTATTTGAAATCAGCAAAGATGGGAGCTTTAAATTTTGCTTCTTCCCCCAGGACATCAATGTACATAATGAACAAGTGAAGGTCAAGTCACTGGAATACAACACTAGTTACATTCTTCCAGACCAAAAGAAAATGACCCATTTATCCCAACTTTTCTTACATGATGGTCAGATCTCAATCCACACTGACATACTCTAATACCTTGGGCTCTAAGTTTATGTAGCAGCCTATTGTACACCACCTTGTCAAATGTCTTTTGGAAATCTAAATATACTATGTCTACTGGTTCCTCTCTAACAAATCTTCTCAGCATATCCTCAAAGAGTTTGAGAAAATTTGTCATACACAATTTACTTTCCACAAAATTATACTGACCACATTTGATTATATTCAGCTTTCCCGAAATTATTAGGCATTTCCTTTTTAATTTTTGACTCAAGCATTTTGCCAATAACAGATGTTAAACCAACTGTCTATAGCTCCCCATCTTCTATCTTTCTCCCTTCTTGAATAAGGGAGTCAACACAGTCTATTTTCCAATTTTCTGGTACCCTCCGGGAATTTGACAAGCTTCAAAAAAAAGTTCACTGAAATCGATCCTCTACCCCTGTATCAATTTCTTCTAACACCTTGCTTGATGTTCCAGCAATCTGTCTGTTTTTAGGCCCAGGAGTTTCTCTGTACTTTATTCCTTGTGATTGTGCTTTTCACAAGTTTGTCCACTTTATTAGAAATCAACCCATCTGTTATATTAGGCAATACTCTTTCGGGTAAAGACTGAGACAAAAAAAATTGATATAACGGATCTGCCATCTCTGTTCCCTATTATTAATTCAACTGCCTCATTCCCTTAAGCTCCCACACATACCTTAGTAATCTTCTTCCTATTTGTATATCCATACAAATGTTGTTTACTTTCTGTTGTGTCTATGCAACTACATATCAATTAAATAAAAGCATGCACACAGGAGATGGCTTTAACTGGTATTCACATTGGGGACAGAGGGGCGAGAGAGAGAGCGAGAGAGAGACAGAGAGAGAGAGAGAGAAATATGCATGCGTAGACAATAGATCAATGGGTAGTGCTGAGGGGTGTCACTGCTCTGAAAGAAATAGATCCATACATTACACTTGCCTATGACATGCAAGTTCTCTAAAGAACTTTTCCCTCCCTACTTATGAGCTTTTTAGTCTTTCACTACTGGATCCCAAATACTTTCCAGCCCACTGGCCTGCCACCAGCCCTTACGATTGATATCCCTACATTTTAATTTAACATTACCCTTAAGCCCTTTTTTAACCTCTGATTGTGCCACTTTTTTAAAAAAATAAAGTCCCTTTTTCCAATTGGGATAAAATCCTGCTGAGCGTTATGGACCAGCTGTTTGAATTATCTACTACTGTTCATCTTCTGAATTGTCTCTTACTCATTTCTCTAGTTCACATTGGACAACTCCACCATCATACCATTATAATTCTTCTTATTTAAGTTGAAGGCAATTTTGATTCTAAGCTGTTCACCTTCAAACTACACTCCGTTGTGCTGTTGCCATCATCTCCTAGGGCATGGGTCCCCAACCTGGGGTCTATGGACCCCCTTGGTTAATGGTAGGGGTCCATGTCATATAAAAGGTTAGGAACCCCTGTGACAGGAGGATTTTTAACAAGATCTTTTATTAGTCCTTTCTTATTACTCTTGACCCAGTCTGGAATGCCCTGTCCCTAGAAAGCTCCATAACGTAAGGTTATACGATGCAATCGCTGGCACACTCCACACATTCTTCCTTTACAATATACTTGCCAGCTCAGTTTCTCCAATCAAGATGTGGATTAAAATATGCCACGACAATTGCAGTTCACTTCAAGCATATTTGCCCATTTACTCTTTGCCTTATCACGAGGACATATTTTAGAGGCCTATGGATTGTTCCCACCCAGGTCTTCTTTCTCCTGCTTTCATGATTTCAACCCAAACTAAGTCTACATTACTCTCTACTTCCTGCACATTATGACTCAACACCACTCTGATATCTTCCTTATTGACAGCACTATCCTTTCTTCTTTCTCTTTCAGCCTGTTCTTTTGGACCTGGAAGGCCGAGTTCTGGTCACCATGAAAATGTATCTCCATAATGATATTAGATCATACTCAAGTGTTAAACTCAAGAGATTCTACAGATGCTGGAAGTGCAGAGTAACTCACAAAAAAAAATGCTGGATGAACTCAGTGGGTTAGGCAGCATTTATGGTAAGGAAAATACGGCCAATGTTTTGGACTGAGACCCTTCATCGGGAGTAGAAAGGAATGGAAAAGAAGCCAGAATAAGGTGGGGGGAAGGCAAGGAGTATAAGCTGGAAGGTGCTGGATGAAATCGGATAAGGGGGATGATAGGTGGGTTGAAGAGAAAAGTTGGGAGGTGATAGATGGAAAACATAACAAGCTGAAGAAGAAACTGGAAGGATTTCCTAGTGGCCAACCATTTTAATTCCCTCTTCATTCCCATATGTTGGTTCATGGCTGCCTCTATTGCCACGATAAGATCACTCTCAGATTGGAGGAGCAATATCTCATGCTCCATTTGGATAATCTCCAATCTGATGGCATGAACAACCATTTATACCATAAGATATAGGAGCAAAACTAGGCCATTTCGCCCAGAGTCCATTCTGCCATTTCATCATGGCTGATCCAATATTTCTCATTCCCAATCTCCTGCTTCTCCCTGTATGCCTCCATTCTCAGACCAATCAAGAACCTATTAACCTGTTTTAAATATACATAAAGACTTGGCCTCCGCAGCTGTCTATGGCAACAAATTCTACAGACTCACCACTCTCAGGCTAAAGAAATACCTCCTCATCTTCCTTCTAAAAGAATATTCCTCTATTCTGAGGTTGTGTCCTCTGGTCTTAGACTCTCCTACCATAGGAAACATTCTCTCCATATCCAGTCTATCAAGGCCTTTCACCATTCAATAGGTTTCAATGAGGTCACCCTTCATTCTTCTGAATTCCAGGTAGTACAGGCCCCAGAGCCATCAATCACTCCTCATATGACAAGCCATTCAATCCTGGAATAATTTTTGTGAACCTCCTTTGAACCCCCTCCAGTTTCAGCACATCCTTTCTAAAATAAGGGGCCCAAACCTGCTCACAATACTCCAAATAAGGCCTCACCAGTGCTTTATAAAGTTTCAACAATACATCCTCTAGTCCTATTCTAGTCCTCTTGAAAAGAATGTTAACATTGCTTTTGCCTTCGTCACCATTGACCAAACCTGCAAATTAACCTTTAGGGAATTTTGCACAAGGACTTCCAAGTCCCTTTGCAACTCAGGTTTTTTTTTGTATTTTTTTTATCCATTTAGAAAATCGTCACTTTCATTTCTTCTACCAAAATGCATGACCATGCACTTCCCAACACTGTATTCCATTTGCCAATTCTTTGTCCAAATCCATCTAAGTCCTTCTGTAGCCTCTCTACTTCCTCAAAACTACCTTCCCCTCCACCTATTTTCAAATCGTCTGCAAACTCTGCAACAAAGCCATCAATTCCATCGTCAAAATCATTGACATATAACGTAAAAGGATCAGTCCCAACACAGACCCCTGTGGAACACCACTAGTCATTGGCAGCCAATCTGAAAAGGCTCCCTTTACTTCCACTCCTTGCCTCCAGCCAATCAGCCAATGCTTTATCTATGCTAGAATCTTTCCTGTAATACCATAGGCTCATAGCTTGTTTAACAGCCTCATGCATGGCGCCTTGTCAAAGGCCTTCTGAAAATCCAAATACATAACATTAACCGATTCTCCTTTGTCTATCCTGCTTGTTATTTCTTCAAAGAATTCCAATAGATTTATCAGGCAAGATTTTCCCTCAAGGAAACCAAGATTTTATCATATGCTTCCAATTACCCCGAGACCTCATCCTTAGTAATCAACTCCAACATCTTCCCAACCACTGAGGTCAGACTAACTGGCCTATAGTTTCCTTTCTTCTGCCCCTCTTCCTTCTTAAAGAATAGAGTGACATTTGCAATTTTCCAGTCTTCTAGAACCATTCCAGAATCCAGTGATTCTTGAAAGATCATTACTAATGTTTCCATGATCTATTTAGCCACCTCTTTCAGAACTCTGGGGTGTATACCATCTGGTCCAGGTGACTTATCTACCTGCAGTCCTTTCAGTTTCCTAAGAATCTTTATCCTGGTAATGGTAACTTCACACACTTCATGACTCCTTAGAACTGGAACTTCCACCATACTGCTAGTGTCTTCCACAGTGAAGACTGATCCAAAATACCTACTCAGTCCATCCGCCATTTCCTTGTTCCCCATTATTACCTCTCCAGCATCATTTTCCAGAACATCCACTCTTGCCTGTTCTTTACACTTACTGTATCTGAAGAAACTTTTGGTATCCTCGTTCATATTATTGTCCAGCTTATTTTCTGATTCCATCTCTACCTTCTAAATGACTTCTTTAGTTACCTTCTGCTGGTTCTTAAAAGCTTACCAATCCTCTAACTCTCACTAGTTTTTGCTCTATTATATGCCCCCTCTTTGGCTTTTATGTTGGCTTTGACTTCTCTTGTTAGCCACTGTTGGTGTCATCTTTCTTCCTCTTGTTGCTATCTTCTTCCTCTTTGGGATGTATATACCTTCTGCTTTCCAAATTACTTCCAGAAATTCCAACCATTGTTGCTCTGCCATCATCCCTGCCAGTTTTCTTTTCCAATCAATTCTAACCAGCTCCTCTCTCATACCTCTGTAATTCCCTCCACCCCACTGCAACACTGATACATCTGACGTTAGCTTCTCCCTCTCAAATTTCTGAGTGAATTCAATCATATTATGATCACTTACCCCTAAGGGTTCTTTTACCTGAAGCTCACTAATCAATTCTGGTTGATTGCACAACACCCAATCCAGAATAGCTGATCCTCTGGTAGGCTCAACCATGAGCTGCTCTACAAAGTCATCACGTAGGCACTCTAGAAATTAACCCTCCTGCTCATCCTTTCAAAACAATGTGTATCCTTGGACATTAAGCTCCCAGATATAATCCTTCAGCCATGATTCACTGATGCCTACAACATCATACCTGCCAACCTGCAACTGTGCTACAAGTTCATCTGCCTTATTCTATATACTGAGCACATTCAAATATAACACCTTCAGTCCTGTATTCACCTTTTTGATTTTGTCCACCTTTTGCACTGCAACTCTTCATGTTGACTGCAATCTTGTCCTATCAACAGCCTCTACCCACTGCACATTGCCTCTATTTGTAAAGCAGTAACCTCATCTTCAGCTCTATTATCCACCTTTCCTACAATACTTCTTCCTTTGAGGTATAGGCAGCTCAGGACACTAGTTGTACCATCATTCCTAACTTTGTCTGATGTCTTACCAACATCTGCCTCCACAAACTGTTCTGGCACTCTGGTTCCCACCCCCTGCAACTCCAGTTTATCCTCATCATGTAGCATTAACAAACCTTCCCGCAAGGATATTAGGCCCCCTCCAGTTCAAGTGCAAACCATCCCTTCTGTACTGGTCCCACCTTCCCTGGAAGAGAGCCCAATGATCCAAAAATCTTCTGCCCTCCCTCCTACACTGACTCCTTAGCTACATATCAGACTGTATAACCTTCATAGTTTAAGCCTCACTAGCACGTGACATGGGTAGCAATCCTGAGATTACAACCCTGGAGGTCCTGCCCTTTAACTTAGCACCTAACTCCCTGCCTCCTTATTTAGAACCTCGTCACTCATCCTACCCATGTCATTGGTACCTGCATGGACCACAACTTTTGGCTGTTCACCCTCCCACGTAAGAATGCTGAGGACTCAATCCGAGATATCCCAGAGTCTGGTACCTGGGAGGAAACATACCATCCAGGAATCTCGTTCTAACAGAACCTCCTGTTCATTCCACTAACTAACAAATCCCCTCAGCACAGTGTGCCTCTTCTCCTCCCCTGCCCTTTCCCTTCCGAGTCACAGAGGCAGACTCAGTGCCAGAGACCCGGCCACTGTGACTTTCCTGTGTTAGGTCATCCACAGTGATATACCTGTTGTTGAGAGGGATACTCTGCAATGGCTCCTTATCCCCTTTCCCCTTCCTGACTGTCCCCCTATTTCCTGTATTCTACTTCTCTATATGTCCTATCTATCACCCCCTCAGTCTCCGGAGTTCATCCAGTTCCAGCTGCAACTCCTTAACACGATTTGTTAGAAGCTGCAGCTGGATGCATTTCTCACAGTTGCAGTCGCCAGGGACACTGGAGGGGAGGTCTCCCTGCCTTCCCACAAGAGGAGCATTTCACTACCCTGCCTGGCATCCTCATTGTCCTCGCTGAGCAGATATAAGGAAGGGAAGGGGAAAAAAAATCTTGAGCTTTTCTTCCCTTTGCTTTCTCTGAGTGAAGTCTCTCTTCGCTGAAGCCTCAAAGAGCTAAAGCCTCAAGATCACCACCCTGACTATGTCCATTCAGAAAACGGCCACTGTGCTTACCCCTGCTTTCCTTTAATTTGCCCTGGCTAATCAATCCCAAACGACAATTGGTTGCTGGTAAAAGCTCTTTTTTGCTTCCATGACCCACTGCTGCCTTTTTATCCTCAGACAGTGGACTTGATAAAAGTTCCCTCCTCTCCAAACTTCTGACATCCAGATTGGCCGCTGGTCAAAGCACTTTTTCCTTTAACTTCTGGTAATTTCTCCCCTCTCTTCACTTCTCTTTTTCCATTCCCCATTCTGGCTCCCCTTTACCCCTTCTCTTCTCCTCTCTTGTTGCCCCCTCCTCCTTCCCTTTCTCCTATGGCCCACTCTCCTATCCTATCAGTTTCCTCCTTCTTCTTTAGCCCTTTACCGTTCCCACCTATCGACTCCCAGCTTCCCACTTTATCCCACCTCCCCTCACACCTGGCTTCACCTATCACTTTCTAGCATCCCCTCCCCCACACCCACCTTCTTATTCTGGCTTCTTCCCCCTTCCTTTCCAGCCGTGATAAAGAGTCTCCACAGAAATGTCGATTGTATATTCCTTTCCATCGATGCTGCTTGACCTGCTGAGCTCCTGCAACATCTTGTGTGTGGTACTCACGTGCTGCTACTTATGCCATTCACTCACCTGTCATCTCTCATACCGGAAACACCACGTCCACTCAAATAAAGGCCACAAAGCCCTGATGTTTAAAAA
This sequence comes from Mobula hypostoma, assembly GCF_963921235.1. Classification (NCBI taxonomy): domain Eukaryota; kingdom Metazoa; phylum Chordata; class Chondrichthyes; order Myliobatiformes; family Myliobatidae; genus Mobula; species Mobula hypostoma. The sequence goes on along the minus strand of NC_086101.1, from coordinate 163,894,725 downwards.
AAAATTCTGGACTTGCTCTGTGCTGCAATCTTTTGCGTACATTCTCTGCACCATCCTGTCAATTGTTATTTGTTAATTGTACCCTCACTATCCTTTGCCAGCTCTCATTTTTCTTTTGATTTACTAAACATTGTATTCTTGGAAACTTCTAACCTTCTAGTTAGATCCCTGGACCTGGTCCTGGACTTATTTCATAATTTACTGGCATAATTTACATATTACTATTTAACTATTTATGGTTCTATTACTATTTATTATTTATGGAGCAACTGCAATGAAAACCAATTTCCCCCAGGATCAATAAAGTATGACTATGACTATGAAGACTGAAGCTCCTTTGAAAAAAAAAAATGCTATTTCGCATTCTGCCAGGACACTGGTCCCAGCAAACTTCAGATGAAACCAATCCTAATGGACTGGGCTCTCTCCTTCCCAAATATTAGAGTAATATAATACAAAAAAAGATGCCCTACAACTCAACTAGTCCACCTAACTAAGATTCCCATTTGCCCTCTAAAATTTTCCTATCCGTGTACCTGTCCAATTACCTTTTAAGTATTGTTAATACACTGGTGCTTGTGTCCTATGAAATATGGCTCACTTTACTCCACGCATTTACCTCCCTGATCCTCTTTCCTCGTCCTACCTATACTGTCCCATGTCCAAGAATCACAGCTGGATCCCCTTCCTCCTAATCCAAGTTCTTTGCCGGCCAATGATGGATTTTTTTGTGGTAGGAATAAACATATAATTTTGAGCACTTAAAACATTCTTCATTGAAAGTGCAACACTTCAAGTTGTTTATGCTTATAATAGATGCTAAATACAACTACTTAAATTTGCACCTTTTTTTTTAAAAAAAGACTATGAGCAAGAACTTTCTCTACATCCTGAGTTTGTACATGGAGTCAAAGTTCAAAGCAACCACAGCCTCATCTGCTAACTGCTTTTTCTCTTTGCAGAAGGAATCCATTTTCAACACATGATTTCCATATTTTGCATTTAGTTGCGAGACATTTGCTGAGAAAATTGGCCCAAATGGTTTCTTGTGATCTTTTAATTGACCTTTCTGCAATGGAAGCTTGGATCTTTTTGACTAAACTTCCCTGAGCAATACTTTTCTTATTCAGGTCCAGACATCAGTTTATCAAATCAGCACACATTCTCAGAAGCTGCAACGTTGTAAATACTGGAGAATAACCAAGAATGTTTACCAGTATTTCTAAATGGTGCTATTGCAGACAAGAAATTACCCAAAATAAGTTTATGCTGTGATTATAAAATATTATAGCCCCTAACAATCAAACACACAATTTCACACTCAACTGATTGGCAGAGGTTCCTTTGAAAAGTCATACAACTGTCTGTAGAGGAAACAGCCAAGTCAATAGGGATATTGCTAGATCCTATGATAAACTGAAATTTCAGCAAGACGCAATCTGGTTTCTGTGGATCAGGAAGAGTTTTCTACAACTGAGGCAAGTTCTTGGAAGACGACAAACAGGGATGATTAAACGTGCCCTCTTACAAGTGGTGACAGAATGTGTGGCATCATGTGCAAGTTGCCCCCTGCACACCCTTCGGTGTGTTAGTTGTTAACACTTCATTGTTTCGATGTACACATGAAAAATAAACCCAAATATTGAGAATTTGGTGAAAGGTGAGGGATCATATTTTCTGATCTCTTTAACGGACAGTCTGCTCAAAACAATTCATCGTCATTCATACAACCATTTTCTGACAGAACATGTAGCAGGATGCAAGTAGGAGATACAATTTAAAACACATGCATTTAATTAATTAAAAAGTCATTATCATTGTATTTAATTTGGCATCAAACTAATGAGTCTCATCCTGCCGACAGAATCTGAGTACTGAGATCTTCATCTTGGATCCCATGTCTCTTTTGTAACCTGGAATGACAACTCTGAGAACGAAGCTCAAGACCAGGCTTTCTTTTTCATAATTGTCACATGAGTATCAAAATATCGGAATATAGAATGAAATGTGCCATTTGTGTTCACGACCAACACTGCCAAAAGATGTGCTGTGTGTAGCCTGCAAGTGTCGCTGTGTCTGTGGCAGCAACAAAGCAAGCACACAATTTGCTAACCCGAACTACTAATACATATTTTGGAATGTGGAAAGAAAGCAGAGAACTTGGAGATAACCCATGAGGTCACAGGGAGAACATAAACACTCCTTACAGACAGCAGTGGAAATTGAAGCCCGATCTTCTGAATGAACACACTATACCTTTTCTAGGATCTGATTCTGGTCCTTGTTCTCAGCAAAACATGTGGAATGGTCTATAATTATTACACAACTTTTGTGATTTCTATCTTTCATGGACGGATGTAACAGTGATTAATAACCAAGACCTCCTGGCAGCGTTTGACGTGGTCACCACCAGATAATGACCCCTGAGCAACAATATCCTTAAAATATCTAGGCACTGGCTTGTGAAGCCCATGTACATTTTTTAAGAAGCTGTTACATTCTGAACCCTAATGAGTAATTAAAACTTTAGATAAAGTGCTTTGCAGATATTCCCCCAAGGCCTCCATCAGCAGTGCCCCCTACTGCACAGAAGTATGTCCTTCTGCCCTTTCATTTCATGCCAACCATCAGTTATCTATTTATACAAATCCTAGTTTATTATAACACAGACAAAATGCCGGAGGAACTCAGCAGGCCAGGCAGTATCTATGAAAAAGGGTACAGTCGATGTTTTAGGCCAAAGTTCTTCAGCAGGATGGGGTACCCCCACATTCCCAACAATTGCCCACAATATCCAGTTAACCTACCAATCTGCAAGACTTTAGAGCATGAGTGGAAACCAGGGCACCCAAAGGCATCCTAGTAAGTACAGGGTGCCAAGAACGGAAGAATTGAAACCCATGAATTGGTAAACCCACGTGGAAATCTATTGTGGTTCTTTGACCATGTCAGTCAGTACAAAACTATTATAAGTTGCTGAAAGAAATTCCCAAAGTAGAGGTCAGCTGCAGTCACAAAATCAGCTTCGTAAGACTGCAAATAAATAATCACTAGAATCTTTGCTGTGCTCAGCCTCTTACTAATTACTGTCACCCAGTACTTATGCGGCCAGTTCAGTCCTTTCTGGTCAATGGCAACTCCCCAGGATTTTAACAAAGGGTGAATTCAGCAAAGCTTAAGACTCTTTCTTCCTGAATTAAAATAACAAGAGCTAATATGTGGCAGATAGACCTTCCTACTTACTTTCCACTCTTAGTTTTGATATCATTTGAGACATTTTAATTATAGCTCTTACATTTATATCAAGGTCATTGATATGCAATGCATCTTTTTTTTGTCTCAGCATAATCTTAGTACAAATAATCTTCTAGTTACAACACAAGACAACAGCATCTGGGATAGGGCAATCAGCCCCTTAAGACTGCCCCAACATCAGCTGATCAGCCCCTTTTCTCTCCTGTGTCAGCTCTCCCCAACCTCAAATTCCCTGACCTTTCAAAAACTTACTCTTTAAATATCCACAATTTTTGAGTGTCCAGAAACCTCGAGGGTAAAGAACTCCAGAGATTAACCATCTTCTGCACGAAGAAAATCCCTTAACCTCTATCCAGTTTCCACCCACTAGGCCAACATTGCATCCATTTTTTTGATAAAATCCACACTTGCTGCAAGGAACGCAATACCCTGATTGACTGTTGCTTCAGCAAATTCATTTGGTTAGACTTGAACTTCCATATTGATTGTCCTTGATTTAATCAATTGCTTCCTAAAGAGGAAATTATAGCTTCTCAAGACATTTTTTAACCAATGAACACATCACAAATGCTTGTCCAACAGCCTTGTATTTGGTCTTCTAACAATAACACAGCAGAAGTTGTCCGGTCCTTTCGCCCTATGTCTGTTGCCATGACTGGAAAATAATGGTTAGCATCTTTGCTACTTCTACCCTTGCTTCTGATAACAGCCTGCGGTTTCTGATCAGGCAACTTATCTGCCATTAAAAGATCCAAAACACATTTAGGGCAGCATAGCAATTAGCGTCGCGATATTACAACTCAGAGCATCAAGAGTTCAGAGTTAAATTCTGGTGTTTGTACGTTCTCCCAATTACCATGTGGGATTTCTCTGGGTGCTCCAGTTTATTCCCACAGTCCAAAGACTTACTGGTTAATTGGCCATTGTAACTTGTCCTGTGATTAGGCCAGGGTTAAATATATGGGTTGCCGGGCAGTGAGGCTTTGTTGGGCCAAAAGCCCTGGTCCGCACTGTATCTCTAAATAAGATACTTTCTCTATTTCGACATATTGTTTCCAGTGTTTCACATTTTACCTGCAAGGATTTGATCAGTGTCTTTGGCGAAGACACTGATCAGAAAATATAGGAAGCCAAACTACTCGACTGCAGACATTTTCATGACATTCCGGGTTCACAATGAGAATAAGCTAAAGATGGTGTCCAGTCTCAGGTTTCATCCATCAGTGCAAGGCATTATTGCTGGTTAAGTCAGCAGTGCACGAGATCTTCATCCAAACAATGCCCCTTGCAAGTTCGGGGTTCTTTGAATGACATGCCAAAAATTCTAGCCCCAGAGTACAAAATGCAAAACCAAAATATATTTGTTTATAGGGTGTGAGAGACAAGTTAAAAGAAGTGCCGATTGTACTGAGATGATTCCCTCCAACTGAAGCTGCCAACCACATGAGGAGTTATCAAGCATAGCCTCCGGTTTTAGGAATGTTCTATTTAAGACTGTTATGGGAACTGTAACTAACAGTGAAGGCCTTGGGTTACATCGATAGTTAAATCTAGTAAGAACCAAAAGGTCATCAAATATTGGCTATAGCTCAGGGGAGTAAATCCTCCCAGTTGTACTGGGTATCTAAATGTCATCTGCAATCCAGTCACAGCTCACTTCTCAAATGTAAACTAATTCCCGAAAAGAAAGCCTTGTTTTTGACTAGGGGTAGTTTTTGATGGCTAAGTTCTGGTATCAGGTTAAAAATAAAACATTGCATGTGGTCACAGACCCTGAGAACTCTCAGGCCTCATTATATAAGCAGTGGGTTTCCCCACTCAATTTTCAGACCCGCAGGAAGCCTGAGAACCTTCCAGCTGAATTTCCTACAGGTTAGAAAAGATGTATTCTTAAAACAAAGTTGTTGTCCCTTCTGCAAGATTCTGTTTTGGTGCTGCAGTAAGAATTCTGGGTAAATATGAACAATAAGGCCCAGCCTGCAGAGTTTTAGTAACCTAACAGAAGCTTCCATGGAAAGAGGTCAGAGCAAGAAATAAAGTTGTCTTCCATGCCAGGAGCAGAAACTCCGATAAAAATCATGCCCAATTAAAACATAGAGTTAGTGCTGAAGTCATCAGCTCCCAGAAGTTCATAGCAACAGCCTGAATTCAGCACAGAAACACTCCGATGAAGTTGGACTGTAGGTATATACTCCTTCCACTGCCACCAATCTCAAGAATACAAATCCTTCTACACTATCCTACTCAACAGTCGTCTTCTTTTAATCATATCCTTTAATACCCAGCAGCAAGAGTACCCAGCCATAAGAGTACACCATCCTCAATATTACATATTGTGGCGACCCACTTTCTGGCATTCACGAACCGGCTCACAACAGCGCGCGCAGGCAGAGGGCCGGCCCCGAAAAGGGCGCCAGGCCATCTTCACCAGCAGGGGGAAAATTCCGCGCGCAGAAAGGGTCTGGGAATATGCATTCCGCACAGCAATCCCGCCCAGGGAGGGCAGGAACGGTAAGGCTTTAAAGCAGGCCGCGAAGTTTGAATAAATCTCTTTCATCGCAACTCTAACTCACCGACTCTGTGTGGTTATTCTAGCGCTGTGTGTAGCACATCGCTACAATTGGTGACCCCAACGGCCCAAACGATATTTTGACCAGAGATGACCGACGCTGTATCTGTTCACGCAGTTTCATTAAAACTGCCAAGCTTCTGGCAGCTGCAACCCCATTTATGGTTCGAACAAGCAGAAGCACAATTCTACATTTGGCAGATAACCTCGGAGTCCACTCACTACTACTACGTGCTGAGCTCACTCGACCAGGAGACTGCTGCACAAGTTAAGGAGTTTATACAGTCGCCCCCGGAGGACGGCAAATACACAGCATTCAAAGCCCTGCTCATAAGGACTTTTGGACTCTCACGGCGCGAATGAGCACGCCGCTTAATGCACCTGGATGGTTTGGGAGACAGGCCGCCGTCAGCATTAATGAACGAGATGCTGGCCCTGGCTGAAGGACACAAACCCTGCCTCATGTTTGAGCAGGCGTTCCTAGAGCAACTGCCCGAGAACATATGCCTGCTGCTGTCCAACGCAGATTTCAGCAACCTCCGGGAGGTGGCGGCCCGAGCAGATGTGCTGTGGAATGCCAGGAAAGAGAGAGGGGCATCCGTCGCACAGATCACCAAGCCGCGTGCCCAACGACAGACCAGACCAGGCCCGGCAGCAGAGCCTACAAAACCCGGTGACGGGAGTGAGGAGCCCAACGAACAATGGTGTTTCTACCACCAGCGGTGGGGCACAGAGGCCCGCCGCTGCAGACCACCCTGCAAATTCCCGGGAAACGCCAGGGCCAGCCGCCGCTGATGGCCACGGCGGCTGGCCATCAGGACAGCCTCCTGTACGTCTGGGACAAGCAGTCGGGACGCTGCTTTTTGGTCGACACCGGAGCGGAGATCAGTGTCTTACCTCCAACGAGTTATGACACCCGCAACAGAGACCTGGGACCCACCCTGAGGGCCGCTAATGGCAGCACAATACGAACCTACGGCACCCGCACGGTACGGCTACAGTTCAGCTCCAGCCAATTCACGTGGGACTTCACACTGGCCACCGTGGCCCAACCACTGCTGGGGGCAGATTTTCTACGAGCCCACAGCCTGCTGGTCGACCTGCAAGGGAAGCGATTAGTCCACGCCAAGACTTTTCAAACGTTCTCCCTGGGTGAAGCACAGTTGCCAGCCCCACACCTGGACTCCATCACGCTGTCCGACGATGAATTCACCAGGGTCCTGGCGGATTTCCCATCAGTACTGACACCGCAGTTCACGGCGGCCATGCCCAGACACGGAGTACAGCACCACATCCCGACCCAGGGACCACCCCTCCACGCCCGTGCTCGAAGGCTTCCCCCGGACAAGCTCCGACTGGCGAAGGAGGAGTTCAAGAAGATGGAGGAATTAGGGATCATTCGACGGTCCGACAGCCCATGGGCCTCCCCCCTGCATATGGCGCCCAAGGCAATGGGGGGCTGGAGACCATGCAGTGACTACCGCAGACTGAATGAGGCTACAATGCCAGACCGCTACCCTGTGCCGCACATTCAAGATTTCGCAGCAAACCTACACGGCACAAGGATCTTTTCCAAGGTAGACCTCGTCCGGGGATACCACCAAATCCCTGTATATCCAGACGACATCCCTAAAACAGCACTTATCACCCCGTTCGGACTTTTCGAATTCCTCCGAATGCCGTTTGGTCTAAAGAATGCCGCACAGACTTACCAGCGGCTAATGGACGCGGTGGGACGCGACCTGGACTTTGCATTCATCTATTTGGACGACATCCTCATAGCCAGCAGTAGTCGGCAGGAGCATCTGTCCCACCTCTGCCAGCTCTACTCCCGCCTGAGCGAATTCGGCCTTACAATCAATCCAGCCAAATGCCAGTTCGGACTCGACACCATCGACTTCCTGGGCCACAGAATTACTAAAGACGGGGCAACCCCGCTGCCTGCAAAGGTAGACGCGGTCCGCCACTTCCCCCGACCCAACACAATCGAAGGCTTGCAGGAATTCGTGGGTATGGTGAATTTTTACCATCGTTTCCTCCCCTCAGCAGCCCGAACCATGCGCCCCCAGTTCACCCTGATGTCGGGTAAGGGCAAGGACATTACCTGGGACGAAGAGGCCACAACCGCTTTCGTTAAAACCAAAGAAGCCTTAGCAAACGCCGCGATGCTAGTGCACCCCAGAACGGACGTTCCTACTGCCCTAACGGTGGACGCATCCAACACAGCGGTCGGTAGAGTGCTGGAACAACTCATCGAGGGTCGCTGGCAACCCCTGGCGTTCTTCAGCAAACACCTACGACCACCCGAACTCAAATACAGTGCTTTCGACCGGGTGCTATTGGCACTATACCTGGCAATCCGGCATTTCAGGTACTTCTTAGAAGGTAGGCCCTTCACCGCGTTCACAGGCCAAAGACCGCTTACCTTTGCGTTCACTAAGGTGTCCGACCTCTGGTCGTCCCGCCAGCAGCGACATCTGTCCTACATCTCCGAGTACACGACGGACATCCGGCATGTCTCTGGAAAGAACAATGTCGTGGCAGACGCACTTTCCAGACCTACCGTACAGGCGCTGTCCCAGGGGGTGGACTATGCAGCGCTGGTGGAGGCACAGCAGGCAGACGCTGAGATCCCCAGTTACAGGACTGCAGTCTCCGGTTTGCAGCTCCAAGCCCTCCCCGTAGGCCCAGGTGAGAGGACCCTACTATGTGACGTAGCTACCGGCCAACCCCGCCCCGTCGTCCCAGCAGCCTGGCGCCGGTGGGTTTTCGACTCCATTCACAACTTAGCGCACCCCTCCAACAGGACAACTGTCTGGCTGGTCGCCAACAGGTTCGTGTGGCATGGACTTCGTAAACAGGTCAGTGAATGGGCCAAAACGTGTATGCAGTGCCAAACGGCCAAGGTGCAACGGCACACCAAGGCTCCACCGCAGCGGTTCAAACCCACCCGCCGGAGGTTCGACCACATCCATGTGGATATCGTGGGGCCCCTGCCAGTGTCGCGAGGAGCGTGGTACCTCCTAACTATGATAGACCAGTTCACCAGATGGCCAGAGGCAGTCCTGCTCACCGACACCACCTCCGAATCCTGTGCCCGAGCACTGATCGCAACCTGGGTAGCACGCTTTGGGGTACCGGCCCACATTACCTCCGACAGGGGCGCCCAGTTCACCTCCAGCCTGTGGTCGGCTATGGCCAGCCTTTTAGGAACACAGCTACACCACACAACTGCCTACCACCCACAGTCGAACGGACTAGTGGAGCGCTTCCACCGTCATCTGAAATCGGCTCTCATGGCCCACCTGGAGGGGCCTAACTGGGTGGACGAACTTCCCTGGGTCCTGCTCGGAATCCGCATGGCGCCCAAAGAGGATCTACACACCTCGTCGGCTGAGTTGGTGTACGGCGCGCCCCTGGTTGTCCCAGGAGAGTTCATACCAGCCCCAAGGGGGCAAGAGGAAGAACCCACAGCAGTCCTGGACAGACTACGGGAGAGGCTCGGTAACCTGGCCCCCATCCCCACTTCACAGCACGGACAGAGCCCGACCTGCGTACCCAAAGACTTGCAGAACTGTAAGTTTCTTTTTGTACGACGGGGCGGACACCGGGCACCGCTACAGCGGCCCTACGAGGGACCGTTTAAGGTGATCAGGAACAACGGGTCCACGTTCGTGCTGGACATTGGGGGGAGAGAGGAGGTATTCACAGTGGACCGACTCAAACCGGCCCATGTGGACTTGGCGCAACCAGTCCAGGCTCAGGCACCGCGGCGCAGGGGCAGACCTCCCAAACAGAGGCCGATCCAGACTGTGGACACTGGGGGAGGTATCGCCGGTTCTGCGGGGGGGTTATGTGGCGACCCACTTTCTGGCACCCACGAACCGGCTCACAACAGCGCGCGCAGGCAGAGGGCCGGCAGCAAAAAGGGCGCCAGGCCATCTTCACCAGCAGGGGGAAAATCCCGCGCGCAGAAAGGGTCTGGGAATATGCATTCCCCACAGTAGTCCCGCCCAGGGAGGGCGGGGACGGGAAGGCTTTAAAGCGGGCCGCGAAGTTTGAATAAATCTCTTTCATCGCAACTCTAACTCACCGACTCCGTGTGGTTATTCTAGCGCTGTGTGTAGCACATTGCTACAATATTCACATTAGTGTTACTCACATCAACATTACACAACTCGCCTTGTTCCCCTTACAGCACTCACGTGTATAATCTATTAAAACTTAGTGGTCATTCCAGGATAATTAGCTTCTCTCACAGCTGCTGTTGCTCGAAAGAAATAAATTTTCTTCAATGTCTTTGCCCTTGGGCAAAGATTCTAAATTACTGATCCCGAAGACCATCGCTGAAGCCGTCAGCGCAGGAGTTGAGTGGGCAAAGAGGTCCCGACCCTCCAAGCAGACCATTTCCTTTGTCAGAGCTGGGGAGCAGCCAATACCTGCCAAAAGAACATCTGCAGGCATTCTGACCTCTGCAAGGGACTGGCAGCTAGCTAGCTTGGAAGATAGCTTGGAAGAGGCCTTTGAAAGGAAGTACGCAGGACTGGTCAGCAACTGTCAGCAGGCTGGATGGAGAGCGAGGTGTCTCCCAGTGGAGGTTGGTTGTAGGGGATTCGCAGCCCGTTCCTTAGTTAGTGCCTTCAGCATTTTGGGCATCGAGGGAGAGAGGAAGAGGAGAGCCATCCGCAGTACCACCAATGCAGCAGAGAGGGCCTCAAGATGGCTGCGGCTCAAAAGAGGGGAGCCATGGAGTCATAAGTAGCTAGCCATCTGGACATAAGCTGGGGTCTGATCAGCCCCGGCTGGGTCACCTGGAGGAGGTTGTATGATGTTGAAAGACCCGAAACACCCGATGATTCCAGGAACATCACTGAAGATGTGTCCAGAAGCATCAATAGATGTATGTACGCAACTCCTGAACTCGGCCCAAGCAGCTGCTTTTCGAAGTGTAGATGCAATGATGACAGATTAATGTACTTGCTGGCCACTTTATTAGGTACACACAAAGCAAATATATAATCAGCCAATCATTTGGCAGCAATGCAATGCATAATACGTGGTCAAGAGGTGTTCTGCAGACCACACATCAGCACAGAGAAGAAATGTGGTCTAAGTGACTTTTACCATGGAATGGTTGTTGGTGCCAGACAGGGTGCTGATCTCCTGGGACTTTCACACACAACAGTCTCCAGGCTTACAGAGGATGGTGCGAAAAGCAAAATAATATATATTCAGTGAGCAGTAGTACTGTGGGCGAAAATACCTTGTTAATGAGAGGTCAGAGAAGAATGGTCAATTGGTTCAAGCTGACAGATATGCGATTGTAACTCAAATAACTGCACGTTAAAACAGTGACATGCAGAAGAGCATCTCTGAATGCACAACATACCAAACCTTGAAGTGAATGGAGCCTATAGTGGCTGATGATCACTCCAGATTCCACTCTTGTACCTAACAAAACAGCCACTGAGTGACGGCAAATAAAGCTGATCCTCGACTCCCATTGGATAATTAGATGTCTTGGTTTTAACATGAATCTTTAATTCAAAATGATTGCAACAACAAAATTCTGCAGGCCAGGTAGAGTCTATGGATTAAAAAGAAAAATCAGAATTAATGTGTCAAGTTAAAAACCTTTCGTTAAGAAAGAAAAAAAGTCTTTAAGCTTCAGAGTGAACAGACTGTTGCAGGTTTTAGTTTAAAGGGAGGGGAGTACACAGCATCCAGTGATCATAGAGTGGTCTCCTTTACAGTAGAAAATTCAAACATATTCAGATCGCAGGGGTCACCCCAAGGTTCCTTTTGTTTGTCACTTTAAATCCTCCATTCCACATCTTCTCTGACCTGTTTCCCTGTGGCCTTCAGCACTGTTATAATAAAGCTCAAGACGAGTTTGAGCACCTCATTTTGTCTGCACATGGTGCAAACTCCCAAATTCACTATCCAATTCCTCCAATAATTAGGTAAGGCAGAAAAGGCCATTTTTCCTAGCAACAAAAATCTATTACTTAAGTCATATTTGCAGCTACACCATCTCATATCCATCTATGAAATTGGCTGTATTATTCTCTTTTTTTGAACAAGCGCACTGACCTGCTATTTGCAACACTTCACACTTTATCGTTCTGAGAAAACTCATTCCCACAGTGTGGCAGACAGTTAACACCCTTTCCAGTTAAGGCAATGATTCATGTGAACCTCATCTGCTGCACTCAGCTCATCGCCACCCTATCCCTTCCCTCAAGTACAACTCCATCTGTGACTCCCCAGTCCACTCATTCCTCCCCACCCATCCCTGCCACACTCCCCTGAAATCGCAGGAGGTAAAACACTTTGTTGTCACATCTCCTTCTTTATCACATCCAGTGATCCAAAAAGCTCTTCAGGTGAGACAAAGGTTCTCATGCACCTCCTCCTACCTACTACATTTGGTGCTCCCAATATGCCTCCTCTACATCAACACCACATCACACACATTGCGCGACAATTTAGCAGAACAACTGAATGGCCATCCTGGACTCCCAGTTGCATGCTATTTCAGTTCACCTTCCCAAACTAACCTGTCCACCATCAACCTTCTCCGTGGTGCGGCCAAACACAAGTTAGAGGACTAACACCTCATATTCCACCTGGGTAGTCTACAACTCAATGGCAAGAACACTTGAGTTTTCCAATTTTACATAATCTCCTCTCCCCTCTCCCCCCTCGGTAATTCAATGAGTCAAAGTGCTTTCTACTGTACATCTTTAGAAATTTGCAGGAGACTTTGGTGACAAATCAAACCTCCTCAAATCTCTAACGAGAAGAGGCACTGGCATGCCTTCTTAGTAATTGTATCAGTGTGTTGGGCCCAGGCAGATCGCCTGTGATGCTGGTGCAGAGGAACTTAAAGCTGTTCACCCTTTCCACTGCCGGCCCTTCAGTGAGGACTGGCTTGAGTTCTCCCAAACTCCCCTTCCATAATCAGATCTTTGGCCTTGCCGACATTGAGTGCGAGGTTGTTGTTGTGACACTCAACAAGCTAATCTATCTCACTCCTCCACACCTCTACATCACCATCCGAGTTTCTGCCAACACTGGTGAATTTATAGATAACATTTGAGCTGTGCATAGCCACACAGTCAGTAGAAACGCAGGCTGAGCATGCAACCTTGGGGTGCGTCTTTGTCAATTATCAGCGAGGAAGAAATATTATTACTGATCCGCACTGACTGAGGTTTCCAGATGATGAAGTTGCAGAGGGAGGTACAGAGTCCCAGGTTTCAAAGCTCACTGATTAGTATTGAGGAGATCCTGGCTTTCAATGACAAGCTTAGATATAGGCATCCGTTAGTCTCGTGAGACCTTGGATTTGCACCTTGGAAGGTTTCCAGGGCGCAGGCCTGGGCAAGGTTGTATGGAAGACCGGTGGTTGCCTGTGCTGCGAGTCTCCCCTCTCCACGCCACCAATGTAGTCCAAGGGAAGGACACTAGGGCTGATACAGCTTGGCACCAGTGTTGTCGCAGAGCAATGTGTGGTTAAGTGCCTTGCTCAAGGACACAACATGCTGCCTTAGCTGAGGCTCGAACTAGTGACCTTCAGATCACTAGACCAACACCTTAACCACTTGGCCACGCGCCAACACAATGACGAGCTATACTTGATAAAAAGCAGCTTCATGCACATTTTTCTGTTGTCTAGGTGCTCCTAAGCCAAGTGCAGAGCCAGTGAAATTGTGTCCTCTGTAAACACAAGGAAATCTGCGGATGATGGAAATTCAAGCAACACACACAAAATGCTGGTGGAACGCAGCAGGCCAGACAGCATCCATAGGAAGAAGCACAGTTGATGTTTCGGGCCGAGACCCTTCATCAGGACTAACTGAAAGAAGAGATAGCGAGAGATTTGAAAGTGGGAGGGGGAGGGGGAGATCCGAAATGATAGGAGAAGACAGGAGGGGGAGGGATAAAGCTAAGGGCTGGGAAGTTGATTGGCAAAAGGGATACAAGGCTGGAGAAGGGAGAGGATCATGGGACGGGAGGCCTAGGGAGAAAGAAAGGGGGAGGGGAGCACCAGAGGAAGATGGAGAGCAGGCAAGAAGTTATTGTGAGAGGGACAGAAAGAGAAAAAAAAGAGAAAAAAGTAATAAATAAATAAGGGATGGGGTAAGAATAGGAGGAGGGGCATTAACGGAAGTTAGAGAAGTCAATGCTCATGCCATCAGGTTGGAGGCTACCCAGACGGAACACAAGGTGTTGTGTTCTAAGTGAGGCGACATTTCACCTGTGAGTCTGTTGGGGTTATCTACTGTATCCGGTGCTCCCGGTGTGGCCTCCTGTATACCGGTGACACCCAATGTAGTCTGACAAGCACCTCAGCTCCATACGCCAGAAAAAGCCGGATTTCCCAGTGGTCACCCATTTTAATTCCACTTCCAATTTCTATTCTGAAGTGTCTATCCATGGCTTCCTCTACTGTTGCGATGAGGCCACACTCAGGTTGGAGGAACAACACCTTACATTCCGTCTGGGTAGACTGCAACCTGATGCCATGAACATTGATTTCTCAAACTTCTGGTAATGCCGCCCCCAGTCCCCTTTCTCACCTCATCTCCTTGCTTGCCCATCACCTCCCTCTGGTGCTCCTCCCTCCTCTTTCTTCCATAGCCTTCTGTCCTCTCTGATTGGATTCCCCCTTCTCCAACTCTGTATCTCTTTCACCAATCAAATTCCGAGCTCTTTACTTCACCCTTGTCCGTCCTGATTTTACCTATCATCTTCTGTTTTTACCTCCCCTCCCCCTACCTTTTAACTCTACTCATTTTTTTTTCTCTCTAGCCCTGCTAAAGAGTCTCAGCCCGAAACGTCGACTATACCCTTTTCCATAGATGCTGCCTGGCCTGCTGAGTTCCTCCAGCAAATTGTGTGTGTCGCTCAGATTTCCAGCGTCTGCAGATTTTTTCTTGTTTGTCAAAGGCTTTTAAATGGCTTTTCTTAAAATACCTGACAAGAATAAAATTAAATAATACAATATTACACAATTCCATTAATGACATGTTACAGCACTAACAATTATAAACATTACTGGTGGTGGGAAAAAGAAATGGCCTACTAGGGAAAGTCACAGCAAGCAGGTCACTGGCGTTGAGTCCTGTTCTGCGGCTCAGAAGGGAATTCGGGGGAGAAGAGGAGTGCAGTAGTATCAGGAGATTCCATAATGAGAGAGCGGAAAGTAGATTCTGTGGACATGCAGGAGATACCTGGATGGCAAGTTGCCTCCCAGGTGCCAGGGTCAGGGATATCTCACTTTGGGTCCACAGCGTTCTAAAGGGAGAGGATAGGTATCTGGAGGCCTTTGTACATTTTGGTACCAACGACATAGATAGGAAAAGGGAGGCGGTCCTGTAGAGAGAATATTGGGAGTTAGGCAGAAGCTGAAAAGCAGGACCTCCAGGGTCGTAATCCCTGGATTGCTGCCTGTGCCACGTGCCAGTAAGGGCAAGAATACGATGATTTGTCAGATGAATGCGTGGCTAAGGAATTGGTACGGGGGGGAGATGGGGAGGGCTTCGGATTTCTTGATCAATGGGATCTCTTCTGGGGAAGGTATGACCTGTACAAAAATGACATATTAAACCTGAAGCCGAGGGGGCCAATATGCTTATGGGCAGGTTTGCTCGAGCAGTTGGGGAGAGTTTAAACCAATTTGGCAGGGTGATGGGGCAGTTGGTGGTAAAAGTAAATGTAGTGTGTAGTGAGGCTGTGAAGAAGGCGGGGTAAAATTGCAGTCAGTGAGATGAGTTAAAGTGTAACGGGGGGGGGGCAAAATTTAAAAAGGGTGACCAATACAGGACAGAAAGTGTTGCATTCGAATGCAAGCAGTATACGGAACAAGGTAGATAGTCATAGTCATAGTCATACTTTATTGATCCCGGGGGAGATTGCTTACAAGATAATCTTGTAGCCAATCTCCAACTTCCCAGGTATGAAGTTGTGGACATCTCTGAGCTGGGGCTGAAAGAAGATGATTGTTGGGAGCACAACGTATCAAAAGGATAGGCAGAGGCAGCCGGGTGGCTCTATAGGTAAAAATTGAAATCAAGTCCTTGGAAGGAAGTGACGTAGAATTAGAAAATGTGGAATCCTTGTGGATAGAGTCAAGAAACTGCAAGGGTAAAAATACCCTGATGGGAGTTATATACAGGCCTCCAAACAGCAGCCAAGGATGCGGGCTACAAATTAAAATGGGAGACAGAAAAAGGCATGTAAAAAGGGCAATGGTGCAGTAGTCATGAGGGATTTCAACATGCAAGTAAATTGGAAAAATTAGATCGGAGCTGGATCCCAAAAGACAGACTGTGTAGAATGCCTACAAGATGGCTTTTTAGAACAGCTTGTGACTGAGCCCACTAGGAGAACAACAATTAGGGATTGGGTGTTATGTAATGAGCCAGATTTGATTAGGAAGCTTAAGAACATAAGGTAAAGGAACCTTAAGGAAGCAGTAATTATAATATGATGGAATTCACCCAGCAGTTTGAGAAGATAAAATCAAATGTATTAGTATTACAGTGGAGGAAAGGGAATTACAGAGGCATGAGAGAGCGCTGGCCAAAGTTGATTGGAAGGGGACAGCAGCAAGAATGATGGCAGCAACACACATCAAAGTTGCTGGTGAACGCAGCAGGCCAAGCAGCATCTCTAGGAAGAGGCGCAGTCGACGTTTCAGGCCGAGACCCTTCGTCAGGACTAACTGAAGGAAGAGTGAGTAAGGGATTTGAAAGCTGGAGGGGGAGGGGGAGATGATAAATGATAGGAGAAGACAGGAGGGGGAGGGATGGAGCCGAGAGCTGGACAGGTGATAGGCAAAAGGGGATACGAGAGGATCATGGGACAGGAGGTCCGGGAAGAAAGACGGGGGGGGGCGGGTGACCCAGAGGATGGGCAAGAGGTATATTCAGAGGGACAGAGGGAGAAAAAGGAGAGTGAGAGAAAGAATGTGTGCATAAAAATGAGTAACAGATGGGGTACGAGAGGGAGGTGGGGCCTAGCGGAAGTTAGAGAAGTCAATGTTCATGCCATCAGGTTGGAGGCTACCCAGACGGAATATAAGGTGTTGTTCCTCCAACCTGAGTGTGGCTTCATCTTTACAGTAGAGGAGGCCGTGGATAGACATGTCAGAATGGGAATGGGATGTGGAATTAAAATGTGTGGCCACTGGGAGATCCTGCTTTCTCTGGCGGACAGAGCGTAGATGTTCAGCAAAGTGGTCTCCCAGTCTGCGTCGGGTCTCACCAATATATAAAAGGCCACATCGGGAGCACCGGACGCAGTATATCACCCCAGTCGACTCACAGGTGAAGTGATGCCTCACCTGGAAGGACTGTTTGGGGCCCTGAATGGTGGTAAGGGAGGAAGTGTAAGGGCATGTGTAGCACTTGTTCCGCTTACACGGCTAAGTGCCAGGAGGGAGATCAGTGGGGAGGGATGGGGGGGACGAATGGACAAGGGAGTTGTGTAGGGAGCGATCCCTGCAGAATGCAGAGAGAGGGGGGGAAGGAAAGATGTGCTTAGTGGTGGGATCCCGTTGGAGGTGGCGGAAGTTACGGAGAATAATATGTTGGACCCGGAGGCTGGTGGGGTGGTAGGTGAGGACCAGGGGAACCCTATTCCTAGTGGGGTGGTGGGAGGATGGAGTGAGAGCAGATGTACGTGAAATGGGGGAGATGCGTTTAAGAGCAGAGTTGATAGTGGAGGAAGGGAAGCCCCTTTCTTTAAAAAATGAAGACATCTCCCTCGTCCTAGAATGAAAAGCCTCATCCTGAGAGCAGATGCGGCGGAGATAGAGGAATTGCGAGAAGGGGATGGCGTTTTTGCAAGAGACAGGGTGAGAAGAGGAATAGTCCAGATAGCTGTGAGAGTCAGTAGGCTTATAGTAGACATCAGTGGATAAGCTGTCTCCAGAGACAGAGACAGAAAGATCTAGAAAGGGGAGGGAGGTGTCGGAAATGGACCAGGTAAACTTGAGGGCAGGGTGAAAGTTGGAGGCAAAGTTAATAAAGTCAACGAGTTCTGCATGCGTCCAGGAAGAATGATGGCAGAGTAGCAATGGCTGATGTTCTGGGGGAAATTCAGAGATACATCCCAAAGATGAAGTAGTATTCTAAACAGAGGATGTGGTAACCATGGCTGACAAGGGAAGTCAAAGATAGTGTGAAAGGAAAAGAAAGGGCATATAATATAGCAAAAAATAGTGGGATGATAGAGGATTGGGAAACTTAAAAATCAAAAGAAGGCAACGGAAAAAGCCATAAGCAGAGAAAAGATAAAGCAAAGGTAAGCTAGCCAATAATATAAAAGAGGAAACAAAAAGTTTCTTCAGATATATAAAGATTAAAAGAGAGCCAAGAGTGGATATTGGACCAGTGGAATATGACATTGGGGAGATAGTAATAGGGGACAAACTGAATATGTATTTTGCATCAATTTTCACTGTGGAAGACATCAGCAGAATGTCAGAAATGTGAGTGTTGGGGGCAGAAGTAAGTTTTAGTTGCTATTACTAAGGAGAAGGTGCTTGGGAAGCTGAAAAGACTGTAGGTAAATCAGTCACCTCTTCCGGATCGACTACACCCTCGGGTTCTGAAAGAGGTAGCTGAAGAGATTGGGGAGGCAGTAGTAATGAGCTTTCAAGCATCACTAAATGCTGAAATGGTTCCTGAGGACTGGAAAATTGTCACTCCACACTTCAAGAAGGGAGGAAGGCAAAAGAAAGGAAATTATAGTCCAGATAGCCTGACATCAGTGGATGGGAAGACATTGGGAGTCCATTATTGAGAGTGAGATTTTGGGGTACTTGGAAGCACATGATAAAATAGGCCAAAGTCAGCATAGGTTTCTCAAGGGGAGAACTTGCCTGACAACTTTGTTCAAATTCTGAGGAAATAACAGCAGGATAGACAAAGGAGAGGCAGTAGATATTGTTTATTTGGATCTTCAGAAGGCCTCTGACAAGGTGCCACACATGAGTCTGTTTAACAAGTTAAGAGCTCATGGTGTTACAGGAAAGATACTAGCATGGATAAAAGATCGGGTGACTGGCAGGAGGCTAAGAGTGGGAGTAAGGGGACCTTTTCTGGTTGGCTGCCAGTGTCTAGTGTCACAGAAGCTGGTGTTGGGACCATTTCTTATCACACTATATGTCACAGATTTGGAGGAAGGAATTGATAGCTTTGTGGCCAGATTTGCAAATGATACAAAGATAGGTAGAGGGGCAGGCAGTGTTGAGGAAACAAAATCTGCAGAAGGATTTAGACAGATTGGGGAAATAGGCAACAAAGTGGCAGATGGAATATAATGTAGGGAAGTGTATGGTCATGCATTTAGCAGAAGGAATAAAGGTGCAGAGGGACTTGGGAGTCCTCATGCAGGATACCCTAAAGGTTAACTTGCAGGTTGAGTCAATGGTAAGGAAGGCAATTGCAATATTAACACTCATTTTGAGAGGACTAGAATACAGCAAGGATGTAACGCTGAGGCTTTATAAAGCATTGGTCAGACCACACTTGGAGTATTGTGAGCAGTTTTGGGCCTCTTATCTAAGAAAAGATGTGCTGGCATTCGAGAGGACCCAGAGGAGAATTATCCCAGGAATGAAAGGGTTACCATACTAGGAGTGTTTGATAGCTCTGGGCCTGTACTCTTTGGAGCTCAGAAGAATGTGGGTGGTTGGGGGTGGGGGAGGAGAAGGGACCATCTCATTGAAACCTATCAAATATTGAAAGCAACACACATCAAAGTTGCTGGTGAACACAGCAGGCCAGGCAGCATCTATGTTCCGTGGGTCTGGAATCCAAAAAGAAGCAGAGAGCTTTGAGACCTTCCTGATGGGGGATGGAAGTATATAGGGACTGGACATCCATGGTGAAAATAAAGCAGTGGGGGCCAGGAAACTTAAAATCATCGAAAGTTTAAGAGCATGAGAAGTGTCACAAACATAGGTAGGAAGGGATTGAACAAGGGGGGACAAAACCGTGTCGAGGTATGCAGAAACGAGTTCGGTGGGGCAGGAGCAAGCTGAGACAATGGATCTGCCAGGACAAGCAGGTTTGTGGATCTTGGGTAGGAGGTAGAAACTGGAATTGCGAGGTGTGGGAACTATAAGGTTGGTAGCAGTGGATGGGAGATCCTCTGAGCGGATAAAGTCGGTGATGGTGTGGGAGACAATGGCCTGGTACTCCTTAGTGGGGTCACGATCGAGGGGTAAATAAGAGGAGGTATCCGCGAGTTGTCTAGGTCTGGATAAAGTGGATGCAGAAAGGATGCTGGGGGAGTCTAGGGCCAGAGGACAGCCTCAGAATTGAGAGAATCCACTTAGAACAGAGATTAGGAAAAATTTCTTTAGTCAGAGGGTGGTGAATCTGTGGAATTCACTGCCACATCGGCTGTGCAGAACATGTTATTGGGTATACTTAAGGCGAAGACAGCGGTGAGGCTAATGTAGATGAACTGAACACACTGATGAGGGAGAGGGAGAAGTGGAGAGTCCGTCATCTTGCCCAACGCCGGCCCCCTAGGCCTGAATCAACGTAGTAGTAAGGCAAAGGGTGATAGGTTCTTGATTAATCAGAGCATCAAAGGTCACAGGGAGAAGACAGGAGAATGGGGTTGAGAGGGTTAATACATCAGTTATGTTGGAATGGTGCGCCTCTGATGGGCCAAATGGCCTAATTCTGCTCCTATGTCCTTTTGTTCTTATGGTCCAAGGTAACTCAAGCGCTTAAATCCCGCACAACTTTAACAACCCCACTGAAGTGGAACGGGTAATTGCACGCCAGCCAGCCTGAGCATAAAGGAGAAGGGACAGTTTTAAACTGCCTCCTGCCCCTCTTCTCAATAATCCAACATTATGCCAAGTCTAGCAGTGAGGCAAAAATTAAGATGCACCAGAGTCTGACCGTCTAGTATTCAGCCAAGAATGGCAGCTGGAAATCTGCGACAAGCTGAACTGAAAGCAGGCAACCAACAGATTGTTCCTAGACCATGTACTTAGCGTGATCAGCATGAGGTAGGTCACGACCTTTAGGGACAAACAAAGAGCCAGAAACAGGTTCATAACCTTTGCAGCCACTCATAATTCAGTTCTCCCTCAGTTCTGAAGCTGGAAGGGTGACTGCAATTGGGAGATCTCAATGAACGTTTCCTCGGTGAGACACCATTCTGGAACATTGGTCATTGCTGAACTTCTGATTGAACAATTGTTTCCGCTATCCTCAACTCTCATCAACCCTCATCCTCCTCTTCCACTCACTTTTACAGCCTGTCCTACTCTGTAATACTTCATTACAACCATCCAGTGATGCTGTATTACAGATGGAATATACAGGTTTCCCCGCCATCCGAAGGTAGAGCGTTCCTATGAAATGGTTCGTAAGCCGGAATGTCGTAAAGCGAAGAAGCAATTACCATTTATTTATATGGGAAAAATTTGTGCTGCTCACAGGCAAGTGTTTAAGCAATGCTGGCGAGAATGCAGTTCCAAATCCAGGGGAGAGCGGCTGCTCGGGGCGCGCGCTGATTTTTTTCGGGGCTGATTTTTCTGCGCACTGTCTTTTTTCGTAACAGTGAAAACACCTTCTGTTAGCGAAAACAGAGAACTAATGTAGGTCTTTCGTAACAGTGAGGTTTCGTAACGCGAATGTTCGAAAAGCGGGGGACACCTGCATACTGTGTGTGGAAAACCGGTTTATGCAGAAGCCTTGACACCAGCAATTTAAAAAAATACCCACCAGCCATGACGCTCCCTATGAACATTCAAATGGGGACCAACCAAAATGTGAGCCTAGAAAACGAACTAGAAGAAAAACATATATGCATCTGATTTTATGTGTAATCCTGCATGAAAGGCTTCTTGTATATATTTTCAAATATTCACAGGCCCATTTCCAGTGGAAGTACCACACATCGCAAATCAGAATGGCTATTTCCCTTGGCATTGGTCTCATTTGCCCATTGTATACAGAAACATCAGCAAAGACACTATACATTTTCTCACTCACAGGAACTAGACCAGAACATTGTGACCTGTGATTTTTGCTCTTCACTCACAGTAACACAGGAGACATAATAGAGAAACTTCTGATTAAATACACAGTAAATTCTGGTTAATTGGGACACATCAGGACCACTATATTTTGGCTCAATTAAGCAGCTACCCTAATGAGCCAAAGTTCCATGGAACTTATTAACAAGGTATACAAAGGGTCCAAAATTGCTCACATTATTGCAAGTGCAGTCCGACCAATGCCTTACTAAGCCTTAGCATGACATCCTTGCTTTTACATTCTAGTCCTCTCAAAATCAATGCAAATATTGCACTTGCCTTCCTTACCAACAACTCAGCCTGCAAGTTAACCTTCAAGGAATCATGCACAAGGACTCCTAAGTTCCTTTGCATCTTTGTTTTTGAATCCCACCCCCCATTTAGAAGATAGTCTATAATCTTTCTACCAAAGTGCTTGGCCATACACTTCCCGACACTATATTCCATTTGCCACTTCTTTGCCCATTCTCCCAATCTGTCTAAGAAATGCTCCTGCCAAATCTCTGCTTCCTCAACACTACTTGCCCCTCCAGCTATCTTCGTATTGTCCACGAACTTGGCCATAGAGGCATTGATTCAGCCATTCAAATCTCTTACATATAATGCAAGCATAAGTGGTCCCAACACTTACAAGTGTGGAACACCACTAGTCACCGACAGCCAACCAGAAAAGGCTCCCCTTATTCCCATTCTTTGGTTGACTGGCAGAAGGCAAACTTCTATCCATGCTAGTATCTTTCTTGTAATACCACGGGCTCTTATCTTGTTAAGCAACCTCATTGGTAGCACCTGTCAGAGGCCTAACAATCCAAGAAAACATCACCACTGACTCTCCTTTGTCTACCTTGCCTGTTATTTCTTCAAAGAATTCCAACAGATTTATCAGGCAAGATTTCCCCTTAAGGAAACCATGCTGACTTTGGCCTATTTTACCATGTGCCTCCAAGAATCCCAACACCGCATCCTTAATAATGTTCACACTGTACACAGATAAATGCAGAAGCTCACACCCAGATATGCAGTACAACAAGTACTCCGATGACACAGTCATCACTTCTAACTCTGATGACTGCATCAATGAAGAAATCAATAAATTTGCTGGATGGTGCACAAACATCTGGACCAGAATCCCAGTAAAACTAAGGAAATAGTAGTAGACTTTAGAAAACCACAGTACACTGTCCCAACCCTGGAAATAAGCGGCCAGTCGATGGAGTGTGTTGGAGAATACAAGTACCTTGGCACAACTATAGACAACAAAATCACCTTTAACACTAATGGTGGGTTGATACTCTTCAAGTGCCAACAACGGCTATTTTTCCTTAGGAAGATGTAGAAACTTCAGTCCAGCCATTGACTTTCCAGACTTTTATAAACATTTTATTGAATCAATATTAACCTACAACATCACGACATGGTTTGGAGCAACGAGCAATATCACTCAACAGAATTGTCGGAATAAGTAGTAAAATCATTGGCCAGGAACAAGCATAACTCAGCAGCCTCCGTAAGAGATGGACAACAAAGACTCAACAAATAGTACAGGACATCACACACACGCTACACTCTCATGCCACCTGGACATCGCTACACATCCCTGACCATCAGCACCAGGAGAGCCTTATCCAGTTTTGTACCTTCCTCCAGTCACCTCCTCAACACCCAATTTTTAATATATAGTATGCATAGCACCTTTGACAGTAAAAACAGCCAGCTTTATTAACTGTATTTGTATTTTAAAATCACATGCATTCATTCCTAGTATTTATTATCTATTGTGAGTGTTTTTATTGTGTTTAACTAAATGTAGTGTGATGTAGTGTGGTGTTGTGTATCTTAAGCTGTGATGTTGTCCTTACCACTGCACCAATGAAGTTGCTCATAGAAAATAAAGTGAATTGAAATGGGAATTGTAATAATGGACAACCATTGAAGGCAGGCTAACTAGCCTACAATTTCCCTTCTTCTGCTTCCTTCCCTTCTTAAAGAGTTAAGTGACACTTGCAATGAGTGACCTATGGCATTGGTATGTCACCAAAGGCTTGCAAATTTCTATAGACATACCATGGAGAGTGTTCAGTCTGGTACGGAGGGACCACTGCACAGGATTGAAAAAAAGCTGCAGAAAGTTGTAAACTCAGCCAGTTCCATCATGGGCATTAGCCTCCTCAGCATCAAAGACACCTTCAAAAGCAGCATCTATCATTCAGGACCCCCAGCACCCAGGATGTGCCCTTTTCACATTGCTACCATCAAGGCGGTGGTACAGGAGCCTGAAGAAACACGCTCAATGTTTCAACAACAGCTTTTTTGCCTCCACCATCAGATTTCTGAATGGACAATGAACACTTCCTCAGTATTTCTTCCCTCTTTTTTGCACTAATTTAATTTTTTAGTCTATATGCTTTATAGTAATAAAAACTATAAATTGCAATGTACTGCGGCTGCAAAGCAACAAATTTCACGACACATGCCACTGATGATAAACCTGATTCTGATTCAGAGTCCATTAACAGGAATCCACAGTATTTTAAAATACTGCAGCTGGATCAACCATGTTGTTTTAAATGACTCTCCCATAGCGATTGCCCTTTTCAGACACACATGCTGGTCTATGCATTCTGTTCTCCTCACTGTGATCCCATTAATCATTGCGACAGCACTTCAGTAAGAGTGCAGGCTGCTCCACAGACCCAACGCTGAAAACTTTAATCTTCCCACCTCCACAACAATATGAATGAGACAGCAGCTGTCAAACAGTCACCATTTGTGAACACACAAGTACACTGTAGCCATTGTAAGCAAGGGAAACCTACAACCCTAATTCCATGAAACAATGATGCCCAATTTTACTTATTGTTTAGTTTAAGGACTAAATTTTAACCCAGCAAAAAAAAACAGGATGAACTACAAGTTCTAACTCATAATTTTAACTAGCAGAATAAATGCACAACAGCTCACATCAAAATAGAGTTATACAGTCTTTCAACATTAAAAAAACGGCCCTTTGGCCCAACTCCTTCAGGCTAACTGTGCTGCCCATTAATTTAGTCCCATCTGTGCATGTTTGGCCCCTAGGCCTCTCAGACTCTTGAACAGTTGAACAAGTAAACAGTTATAGCACTAAAATATGACAAGTTGAATTGTTAATACTGAGCACCAGTTGGAAGCACAGGGAGAACTATGGCCATCAACTATTTCCTTTGTAGGGCGCTTCCAGCTACACATGTTAATCCCTTCACTGATACGATGATAATCACACCTCATATCAGAAGCATGTCTGCAATGCTTTGGAACTATAAGGGGCCTCTGAGCTCTCCAAGTGCAACTTTATATCCCTAGCCTTTCTTCCCCACCCTGGAACTAAACTAAAATTATCTCCAGGTCTCTTCATACCTCAAGATTCAAATCCTGGGATTAATGATTTCGCACCTCCTCACACATCATCAAATTTGTGATGACTTCTTTTGATTATCAAGGTTCCTTGCTGATAGGAAAAAGCCACTGCTCAAAATACATCCGAGTACATTGTCAACTTTACTGACTTGGCTTTTTATCAACTGGATGGTTACAGTTAAGATCAATATCTGCCATTGCTCGATACTACATTGTTCATAGACTTATCACATAGTTCTATGAAAAGTTATCCAGATATCCCACCTCTCCCGGAAGTTGTGGGAGTCTCCCGCATATGTATAGTGGCTCCCTGATGCCCGCAAATTATATACAATATCACGGAAATCAATTTTTTTGAGAGCAAGTGAGAGAAAGCGAGAGCAAGCGAGAGAGAAAGTGAGAGAGAGAGAGCGAGAGAGAAAGCGAGAGAGCGCGCAAGCGACCACGAGAGAGACAGACAGAGAGCGAGAACGCGCCATGACAGAGTGTTCCAAAAAAAAAGAAAATATAAAACGTACTTCACCCCAGACTACACTAAAGTCTACTCCTGCCTAATAGGGGTCAAAATAATGACAGTGTTGCTCGCTGCACTGTTTGTAACAGTGACTTTTCTATTGCTCATGGTGGGTTAAGACTGTAAAAGACATGTTGAGGTGAGTTTAACGGGTGTCATTCGTTCATTAGCATAGCTAACGTTATTTAAACTAGCTGGCTAGCTGCTATGGAGCTACTCTATTGCAGACATCCCACCTCTCCCGGAAGTCTCCCGCAAATTGATGGTGCTACCTCTCTGAAATCAGTTTTTGCAGGGTGGGATGTCTGAGTTATCCTTCATGCATCTACATTAAAATTAAGCTGATTTCCTCAGCCTGACAACTCCTAAAAGCATGCAGAGAGCTTCTTCTCCTCATGTTATAACAAGAAAATGTATTTCAAAATATTACTAGAAGTTTAAATGCTAGATCATTACAATGCAATTGATCAATTTTTAATTACCATCTCTAAGTCCTATTTCTAATGCATTTTATAAACTGGTTAACTAACCTGTGTTTTGTTCAACATTGACCTTCATTAAAGGGTCTCAAGTGATATTTTCCCAATTTGTTTAAAAGACAAACACATTGATTAATCAAAATAACTTTAGGAGATTCAAATCAGCAAAACATGACTTGGTAGAGAAATGAGGAGACAACACCTCTGGCTACAGCCAATATGTTCACAAGGGAATGTCTGCAAACACCTGGGTGAAAAGCTGTTCTACAACAGGTCTTTGTGTTTTTTTCCAAAAATTAAAACAGGCAAAAACAAAAGGGAAGACTGCCACAAATTGGACTAGCACAGAGTGCGGCATTTTGGGAAGCTAAACCAGGACAGGACTTGTACAAGAAATGGCAGGAGCCATTTCTGCCCCGGACAGCATTGTAGAACTGAGAGAGATCTAGGGGTACAAGTACGTAGTTCCCTTAAAGCGGAACACAGGTAGAAAGGGTGGTAACAAAGGGGTATGGCATGCTTGCTGTTACTAATGGGGCACTGAGTATAAGAGTTGGGATGTCATGTTACAGCAGTATAAGACACTGTAGAGTTCTGGGTGCCTAGCTATAGACAATTAGCTTTATTTGCCATGTGCACATCAAAATATACAGTGAAATGTGTTGTTTGCATCAAATCAAATCAGCTGGGATTGTGCTGGGCAGTAAGCAGGTGTCATCACACTTCTGGTGCAAACAGAGCCTGCCCACTACTCGTTAATCCTAACCTTACATCTTTGGGATATAGGAAGAAACTGGAGCTTCTGGAAGAAACTAGTATGGTCAAGGAAAGAATGTACAAATTCCTTTCAGACAGGAGAAAGAACTGAAACTCCATCTTACAGCTTGTACTGTAAAGCATTGCACTAGTCGCTACGTTACTGTGTCACCTAGAGGATGCCATTAAACTGGAAAGGGTGCAGCAAATATTCACAAGAATGTTATTGAGATTGAAGGGCTTGAGTTATAAAAGGAGAGACTGAGGCTTTTTCTATTCCCCGCAGCACTGGAAGTGGAGAGCAAGCTCAGAGTTACACAACATCATGAAGGCCATAAACAAGGTGAATGACCACAGCTTTATTTCCAGAGTGTGGGTATTAACGCCAGGATGCTATAGGTACAAGTTGGGAGGGGAGAGATTTAAAGAGGACCTTATATACACCCAATGACCTGGGCTCCACAGCTGCCTGTGGCAACGAATTCCACAGATTTACCACCCTCTGGCTAAAGAAATTCCTCCTCACCGCCATTCTAAATGGATGTCCCTCTATTCTGAGGCTTTGCCCTCTGGTCCTAGACTCACCCACTACAGGAAAAATCCTCTCCACATCCACTATCTAGGCCTTTCAATATTCGACAGGTTTCAATGAGATCTCCCTTCATTCTTCTAATTCCAAGTATAGGCAGGTTCAGAGCCATTAAATGATCCTCATACAAAATAACACTTTCATTCCCAGAATCATTCTCGTGAACCTCCTCTCAATCCTCTCCAATGCCAGCACATTTTTTCTTAGATAAGGGGGCCAAAACTGCTCACAATACTCCAAGTGAGACCTCACCAGTTCCCTTTAAAGCCTCAGGTGTTACATCCTTGCTTTTATATTCTAGTCCTCTCGAAATGAATGGTAACAGTGCATTTGACCTCCTCATCACCAACTCAACTTGCAGAATAACCTTTAGGGAACTCTGCACAAGGACTCCCAAGTCCCTTTGCAGCTTGGATCTTTGAATTTTTTGCCTGTTCAGAAAATAATAGTCTATGCTTTTGTTCCTTCTACCAAAGCACATGACCATACACCTCCCGACACTGTATTCCATTTGCCACTTCTTTGCCTATTCTCCTAATCTGTCCAAGTCCTTCTGCAGCCTCCCTGCTTCCTCAACACTACCTGCCCCTCCACGCATTTTCATATCATCTGCAAACTTGGCCACAAAGCCATCAATTCCATCATCCAAATCATTGACATATAACATAAAAAGAATCATTGCCAACACAGACCTCCATGGAACACCACTAGTCTCCAGCAGAAAATGTTCCTTTTATTCCCAGACTTTGCCCTCCTGCTAATCAGCCAATTCTCTATCCATGCTAGTATCTTTCCTGTAATACCATGGGCTCTGATCTTGTTAAGCAGTCTCATGTGTGGCACCTCATCAAAGGCCTTCTGAAAATTGAGGTACACAACATCGACTAATTTCCTTTGTCTATCCTGCTTGTTATTTCTTCAAAAAATTCCAACAGATTTGTCAGGAACAATTTTCCCTTAAGGAGACCATGCTGACTCTGGCCTATTTCATTATGTTTCCCTGTCTGGAAATCTATGACTCCAAGTGGAAGAATGGCATGATTTCTGTTGTACATTTAATATTTCAGTAATATTCAAGTAATATTGTAAATATTTGTTTGATTAAGCAACCCTTTTTTAAATAATTCTTTACATAAAAATGTAAAAACATGTGAATATATAACTAAGAGGATTGCCTACATCATAACACTACTATATCATACAGATGTGCCTTGCTTAAAGTAAAAACAAAACATGTTATTCCCATCTGTGTTTTTGCTTTTAATTAGCTTTATGTTTTGGAATTACAAAATATAACTGTGGTGACAAGAAATTTTTTTAACAAACTCAAGATTACTTCCTGCCTGTGGAAGCACAGAGAGATGTTCGAGGCAAAAAAAATGCAGCATGTGTCTCTTCCAAAGGAAAAGTGGTTGAGTTAAAAAAGACAGAAAACTGACAAATTCATGGGTTCATACACATTGAGTCGCAGCTGATAATAATTATAAAGTTAAAAAAAGAGCAGATATGGCTGGCTACATTGAATAGATGTGTGTTCAATTGCATAATAGATAACTGGATTTTATATACTGCGCGAATAGAGCAGTATTTTAAAGCAAATAAAATAGCCAATGAGAAATGAGCACCAGTTTTGCTGAGAGCCTTGAATTTTAAGGCATACAATTTACTAAGAGGTTTGACTGCTGCAAACAAACCAGCTGAAATGAGCTTTGCTAATATCGTAGAAGTAAGGCAGGAACATTTTGAAGCTAAATCATTTTTGATTGCAGAACATTTTGGGTTTCATAAGCAAAATCAAAAGTCAACAGAGCACATGGCTGAATTGAAGAAATTGCCCAAACATTGTCAATTCAGTGATGGGCTTAATAGTGAACTGAGAATCTTTAGTTTGTGGAATCTTACAAGAAAGCATTCAAAAACGACTCCTAACTGAAGCATGACTAACATTTAAAACAGCAATTGAAATAGTTGTATCAGTGGAAACAGCAGACAGAGATGCAATTGAGTTGTAGTCAGGAATTTAAGTATGAACAAAATTTCAACATCTAAACAGAAATCTGCCTGGCCAAACATATCATCTTACCATTGTGACAGGGGCTCACATACACCAGACCAATGCAGGTTTAAAGGTGAAACTTACAGAAAATGCAACAAAATAGTACTCATACAAAGAGCATATTGGGCAGACAAACATAACTGGACTGCACAGGGAAGAGAAAAAAATGTTTATAAAGTCTTTGAATCTAATCAAGACTTTCAAACATTGTGGGGACCTTTTCTGAATTATTTTCAAAACCCTTGATTTGCTGTTAAAGCACAAATGATGACTAACAATCTTTTTTTCTACTAATAAGCTTCAGTCTTGGTAGTGGGTTAGATTTTTTTAATATAATAAAACGAATATTTTTCAATGTTATGAACTAATTGACTTGTACGAATATAGGGTAAGGAGTCTTTATATGCCATTTAGTTTAATGTATTGACATATATTTTTTTCCTTACTCTATATTCTTATATATATAAATTAATAAAAAATATTGGAAAGACAAAAAGTCAAGTTACAGCTTCATAAAGAGCACTAATCTGCACGCTGTCAATGAAAAACCTGATAATGATGAGAGTGATACAGGACTGAGTAGCCCTTGAGATTTAAATGTGAAAACTAACAATAGGCAAGTGAATGGCAAATAATTAAAATGGAATTACAAACTGGCTCAACTGTTTCAGTCATTCCACAAAATGGGTTTGAACGGCATTTCAAAGGTACTGAAATGAAGCCTGCAGATATCCAACTAAGAACCTATATTGGAAAAAAAGATAACTCCTGTGGGAATGACATTCATATCAGTGAAATACAACAATCAACAAGCCACATTGGGCTTGTATGTGGTAAAAACAGGAGATTCAGCATTGTGGGGATGTGATTGGCTGAGACAGCTACAACTGATTGGCAATCCATCCACCAGTTGCCTACCACATCTCTTGTAATAGGCTCAATTTAAAGTAAATTAAGAAAGGTGCCAGATGATGCCACATCAATCTCCATGCTGTACGCCATGAACCGTTACCCAATAGAGGGCAAACAGATGTTGGTGCCAACTTCTGTCTCTGTTAGGAAAGCATATTGGACAAGAAAAGACCATGCTGCTCAGAAGAATCATGAAAGTGACGAAAGCAGTGGTCTAACTACAACAGTTTTCATAGGAAACACGTCTGAGAAAGCTTCTGATATGTTAATCAGACAGTTACTTGTAAAATATGGTTTGGTTTTAAGCTGGAAGAAAGTTCAACAAGCCTCAAGGAAGTTGCAAGCATTTGGCTTTTGTGAGTATAGAGAATGAGCATCTACTCTGTGAGCATTAAGGTTATTGCAAGAAATCCGAATGGGAGACAAAAAACTGCTTGTCAGAAAGAAAGGAGGCAATGGAGATACAAAATCAGAGGGTTCATCAGATGATGTTGTACATGACGAAACAAAGAGGGGAGATCAGATTGTAAAGGGAACAATAGAAGGATTATTAACAGAATACTCCACTGAACTAAATGCACTTTACCAAGATCAAGATGCACATCCTAGAAAGAAGAAAAAGGTAAAGAAAGAGGAGGGTGACATAAGTGCTATGGAAGTGAAAGAGGACAAAGGAGATCTAATTTCTTGAGAAATTAGCAAATACAGAGATACTCACAAGAAGCTAGAAGAAAAGGCGAGAAAAAGACAAGTTGAAAAGGAGAGAAGAGAAAGAAAGATATGAAAGGGAGAAAGAACATGAGAAAGAGGAAGAGCAGGAGTGGGATTGGGATAGTGAAGATGAGACCATGATAGGGATCCTAAGAGAACCAAGGATACGGAAAGGGATGGAGAGGAGGTAAAGAGAGAGAAAGAAGCTGGGACTGGGAGAGAAGCAAGAATTGAAGTAGATCCAGAGAGAAAAGCTGTGAAAAAGGAGAAGAAAGGTGTCCAGAGCTGACAGAACCACTTCTTGCAGTTTCCGAGTCAACTCCTACCACCAGTGCGGAGGAGACCCCTGAACATGAGATTGTTTTCACAGCCATGTTTCACCTGACAAGCAGATTGACCTCCCTTGTCAGGAAAGAGGTTATCCCATAGAGTAAGAAAGCCTCCATTGCAATTAAATTGTTAGGCCTGAATGGGACAATTCAAGATTTACTATGATGTCTTTATTTTAATTGTATTATATAGTATATTGTGTATAAAGTTGAGATGCATTCTATACCAGTTGGAGTTTATAGCTAAGGAGGGAGAAGTGTTGTGTATTTAATATTTCAGTAGTATTTGAGTAATAATGTATGGTTTGAATAAGCATTCATATTCATTTAAATAATTAATTATGGTTTATATGTAAAAATAAGTGAATTGCATACATCATGACACTACCACGTCATACATATGCACCTCACTTAAAGTAAAAACAAAACTAGACAGGTTATGTCCAGCTCTGTGTTTTAGCTTTCAATTAGTTTTATGTTTTGGTGTTCCAAAAATAACAATTTCAGTCTGGGAACTTATGATAAGGAAACCTTTACAAAATAGTGAACGTGGAAGAAAGCTCTCAGGTATACAGCACATTTGTGATGAAACTGAACGTTTATGGCACTGATTTCATTTGTGGCCATGTTTTAAGTAATTAAAATATCTCTTTTTAATTTCTTTTCTTCAGGGCTTGGTCCGTGCAGACTTCGGTCATCATTTATTGCCCAGTACCTAACTGCCCATGAGAAGATGGTGGTGAACTGCCATGAACTGTGTTCTATTATAAATAATTCCACAATGTTGCCGGATGGGGACAAAATTCCATGAGTGAGACCAAGTAATGATATTATAAAAATGGTTTATTACCGAGTTTTGATAGTGAACAACGTGGAGGGAGACACAAGTGTTAATAATGTTCCCATTTGCCAATTGTAAGCTGCAATCACTTTCCTGATGACTGAGCGTGTGCTGGTAATTTGCCAAATTGAATTTGTCCTGCTCTTGGTAAATCATCATAGTCATCATAGACAATCAACCAACTATTGTCGCTAATCCTACATGTATTAGAGCAACTTTACTAAAGCCGTGCTAATTCTGGAGTCCAGACCTTCACTGGGAATTTGTCCAGTCCAATAACTTTTGCTGTATCCAGTACTCTTAGCTGCTTCGTGATATAATGTGAGGAAGCCAAAGACTGAATTCTGTGATGGAGACATCACATCCACTCAGCAATCTGGTTGAACCTCGTTAACAATGCTTCAATTTTGCCTTTCGCTTTCATATATTATGCCCTACCATTACAGAGGATAGGGAAGTCCTTGGAGCCAATCCCTTGATAGCCGTTTATTTGCCCACCTTTTGATGTGGGAGAACCTTGATCTCTTAGTTATGAACTTTCTTGAATTTGCCATGCTGTTTATACTTAAACTTAGAGAAGAGTCCATTCAAACTCACTGCCTCCCAGGGAATAATCCCAATATTCCCACTCTCCCTCACCTTATCTCTCTACCACTACAATCTACTGTATTTAGCCCATCAACTCCTCTTTGTTTCACTTTGCAACTACCCTGAACTACATGGTCATTTTCAATTAATCACCTTTGGAGAAGAAAATGGAGAACATGACAGAAACTCACACAGCGAACTCCCCGGGTTGGGATCAAGCACAAGTGACTGGAGCTGGGAAGGATGTATGTGTCTCTGTACAGGAGCTTCAGGAGGCTGGCACCTCACTTTACTTTCCCCCCACCGAGCCCTTCTGTACTATCTACTAAACCAGGGTTGGTCCTGTGGTAAACCATGTATATATGTTGTAACTCGGTTACCTGTCTGGACACACCCCTCTGCTGACTGCCCCTGTGATTCCTCCCAGAGTCCTGTATAAAGGTGCTCGCCTTGCCCCTCCCCCTCAGTCCGGGGGCAGACACTCACTGTGGAGGTCGTATTGTACAGCGAATAAAAGCCTTTCAGTATTTTACCAAACCTCAGTCTTTTGGAGTAATTGAAGGTGCTTCAATTTTATTCGCTGTACGTTTTAAAACATGGAACAGGCCCTGAGACCAGAAAAATTAGACCTCGATCCGCAAATGCCTGACGCTGGAAACGCTTTCGAACTCTGGCTGGCCTGCTTCGAAGCGTATCTAGAGGAGATTAAAACGACCGACCCCGTAGCGAAGCGCAGAGTTCTAGTCTCCAGGGTCAGTCCACAGGTTTATTCGCTGATCAGAGACCAGCCGAACTACGACGGCGCGATAAACGCACTCAAAAGACAATACCTGCGGCCGATAAACAGCGTCTATGCTCGGCATCGCTTAGCGACACGGCAACAACGGTTCAGGGAATCGAGTGCTGAGTTTGTCCGGGCCCTACAGACACTCGTGCGGGTCTGAAATTGCCAGGAGCTGACGGCGGCGCAGCATGCAGAACTCCTAGTGAGAGACGCCTTCGTTACGGGGACCAGGTCAGTGTACGTGCGCCAGCGGCTGCTGGAAAAAGCTGATCTTACCCTACGTTCGGCAATCGAGCTGGCTGATACGTTGGAGGCCGCTCTGCATAACTCCGAGGCTCTCCAGGAACACGATCCCCCAATGGCCTCGTGGGTGCCGCAGACCCTGCAACCCGCTGGCGAATCGACCTCGGCTGCCGCCAGTCGTGAGTCCGCGAAGTGCTACTTCTGCGGACTGGAGAAGCACCCCCGGAAACGCTGCGCGGCCCGACAAGCTACTTGTTCCAGCTGCGGAAAGAAGGGCCACTTCGCCAAGGTCTGTAAGTCAAAACTTCGAGCGGGATCAAGCAGTGCTGCGTGCGAGACGTGGGGGTCGCCATCTTCCCTGCACACTGCCACCATGTGCGAGACATGGGGGCGGCCATCTTGGTCGGTGCCACCTCCCACCGCCTACGACCAACGGGTGCTCACGGGCCACTCCACCGCGCCGGACCAAGACAGCAACCCCACCCTGGCTTCCGTGACCCTCGACCAAAGCGCTCCCCACCAGCTCGCAAGGTCAATGATGGACATCCTGGTGGAGGGGCACAGGACAAGCTGCCTGTTTGACACAGGCAGCACGGAGAGTTTTATCCACCCGGCCACGGTGCAGCATTGTGGACTCATGATACGGCCAGTAAGTCGGAGGGTCACCATGGCCTCCGGGTCGCATACAATAGACATCCGGGGGGGTTGTGTAGCAACGCTAGTGGTGCAGGGCACAGAATATCGGGACTTTACGTTACTGGTCTTGCCTCAACTGTGTGCCCCTGTGCTGTTGGGGTTGGACTTCCAGAGCCACCTGAAAAGTGTGACAATGAAGTATGATGGGCCCTCCCGCCAATTACTGTCATAAATCCCCTGTTTTGTAGAGATATGTCACGTACCCCACTACTCACCACACACACACACCGACCCGCGCATCCCACCCAACATCATGCCAACTGCCGCACTACCGACACCACTTGCGGCCTCTCCACCCTCAGGATCCCTCCCCCACCGCTGTTCGCCAACCTGACCCCCGACTGTAAACCTGTGGCAACTAAAAGCAGGAGGTACAGTGCGGGGGACAGAGCTTTCATTAAGTCGGAGGTGCAGCGGCTGCTCAGGGAGGGGGTCATTGAGGCAAGCACAAGTCCTTGGAGGGAGCAGGTGGCGGTTGTTCGGAACGGGGAGAAGAATAGGATGGTCGTGGACTATAGCCAGACCATCAATAGGTTCACACAGCTCAACACGTACCCTCTACCCCGCATCGCGGATATGGTCAATCAGCCGGGAGGACCGCCCTTACACTGCCTTCGAGGCGAACGGCAGGCTTTATCAATTCCTGCGCGTCCCCTTTGGTGTCACGAATGGTGTATCTGTCTTCCAGAGGGCAATGGACCGGATAGTGGACCAGTGCCAACTGAAGGCCACGTTCCCATATCTGGATAACATCACCATCTGCGGTCACGACCAGCAGGATCACGACAACAACCTCCAAAAATTTCTCCAAGCGGCCAAATCTTTCAACCTCACCTATAACAAGGACAAGTGTGTATTTGGGACCACCCGACTTGCTATCCTTGGGTGTGTCGTGGAGAATGGAGTCATTGGCCCTGACCCTGACCGTATGTGCCCCTTGTTGGAACTCCCTCTTCCCAATACCCTCAGAGCCCTCAAAAGGTGCCTGGGCTTCTTTTCATATTACGCCCAATGGGTCTCTAACTATGTAGACAAGGCCCGCCCCCTGGTCAAGTCCACCACATTCCCCCTCTCTGCCGAGGCCCACGCGGCCTTCAACCGCATAAAAGGGGACATTGCCAAAGCAGCAATGCATGCGGTGGATGAGGCCATTCCCTTCCAAGTAGAGAGTGACGCCTCCGACTTTGCGCTGGCTGCTACCCTCAACCAGGCAGGAAGACCAGTGGCGTTCTTCTCCCGTACCCTTCAAGGCCCTGAAATTCGGCACTCTGCGGTAGAGAAAGAGGCCCAGGCCATAGTGGAAGCTATAAGGCACTGGAGGCACTATCTTGCCGGCAAAAGGTTCACCCTGCTAACTGACCAGCGCTCAGTCGCATTCATGTTTAATAATCAGCAGCAGAGCAAAATCAAAAATGATAAAATTCTGAGGTGGAGAATCGAACTCTCCACCTACAACTATGACATCATGTACAGGCCTGGGAAGCTCAACGAGCCCTCCGATGCCCTATCCCGGGGAACATGCGCCAGCGCACAGATCGACCGGCTATACGCCCTACATGTAGACCTTTGCCACCCGGGAGTCACCCGGCTTTTCCACTTCGTGAAAGCCCAGAACCTGCCTTACTCCCTTGAGGAGATCAGGATGATGACCAGGGACTGCCAAGTCTGCGCAGAGTGCAAACCGCTCTTCTACCGACCCGAAAAGGCACCACTCATCAAGGCCACCCGCCCCTTTGAGTGACTGAGTGTTGACTTTAAGGGCCCCCTTCCCTCCACCGACCGCAATGTGTACTTCCTTAACGTAATTGACGAGTACTCGCGGTTCCCCTTCGCCATCCCCTGCCCCGACACCACAACCACGTCAGTTATAAAAGCCCTGCGCAAGCTCTTCACTCTGTTCGGATACCCATGCTATATCCACAGTGACAGAGGGTCCTCGTTTATGAGTGACGAGCTGTGCCAATATCTACTGGCTAGGGGAATTGCAACCAGTAGGACCACGAGCTATAATCCCCGGGGGAATGGACAGGTAGAGAAGGAGAATGGCACAGTGTGGAAAGCCACACTCTTAGCCCTCAGGTCAAAGGGACTGCTGGTCTCCCGCTGGCAGGAGGTCCTTCCCGAGGCACTCCACTCCATCCGCTCCCTGTTATGCACGGCCACCAATGCCACCCCTCATGAGCGGCTCTTTTCTTTTCCCAGAAAATCGACCACTGGAACCACCCTACCATCTTGGCTGACGTCCCCGGGGCCAGTGCTGCTCTGGAAACATGCGAGGAGCAATAAATATTCCCCGATAGTCGAGAGGGTTCACTTACTTCATGCGAACCCCCAGTATGCCTATGTGGTTTTACCTGATGGGCGGGAGGACACGGTCTCCATCCGTGACCTGACGCCCGCAGGAGCTCCGGGCCCCTACCCTGAACACTCCGTGGTGACTATTGACCCCGTACCCACCAATGTATGTACCTACGAGACACCGTGCACCCCAAACCCTATACAGACACCACACGGCACTCCCATACCGGGCGCGACGCACACGCACGAGGGATTACCGACGCCTAACGTGCTGGCACCTGAAGTCAGGCCGGAGCCAGCACAACCGCCATCGCCGGTGCTACGTAGGTCACAGCGACAGACTCGACCGCTGATAGACTTAACCTGTAAATATACTTCTTGTAAATATTGTCAGTCACTTCACCCCGCGGGACTCTTTTTAAAAAAAGGAGGGGTGAATGTGGTAAACCATGTATATATGTTGTAACTCGATTGCCTGTCTGGACACACCCCTCTGCTGACTGTCCCTGTGGCTCCTCCCACAGAGTCCTGTATAAAGGTGTTCGCCTTGCCCCTCCCCCTCAGTCTGGGGGCAGACACTCACTGTGGAGGTCGTATTGTACAGGGAATAAAAGCCTTTCAGTATTTTACCAAACCTCAGTCTTTTGGAGTAATTGAAGGTGCTTCAGGTCCCCCTGGATTGATGGTCACACTGGGCTGGAGGGTGTAAGGCTATAGATTCTGGTGCTGTGCGTACGTCCTGTTGATGGTCTTCAGCATTTTACAGATCTCTAGTTAAACTATGAAATCTACTGGTTCTGTAGATTTTCACAAATATAACTGTGTGAGGTGGTTTATCTTTAGGAAACGCTGTAACACATTTTATTGAACTCCAAAACCTGAACACCAGAGTGCACTAAAAATCCTTTACATACTTACTTCATCACATCAGACCAGCCTCTTAAAGTGAACCCCAGCTCAATGTTGGTGGTTGTGAATTATGTACGTTTCCACCCTATAGTTCTACCTCGTTTGCCATGACCTGCAGAAGAGAGTGGAGGGGGTTCCTGGTATAAAGACAGATCTCTCCCTCCACAGGGACTGTATGATGGTCATTGTTTAATCAATGCCAGTGGCAAGCAGATGCATCTGTCAGAGGCAGGTTGAAGAAAATGGGGTCAAATAGGTTTATCACTCATTACCCACACCAAATCTAATCCATTAGCTCTGTCCTTCAGGTCTTAGCCAGCTCATCAGGGATGGTGCTACCAAACCTATCTTGGTGATGGCCATTGAAGGCCCAACCAAAAATACATCCAATGCCATTGCCACTTAAAGTGGTTATTCCAGGTGGTGTTCAACTGTGGATTCATCAGCTGAAAGAGGACTGTGGCTTCCAACCAGGAAGAGACTTGCCTTGTCCATACTATAAGACTTCACCTGGTCTAGAGACAATGTCAAGGACACCACGGTCTGTCTCCACACCTCAAAAGCACAAAGTACGTTAGATCCAGTCTATTGATGAGGTATCACATTTGTAGCCTGTTGCTCGAGTCAGAACTCTCAATATTGTCACAAAAAACTATGTGACAATTTATAGAGTCAGGCCCCGAGCAACTGTCTATCACTTTTCAAGATCAATTAGAATGGAAGAAACTTTGCCATATCCAAATTCAGTGTTT
Source organism: Mobula hypostoma (assembly GCF_963921235.1). Lineage (NCBI taxonomy): Eukaryota > Metazoa > Chordata > Chondrichthyes > Myliobatiformes > Myliobatidae > Mobula > Mobula hypostoma. The sequence continues at coordinate 163,855,967 of NC_086101.1, read as the reverse complement.
ACGTTAATGACTCATTGATGGTCCAGTTTCATTATCGACACACACAAAATGCTGGAGGAACTCAGCAATTCAAGCAGCATCTATGGAGGGAAAGGCTTAGACCATTCATCAAGACTTGCTGAATTAACCTATTATACTGGAGGTGTTGCTCAAAATTGCTAGCATCTGCACAAACTTTTGTGCCCCGTTTATTATCACTGTGTTTGAACTTAGAAGTAATGCGACAACTGAATGGCTTGCTAGACTATTTCAGAGAGCATTTCAGAATGAAGTTGGAGTCACATTCAAGCTAACCAGGTAACTAGTATGGATCGCTCGTCTCAAGTTGATGAGTGAGAGGTTCTGCTTCAACAAGTGGAGTTCACCTCCTGAAATGAACTTCTGTTGTAGACTTGCGAGAAAAAGCAGATCTTCTATAAAGAAAAAAAAATCTGAACCATCTTATAGGCAATGCCCTTTATTACATCTCAATGCAGAACGCAAAATCTTCTTTGGGATACAAAAAAAAAAGTGTCAGCCGTAAAATAATTAAATTATTTATGCCAGTTTGCCTCCAATTCCTCTATAAATACATGTCAGATTTTTATATAACTAAATCCCAAGGCTGTTGAGAGATGATCGTTGTATTTCATTTATTTCACTCCACTTGCAAAACTCTGAAGACTGGCCTCCAGCAAGACCTTAAAATACCTTAACAAGGACATTTTGTTCCACATTAATCGCCGTAGTCTCATGTTAGTATGGGAACAAGATTCAGAGGATGAAAGGAACAGCAAAACCTGCAAGTCATTGAGACAGAGCTAGGAAATTGAAAAACATTTTACTTAAAAACTACTCATCCCTTTTTTCATAATTGTTTGAGGAAAACATGAGAGGGTACAGTTTTAAGGTGCTTGGAAGTAGGTACAGAGGAGATGTTGGGGTAAGTTTTTTTTATGCAGAGAGTGGAGAGTGCGTGGAATGGGCTGCCAGCAATGGTGGTGGAGGCGGAAACGATAGGGTCTTTTAAGAGACTCTTGATTAGGTACATGGAGCTTAGAAAAATAGAGGGCTATGGGTAATCACAGGTAATTTCTAAAGTAAGTACATGTTTGGCACAGCAATGTGGGCCGAAGGGCCTGTATTATGCTGTACGTTTTCTATGTTTCTATGAAAAGCCCAACAGTATCACTTGGGATCTGCATTCTATTGAATTGATTCTCAAGGAACTGATTAAAACTGAACAAGTGATGATTTTTATGCTTAACACGGTAACAAAAACTGCACATAAAATTTACATGAACAATATAAACAAAGATTTACATGGGATGTTTTGTGTCCCAAATCCTCATTAATTACCTGTTCAAAAACAGCAATTCAATGGTTAAATAGAATTTGCTACTGTTTGTTGAAAGGGTAAATGTTGACTAAGATACCAGAAATTCTTCTTGACTCTTCTTCAAATATTGCCATGGTTATTTCATACTTACTTCAGCAAAAATAAAGAACTGTTACTTATCATCTGATTCTGAAGACAGCAGCATTGAACTTCACCTGCAAAGCTCACACTTGTGCATTTTATTGTGCAAATTCATATTCTGCTTTGCAAATAAAACAATCACTATACGGTACTGGACAAGTAACGCACACAGATGAACAACAGTAGTGAAGTAGTAGCAGATAGCAACAAAATCAATTAATCACAGTGTTCTGGGTTTGACATCACTATTACAAATATCAATATGGCAAAATATGGTCATGTAACGGAGAATATTTAAATGGTAACAGTCTCTCCACCTCCTCGATGTGCCTAACTGCCTGACTGCTTCAAGTTTTTACATCGCTCATCTACAAAGAAAGTTTATTGCAGCAACTAACAAACTGAGGAGCAAGACTAGATAGCCATTCTAAGGCAGATACAAAACAGAAGCAAACTTTCAGAATCATCATAAAGACAACCCTCCAAAACCATGTGGGAATGATTTTCCCAAGTACGGGTGGCCATCATAGTTGGGTAGTTCAGCAGTCAGCTGAATCATTTAGTGTGCCATTTTACAATTTAATGTACCATTATCAGAGAAAGCAATAACAGCACAACACTGCACTTTCCGCTCAACTTTCGAATCAGAGGTCTGATGCAAACCATCATGGATCACGATGACTATCAGAGAGAACAAGCAGCCTAGGCTCACCCTTATAAAGAGAGGCGCTCCTAAAAACTTTTTCACTTTGAAGGACTGTTTTGGTTCTTGGCAAGTAAGGATTTCAAGTGCAGGTGTTGTAGCTCTTGTGGCTGCAAAGGGAAGAATCTTAGGGAGTGGTTGATGGAGAACAGCAAACCATGGATTTGCAAAGTGGACAGCTCCTTTGGAATGCTGAAGGAGGAGGAGAGGGGAGGGGATGATGTGCCTGATTGTGGAATCTTGTTGAAGGAAGCTAAATTTTAAATAATGATCTGCTGGAGTGGGAAAACCAGACCAGGGGAACTGCTGCCTTGCCGGACCACAGAAACAACACCTAATTTTTAACCTCTTCCCTCCCCAGCTTTTGAGCATCCAAACAGGCCTGCAGGTGAAGCAGTAGTTCAGTTGCACCGCTTTCAATATAGTGTATGGTATTTAGTGCTCATAATGTGATTACCTCATTAGAGAAATCAAATGCAGATTGGGTGGCTACTCCATGTCGTCGTTCTTCCGGCTCTGCAGGAATGATACTCCAAGTTTCTAGTTATCCATGAATTTAATTTCTATCCTGTTCTGTAGGAAAATGGAGGGCTATGCAGGATGAGTTAGATTGATCTTAGAGTAGGTTAAAAAGTCATCACAACATCGTGGGCCAAAGACCCTGTACTGTGCTGTTATGTTCTAGGTTCTATGTTTATGCACTGTTACAACAAGGCCCAAGATACAAAGCACTTTAGTTCTTGGGCAGTGACCACATGCTGGCAACACTCACAACACACTGGAGGAACTCAGCAGGTCGGGCAGCATCCGTGAAAATGATCGGTCGACGTTTTCAGGTCGGAACCTTCGTCAGGACGAGCGATCTTTTCCACGGATGCTGCCTGACCTGCTGAGTTCCTCCAGCGTGTTGTGAGTGTTGCTTTGACCTCAGAATCTGCAGATTATTTTGTGACCACATGCTGGCAGTCTGGCCAGCTATTTCAGCCAGCAGCGATGAATCAGATAGCAACTTTCACAGTGCTCAATCCTCGTGGTTAAGTACATGCAAGACGTGCTTACCCACAGCACACCAAAATTAGATATTTACCCCTTTTATTATTTGTGACTGTGAGGAATCCATTAATGCAAACATCAATAAAGTCAGCTCAGCTACACTCATGGGACCATCTCTGTTTACTCTTCAGGCAACGAAGGCCTCCAAAAGATTGAGTCATTTTTTGGTTATCACTCTCACTCTTCATAATCTCAAGATTAGCTTTTGAGAAACAAGGTGCCTGTGCAATCTTCATCTTGGCACCATTTTAAGTAACTCACCCCAAACTATCTAATGACTTTTGGCAACAGCCATGGTGGAGCAGGGTTACTTTAGGAGATGCAGCCTTGACATCCAGCAGCATATTTTAAACTTACTACACTACATGTGTCTTCTGAAAAGATAGTTATTGTACACAACCAGAGCCCAGATTGCCAATGGCTACAATTAAAAAAGACAAACTTTGCAGAATCTGTACCAAAAATATTTTATAAGGATTTAGATCAGATTAGCGCAAGCCTCATGCACCAGCACATTAGTGCATGCTTTCATGCAAGAATGAATCTCTATGCCAAGGCCTCATTCATTCAATAATTCACTTAGCTGTCATTCTAGTTTATGTGGTCAAGTCTGAAATAAAGCCTGACCTTTCTGATTCAGAGATATGATTGTTATCAGTGAAACAAGGCCAACATTTAAAATGCAAAGGTAAATGATATCAACACTGAGGGGAAGACAAAACACCACATTTCACATCCTAGGCTACTTGTTCCACGATTAACACGGGGATAAATAGGGACAGAAGTGAAATGGGTAGTTGGCCAGATTTCTGCTCCTTCTGCCTTTCATGTTGGGCTTCTGTGTGCTCCTGATGAAGGATCTACGTTCTCAATACCATCCCAACTGCTCTTTCCCCATTTTCAGTAGTCAAATTTCTGTAATATTCCCTAGGGTTACAGGGATGTGTAGTTCTTCAAGGACACCCCAAGCACATGCTTTAATCTCTTCCAAAGAGTCTGTCATCTCATGTCTGGCGTTGGGCGATGCAAAAAAAAGTGGCCCGGCCAATGAGGCTGATAAGGTTAAAGCCCAAATGCTCGAGATGTGGGCTAAGGGAAAGACACTTAATATTGGTTTATTTATCTTTCCAGTGAATTTGGAATATGCTGTAGAGAGGACATTAATGTATTGTCATGGTTGTAGGTAGTCTAGTTCTTTGAAGGGTAAAGATTTCTTTGACCATCAGGCAGCAGTTCCGTGCCAGGTTTGACCTTCAGTCACACTTTTTGTCATTCTAACAAAGCACTGAAGGCCTTTTATCCTCCATGTCTGTCTTTGCTGAAAGGTAACTCTCAAGGTATAAGAAGTGATCCACGTTGTAAGGCCATGCATTACAGATGCAATGGATTGGCAGAGGGCTTTAATCATGAAGACATTGTGGGTATTTTGCATCGGCACCCGTGCTTAAGTAAACGAGTCTCTGTGAGCTTGGAGTCTGTCCTCCAAGCATGTACTGTATGAATATGAGCACTTTAAACAACTGAACCACCAAGGTTGAAGTCACCTTGGTTCTGGAATGTAGTCACCGTAGGTTGAGTCACACTATTCCCTCAGGAAAAAAATAGATGGAGGGATAAAACTCCTGAGTAGTTCCCTTGGTCATCTGATTATTATCAATACCATAGCAAAATAGTAACAGTAAAAGCACGTGCATCAAAAACTCTCAGGTTAAGCTCAAGGTAATCAGTTCCAAAGCCAGAAATAGGAGCAAGAAGCCAGTCATAGAGCCGTCAAGTCCGTTCCACCAAATGGAGAAAATCATTCACTGATCTGCTCTTGACTTCAGCTCTACTATCCTGCCTGTTCCTCATGACCCTCACCACCCCTTGAGAGCAAAGAGTAGATTCATTTTTTTAAAAAATTAAACCTTAATTTCATATATACTTTACTTCCTGAGGTTTTCTTTTCAAAATACATCAAAGATCCAATTTAGACAAAAGACTAAAGTTACAAAGATTTATTTCAGACAAGATCTCCGCAGAAAAAAGCATTATGATACTTGCAGTTACAGTTAGGAGATCAGTCCCAAAACAAACATGCAAGGATGTCTTTTTTTTAAAAAAACTGCAGTTCTGCATGTAGCATTCCCTGTCCTAACAATTCTGAAAAAAACAAAGATTCAGAATTCAAAAAGCAATCAGAAACCCTTTGCAGCAATTTTAAAACTGGATCTGGAAAGTGTCTATTGTTAGAAAGCCTCATTAGCAAATTGTAGAAGGAATTCTTCTCTCGGAGGAGTCTAATTTTTGTCAGTGTTAACATTACTTCATTCCCTAATATGGGATAGGTTTCATTAAAATAACACCTTCAGGGTAATAAAAGGTTTCCATTGAGCTTCACCAGTGTGTGTAATTAGTCAAAGAACTTGTATGCAAAGTTATTACTTTAAACAGCTCACTATGTAAACTGTCTTCCCATCTGTTGCAATTACTTCAGCTATTGTGAGAAACAGTCCCTCAACTGTACAGCACTTTGCATCCAGAAACAATTCGCAACCAATTACATTGAAGTAAAAACAGAAACCGCTGGAAATAATCAGCAGGCCAAACAGAAAAAAAGCGGTAACATTTCAAGTCTCAGACAAAAATCATGTTTATGATGCCCACATTTATTGCCCATTACTAACTGTTCTCACCCTGTCTCTTGCAAAAACGCCATCCCCTTCTCGCAATTCCTCCGTCTCCGCCGCATCTGCTCTCAGGATGAGGCTTTTCATTCTAGGACGAGGGAGATGTCTTCCTTTTTTAAAGAAAGGGGCTTCCCTTCCTCCACTATCAACTCTGCTCTTAAACGCATCTCCCCCATTTCACGTACATCTGCTCTCACTCCATCCTCCCACCACCCCACTAGGAATAGGGCTCCCCGGTCCTCACCTACCACCCCACCAGCCTCCGGGTCCAACATATTATTCTCCGTAACTTCCGCCACCTCCAACGGGATCCCACCACTAAGCACATCTTTCCCTCTCCCTCTCTCTGCATTCCGCAGGGATCGCTCCCTACACAACTCCCTTGTCCATTCATCCCCCCCATCCCTCCCCACTGATCTCCCTCCTGGCACTTATCCGTGTAAGCGGAACAAGTGCTACACATGCCCTTACACTTCCTCCCTTACCACCATTCAGGGCCCCAAACAGTCCTTCCAGGTGAGGCAACACTTCACCTGTGAGTCGACTGGGGTGATATACTGCGTCCGGTGTTCCCGATGTGGCCTTTTATATATCGGCGAGACCCGACGCAGACTGGGAGACCACTTTGCTGAACATCTACGCTCTGTCCGCCAGAGAAAGCAGGATCTCCCAGTGGCCACACATTTTAATTCCACATCCCATTCCCATTCTGACATGTCTACCCAGGACCTCCTCTACTGTAAAGATGAAGCCACACTCAGGTTGGAGGAACAACACCCTATATTCCGTCTGGGTAGCCTCCAACCTGATGGCATGAACATCGACTTCTCTAACTTCCGCTAGGCCCCACCTCCCCCTCGTACCCCATCTGTTGCTTATTTTTATGCACACATACTTTCTCTCACTCTCCTTTTTCTCCCTCTGTCCCTCTGAATATACCTCTTGCCCATCCTCTGGGTCACCCCCCCCCTTGTCTTTCTTCCCGGACCTCCTGTCCCATGATCCTCTCGTATCTCCTTTTGCCTATCACCTGTCCAGCTCTTGGCTCTATCCCTCCCCCTCCTGTCTTCTCCTATCATTTTGGATCTCCCCCTCCCCCTTTCAAATCCCTTACTCACTTTTCCTTCAGTTAGTCCTGACGAAGGGTCTCGGCCTGAAACGTCAACTGCACCTCTTCCTACAGATGCTGCCTGGCCTGCTGCGTTCACCAGCAACTTTGATGTGTGTTACTAACTATTCTCAAAAGGTTTGTGGGAAGGCACCATCTTGAATTGCAGCCATTCTTTTGGTGAAGGTACGTCCCCAAGTACTGTCTGGTTGTACAGCTTGACCTTCACTAATCTGGTTCCTTCGATAGTCTGGCACTGATTATGCTTAATGTGATCCTTCTGTAATTCGGCATTTTCACTAATCCGGCACTCCTCAGGTCCCAATGATGCCGGATTAGTGAAGGTCGACCTGTACTGGGATCTGGGCGCAGAAGAAAAGCAGAAAGAATGGGACCTATTGGCCTGCTACACTGGAAGCTAACAAACAGATGATAGTCAAATGAATGCCTCCTTGTGTCACAACTCAATAAATCCATGACAGAGTAAATGAAGAGAAATAAATACAATTAACCTTTTGATAAAGAAAACTGGTGGAAGATTCAGAGACTTTAGTTTAGCCTGAAATGTTTTTCACCACCTAAACTTCACTGGCAAGAGGTGGTGGTGAATCACCATTTTGAATCACTGCACTCCCACAAAGCACTTATGGGGATAATAATTTTGTTCCAGTGAAGATGAAGGACCAGAGATAAATTTCCAAATAAGAGGTAGTGTCAACTTGGAGGAGAACCTGCGAACTATGGTGGCCCCATGAATCCATCCTTCTTGGTATTAGGGGTTCAAGCCTAAAGTGTGCCTTTGCAGATAATGGAAATATTTGGACTCTCATGGTGAGTAATTTAGTGAGATAACCAGTATCTGTAACAGAAATACTTACAGAAAAAAAAAATAGAATCCAGAGCAGGCTACTAGCCCTTTCTGACTGCTCTGCCATTCGACAAAGTCACATCTGAACTTCTACCTCAACACCACTTTCCTGAACTAACCACATATCACTAAAAAAAAAATCAATTGCCAGAATCAACACATTAAAGAATTAATGTAAAGGGAATTTTCAGTTCCTCAGAATCAAAGTGAAAAGAAATCAACCTTCATGGAGTGCTACTTTAATTCAAGTTTATTGTCATGGCCATACATTCCCAGGATTCCATAAAAGCCATAAACAGAGCTTTTTGCAACTGTAACACAGTGCATTATAAATATGAAGCACAGATTGATATAAACTTAAGTTAACATAAATTATACATGACTTGTATGACAAAATAATTGTAATGACATTAGTGCTTAAAAAGAAAATGTACAATAGAATCTGCAGGCATTTTGTAAGCACTCGATGTCCATAATGAAGACCCTCAATTAAAATATCTTGCCCAGTCCTGCATGTATGTTCCATCCAAACACAACCAGTATTAAATGTTGAGGAAAAAAGTTACTGAATTCTAACTAATTTTATCATTGACCCTCTATGGAATCTCAAATAGTTCCCACACTTGGGTGAAAAAGTATATACAGTGGCATGCAAAAGTTTGGGCACCCCTGGTCAAAATTTCTGTTACTGTGAATAGCTAAGCGAGTAAAAGATGACCTGATTTCCAAAAGGCATAAAGTTAAAGATGACACATTTCTTTGATATTTTAAGCAAGATTACTTTTTTATTTCCATCTTTTACAGTTTCAAAATAACAAAAAAGGAAAAGGGCCCAAAGCAAAAGTTTGGGTACCCTGCATGGTCAGTACTTAGTAACACCCCCTTTGGCAAGTATCACAGCTTGTAAACACTTTTTGGAGCCAGCTAAGTCTTTCAATCCTTGTTTGGAGGATTTTCACCCATTCTTCCTTGCAAAAGGCTTCTAGTTCTGTGAGATTCTTGGGCCGTCTCGCATGCACAGCTCTTTTGAGGTCTATCCACAGATTCTCAATGATGTTTAGGTCAGGGGACTGTGAGGGCCATGGCAAAACCTTCAGATTGCACCTTTTGAGGTAGTCCATTGTGGATTTTGAGGTGTGTTTAGTTCATTATCCTGTTGTTGAAGCCATTCTTTTTTCATCCTCAGCTTTTTTTATACAGACGGTGTGATGTTTGCTTCCAGAATTTGCTGGTATTTAATTAACTTCATTCTTTCCTCTACCTGTGAAATGTTCCCTGCGCCACTGGCTGCAACACAAGCCCAAAACATGATTAATCCACCTCCGTGCTTATCAGTTGGAGAGGTGTTCTTTTCATGAAATTCTGCACCCTTTTTTCTCCAAACATACCTTTGCTCATTGTGGCCACAATGTTCTATTTTAACTTCATCAGTCCACAGGACTTGTTTCCAAAATGCATCAGGCTTGTTTAGATGTTCCTTTGCAAACTTCTGATGCTGAATTTTGTGGTGAGGATGCAGGACAAGTTTTCTTCTGATGACTCTTCCATGAAGGTCATATTTGTGCAGGTGTCGCTGCACAGTAGAGCAGTGTACCACCACTCCAGAGTCTGCTAAATCTTCCTGAATGTCTTTTGCAGTCAAACGGGGGGTTTGATTTGCCTTTCTAGCAATCCTATGAGCAGTTCTCTCAGAAAGTTTTCTTGGTCTTCCAGACCTCAACTTGACCTCCACCGTTCCTGTTAACTGCCATTTCTTAATTACATTACCAACTGAGGAAACGGCTACCTGAAAATGCTTTGCAATCTTCTTATAGACTTCTCCTGCTTTGTGGGCTTCATTTATTTTAATTTTCAGAGTGCTAGGCAGCTGCTTAGAGAAGCCCATGGCTGCTGATTGTTGGGACAAGGTTTGAGGAGTCAGGGTATTTATAAAGCTTCGAAATTTGCATCACCTGGCCTCTCCTAATGATGTCTGTGAACAAGCCATAGCCCTGACAAACTAATTAAGGTCTGAGACCTTGGTAAAAGTTATCTGAGTACTCAAATCTCTTGGGGTGCCCAAACTTTTGCATGGTGCTCCTTTCCTTTTTTTCCACTCTAAAATTGTAGAAAACAAAAATAATGCACTAATCTTGCTTAAAATGTTGAAAAGAATGTTTCATCTTTAACTTTATGGCTTTTGGCGATCAGTTCATCTTCTACTCACTTAACTATTCACAGTAACAGAAATTTTGACCAGGGGTGCCCAAACCTTTGCATGCCACTGTAAACTTGAATGGAGCATCTGGTAACTTTTCACCCAAGTTCACAAACTTGCCCAGTGGAACAGGCAGATGGAACACCTGTTAACTTACTGACTTGGTGTTCATTGTTCACTCATTGCTGAAAGGATTTAGGGGCATCATATTAGATATTCTTAGTGAAACTAAGATACAACAAAACTTTCAGAGCACCAGACTATTAGGCAGTAGCAAGTTCCATTAACTGCAACAATATGAAAGACAATGCAGGAGGTGGTGGTCACACTGCGAGTCTAATTCCCAACCCAGACTACACAACTATCACATATCATGTCCTTGACATTAACTAGTGAAGAATAATAGTACTGCATGGAGTATAATGGCACACTGACATTTAATCCTGCAGAGTCCTCACTGGAAGTAGTTGAAAATGTTACTGAATAAATCAATTTGCACCTCACTGCCATATCACTAAAGTGCCAGATCAGTTCCAACAGAATTAGGTCCGTGTTACATTCAGTACCACAATGCAGCAGTCTTTTGATGCAGTTTTACAAAACATGAGCACCCAAGCAATATCATGCAACACTGAACAATAATCAAAATCCACTTAATGGCATGTCAAATGACTTAATTGAACATTGAGAGCAAACTCTAAACATAAATGTATGTTTATCGGGAATATGCAGTCTGCAGACAACATCCCATCATATTCCAGAAAATGACAGAGATAAAGCAGGCTAAGTTTGAGCTCACAAGAGCAGAAATTGGTGATGAAAGTCACAGCAGCATAAGAAAATCCAATCTTCAGCCAGGGCTGGTCTGCTCCCCCACATCATTAAACATGAGAGAAAGTGGCCTCTCTCTCATCACTGAAACCAACCAACAAATTTTCCACACACAAAATGCTGGATGAACTCAGCAGACCAGGCAGCATCTATGGAAAAGAGTACAGTTGACGTTTTGGGCCAAAACCCTTCAGCAGGACTGGTGAAGAGTTTCGTCGACTGCACTCTTTTCCATAGATGCTGCCTGGCCTGCTGAGTTCCTCCAGCATTCTGCGTGTGTTCCTTGGATTTCCAGCATCTGTAGATCTCTTGTTTGCAATAACTTTCCAGCAGTGAAACAACGATCTGGCCTGGGTGTCACATCCCTTAGACTGTTAAATACAGTGATTATTTTAAGATGAGCTCACGACTCTATCAGAAACTGTGTCTTATTGTTAACTACTCCTACTATTACTACACTGGATGTAACTTGCTTTAGGTTGAACTCACCACCAATAAATGCTTCCTTAATGCCTGCAGTGAAGTGAAAGTGTAATACTCCAAAATACAATTTCAGTAAGCACTAAATACACGAGAGCATCTCTCACATCCTCAGGCCAAAAATAGGCATGCAGACAATGAAACATAGAAAACCTACAGCACAATACAGGCCCTTTGGCCTACAATGCTGTGCCAAACATGTACTTACTTTAGAAATTACCTAGGGTTACCCATAGCCCTCTACTTTTCTAAGCTTCATTAACCTATCCAAGAGTCTCTTAAAAAGACCCTATCATATTCGCCTCCACCACAGTCACCGGCAGCCTATTCCAAGCACTCATCAATCTCTGCATAAGAAACTTACCGCTGATATCTCCTCTGTACCTACTTCCAAGCACCTTAAAACTGTTCCCTCTTGCATTAGTCTTGGGAAAAAACCTCTGACTATCCACATGATCAATGCCTCTCATCATTTTATACACCTCTGTCAGGTCATCTCTCATCCTCCGCCGCTCCAAGGAGAAAAAGCCAAGTTCACCAAACTATTCTCATAAGGCATGCTCCCCAATCCAGGCAACATCTTTGTAAATCTCCTCTGCACCCTTTCTATGGTTACCACATCCTTCCTGTAGCAAGATAACCAGAACTGAGCACAGTACTCCAAGTGGAGTCTGACCAGGGTTCTATATAGCTGCAACATTACCTCTCAGCTCTTGAACTCAATCCCACGATTGATGAAGGCCAGTACACTGCATGCCTTCTTAACCACACCGTATGCCTGCGCAGCAGCTTTGAGTGTCCTATGGGCTCGGACCCTAAGATCCCTCTGGTTGCTATGTTACATACAGACAAAGCAACCGTGTACTCAACTTCCAATAGGACCCGAGACCAGAAACATAGAAACATAGAAAATAGGTGCAGGAGTAGGCCATTCGGCCCTTCGAGCCTGCACCACCATTCAGTATGATCATGGCTGATCATCCAACTCAGAACCCTGTACCAGCCTTCCCTCCATACCCCCTGATCCCTTTAGCCACAAGGGCCATATCTAACTCCCTCTTAAATATAGCCAATGAACTGGCCTCAACTGTTTCCTGTGGCAAAGAATTTCACAGATTCACCACTCTCTGTGTGAAGAAGTTTTTCCTAATCTCGGTCCTAAAAGGCTTCCCCTTTATCCTCAAACTGTGACCCCTCCTTCTGGACTTCCCCAACATTGGGAATAATCTTCCTGCATCTAGCCTGTCCAATCCCTTTAGGATTTTATATGTTTCAATAAGATCCCCCCTCAATCTTCTAAATTCCAACGAGTATAAGCCTAGGCAATCCAGTCTTTCACCATATGAAAGTCCTGCCATCCCAGGAATCAATCTGGTGAACCTTCTTTGTACTCCCTCTATGGCAAGGATGTCTTTCCTTAGATTAGGGGACCAAAACTGCACACAATACTCCAGGTGTGGTCTCACCAAGGCCTTGTACAACTGCAGTAGTACCTCCCTGCTCCTGTACTCGAATCCTCTTGCTATGAATGCCAGCATACCATTCACCTTTTTCACCGCCTGCTGTACCTGCATGCCCACTTTCAATGACTGGTGTATAATGACACCCAGGTCTCGTTGCACCTCCCCTTTTCCTAATCAGCCACCATTCAGATAATAATCTGTTTTCCTGTTTTTGCCACCAAAGTGGATAACCTCACATTTATCCACATTAAATTGCATCTGCCATGAATTTACCCACTCACCTAACCTATCCAAGTCACCCTGCATCCTCCTCACAGCTAACACTGCCGCCCAGCTTCGTGTCATCCGCAAACTTGGTGATGCTGCATTTAATTCCCTCATCCAAGTCATTAATATATATTGTAAACAACTGGGGTCCCACCACTGAGCCTTGCGGTACCCCACTAGTCACTGCCTGCCATTCTGAAAAGGTCCCATTTATTCCTACTCTTTGCTTCCTGTCTGCCAACCAATTCTCTATCCACATCAGTACCTTACCCCCAATACCGTGTGCTTTAAGTTTGCACACTAATCTCCTGTGTGGGACCTTGTCAAAAGCCTTTTGAAAATCCAAATATACCACATCCACTGTTGCTCCTCTATCCACTCTACTATTTACATCCTCAAAAAATTCTATGAGATTCGTCAGACATGATTTTCCTTTCACAAATCCATGCTGACTTTGTCCAATGATTTCACCGCTTTCCAAATGTGTTGTTATCACATCTTTGATAACTGACTCTAGCATTTTCCCCACCACCGATGTTAGGCTAAACGGTCTATAATTCCCCGGTTTCTCTCTCCCTCCTTTTTTAAAAAGTGGGGTTACATTAGCCACCCTCCAGTCCTCAGGAACTAGTCCAGAATCTAAATAGTTTTGAAAAATTATCACTAATGCATCCACTATTTCTTGGGCTACTTCCTTAAGCACTCTGGGATGCAGACCATTTGGCCCTGGGGATTTATCTGCCTTTAATCCCTTCAATTTACCTAACACCACTTCCCTACTAACATGTATTTCCCTCAGTTCCTCCATCTCACTGGACCCTCTGTCCCCTACTATTTCCGGAAGATTATTTATGTCCTCCTTAGTGAAGACAGAACCAAAGTAGTTATTCAATTGGTCTGCCATGTCCTTGCTCCCCATAACCAATTCACCTGTTTCTGTCTGTAGGGGACCTACACTTGTCTTAACCAATCTTTTTCTTTTCACATATCTATAAAAGCTTTTACAGTCAGTTTTTATGTTCCCTGCCAGTTTTCTCTCATAATCTTTTTTCCCTTTCCTAATTAAGCCCTTTGTCCTCCTCTGCTGGACTCTGAATTTCTCCCAGTCCTCAGGTGAGCCACTTTTTCTGGCTAATTTGTATGCTTCTTCTTTGGAATTGATACTATCCCTAATCTCCCTCGTCAGCCATGGGTGCACTACCTTCCTTGATTTATTCTTTTGCCAAACTGGGATGAACAATTGTTGTAGTTCATCCATGCAATCTTTAAATGCTTGCATTTAAATGCATATCCATCATCAACCCTTTAAGTGTCATTTGCCAGTCTATCTTAGCTAATTCACGTCTCATACCTTCAATGTTGCCCTTCTTTAAGTTGAGAACCTTTGTTTCTGAATTAACTATGTCACTCTCCATCTTAATGAAGAATTCCACCATATTATGGTCACTCTTACCCAAGGGGCCTCTCACGACAAGATTGCTAATTAACCCTTCCTCATTGCTCAATACCCAGTCTAGAATAGCCTGCTCTCCAGTTGGTTCCTTGACATGTTGGTTCAAAAAACCATCCCGCATACATTCCAAGAAAACCTCTTCCTCAGCACCCTTATTGAGTTGTCAATTAATTCATAAGTTCTTACCCAACTGTTTCCTTGCACTTGCTTTGGTAAAGCATCAAAAGAAAAGCCACAAGCACCACAGTCTACAACAGAAACAATACAGTTTTTCTGCCAGAAAGCATCAATCTGGTCTGCCATTTATTAAAATAGGCAGCCATAAATCAGGTAACACACAAAATGCTGGTGGAATACAGCAGGCCAGACAGCATCCATAGGAAGAAGCATAGTCAACCATAGTAAAATTACTATCTCTTCTTTCAGTTAGTCCTGACGAAGAGTCTCGGCCCAAAACATCAACTGTGCTTCTTCCTATGGATGCTGTCTGGCCTGCTGCGTTCCACCAGCATTTTGTGTGTTGCTTGAATTTCCAGCATCTGCAGATTTCTTCATGTTTGAGTCATAAATCAGGTTAGTCATTCAGTGCCAGCCACTGTATCCAATCTTTCCAGTAATGTTTGACTGACCAAAGGTAGAAGTATGATATACTAGTTCACGGGTCCTTAGGAAGGATCATAGCATCAAACAAATACTGCAGTTTAATCTCTTTTTAAAGCTTATTATTGCTCAGAAACAATTCATTTGGCTCAATAGTAAACACAAAATACTCTGCAGATGCTGGGGTCAAAGCAACACTCACAACACGCTGGAGGAACTCAGCAGGTCGGACAGCATCCGTGAAATGATCCCCCTCCCCCTCCCTTCCCCTATCCTTATTTCACTCTGCCCCCCTCCCCCAGCTGCCTATCACCTCCCTCATGGTTCCGCCTCCTTCACCCATTGCGTTTTCCTCTATTCCTTCTTCACCTTTCCTGCCTATCTCCTCCCTGCTTCCCCTCCCCTTCATCTTTCCCCTAACTGGTTTTTCACCTGGAACCTTCTCACCCTCCCCCCACTTTCTTTATAGGGCCTCTGCCCCTTCCCTCTTCAGTCCTGACGAAGGGTTCCGGCCTGAAACGTCGACTCATTGTTTCCACGGATGCTGCCCGACCTGCTGAGTTCCTCCAGTGTGTTGTGAATTTGGCTCAATTGTTATGTGTATTAAATGAATGTATTTAGTAGAAGGGACACCATTTATCGATATATGATTGGAAATAATAATACGTCAGTAATAACAAGGTCTCAGGAAGAATGCATTTATTTACTGAGCACCTTGTGAGCCAGCACTGTTTCATTCAGTTGTTAAGTATCAGGTGTGAGACCAGCAACAATGTTCATTTGATTTGGCATATTCCCACAAAAATGCACACACCTTTTTTTAAGTTTATATAAACATGTTCAATGGGCAGCACAGGATTTTCTTTCTACCAATGCATTTAAGGCCATACTGTAAACAAGAGGGCCCAGTTTAAGGAGCAGGTGGATTCTTTCAGGTCCTTGGTTGTTGGCAGAATGGAACCTGTAGAGGTGTTGATTAATTTTGAATCAGTAAACTGTACTTCTAGAAACAAAACAGTAATTCTGGAAGGAAACAGACGATCAACATTTTGGGCTGTGCCCTTCCATCAGGATTGAAAAACAAGTTCTGTAAAATCAATACATTATGTTCACTGGTATGGCAGTGGTCATAGACTATTAAGATATTCATATAAATATTGTATTCACTGAATACCCCAGAACAATAAACAGACCCAAGAGTCACAAGTTCCCTCTCAGGTAAGCACGTGCACACATCTTTTGCTACTAGCGCACAAAGGAATTCAAACTGTGCACAAATAGTTGTCACCCTCCACCTGATTGGCCTGTGAAGTATATTACACGATCGCACACAATCACATTTCCTCTTCTGGATTCTGATGCGGATGGTGTAGACAACGTGGAGCTCAGAATGCCTTCTCTGCAGATATTAGAACTGACTTATTTATACTGTTTTTATTGAAGAAATTATTGATCCACCATGTCGAATTCCAAAGAAGCAAAGGGCATAAACCACAAAAGAACTTATAGTTCACTTAAAGCGGAATGGCTCAATGACACGGTAGAATCTGCTACACTGAAAGCTCATGAGGTCAGGAACGCGCAGCTACGAGAAATGTTTATGTACAATACAGAAACTGGTGTTACCTGTGTGTATTGTTGTAATGCAAAATTTGCTGGAGAATTTGCAAGTGGGAAGAAGTGGAGTGATATTTGGAAATTTGACTTTTTAAAGCACCATTTAGCAAGCAAATCACATACAGACGGTGTGCAAAGGCTCTGGTAAGAAAATCCTTCATTACCTGCTACAGGGCTGCTATGTATGGCTTGTGACAGAGCAGATCAATGAGAGCGAAAACAATCAAACCCAGATGAGATCAAAGTTCTTATTTACAGTTATCTTATTTCTTTTAAATAATGAACAACAAACTGGACTTGGTAGTTTATTATCCTGAGAATAGTTTCAGGTTTACTTCCACTTAAAAATTCAGTACACACATGTAGTTGTCGTCACTTGGGCAAAAAGTTGCATGGGGAGGGCTTGGGAATGAAGGAATTATGAATTAGTTAAGTCAACCACTTCAAATAGGAGAATACCGGAGAGTATACTGGAAGGTAAACTGGACAAACACCTTAAAACAGACAATTGATCAGAGATGGCAAATTTGTAAAAGAATTTTTTTTTTAAATCAACCGATCACTGTTCCACTGCTGACAACTCCAGGAAACTGGTTTGATCCTGACTTTGTGTGCTTACTCTGTGAAGTTTACTTGTTCTCCTTTTGACCTTGCAGTTTCCTGTGCCCCCCCCCACCCAATATCTTTCAGTTCCCTCCCAAAACCAGATGTATATTGGCAGGGAAATTGGCTAGTTAAAATTACCCTTAGCGTGGGAGGAATTGGGGGCATTTGATGAGCACTGGACTATTAGAGAAGAGAATGCTCCCAGAGCCAATGTTGACCTAAATGGACCAATTGGCTTTCTTCTACATCATAATGAAAAATGGAATTGTCTCTTGGCAATACACATCTTGCCTCCATAAAGGATTTGATAAATTATACGTCCAAAGATGCTTGGGGGTGTATGTACATAGATAATTAAAATGCCATAGGTTAGCATAGAAACTACCCGAAAAGCTGGATAGAATGAGTAGAAGTAAATAGATGCTATCCTGAAACTACACAAAGTCCTTAAGAAGTGCAGCACCACACTTTGGAAGAGATTGATTGCAGAGCTCGGTGTTTTTGCTGTTATTTGCTGGTCTGGACTTGGGAATGGAACAAGTTATTTGTCGATTCTTTAGAAGAAAGTAATCTGGTCCTTGGTGAGTGAAACCAGACGTTCTCTCGGATAAAGTAGCTGCCCTTTCCCAGTGCTGCAGTTTCTCCATCTCCTCCAAAACGCTCCTCAGAGTGGTGCATCTCTTAAGTTGAGAATGATGTTCTCCTAAGGGGTTGTCCATTGTCAAGTGTGCTAAGAGGCCAATCCAGGATCCACATATTCTGATGCAATGGGGGCAAGACTTAAATGGTGGCTGTGGTTAGTAGTTGGGTCTTTTGGTTGTTCAGTCTCTCCTTTTGCAGCTGCTGTTTGTTCTCAGTGGCATTGTGGAGGTCATTCGCATGTAGCATAACTCCCACTTGAACAGATTTCTTGCAGGTGTATCTTTTGAGTGCAATGTCCTCCCAGTTTTTAGACATTATGTCCAACTCTCTTTTCAGGCTGATTTTTATGTTATCTTTGGACCATTTCCTTTGTCCATTAGAGGAAGGTTTGTGGAAGCCCACACTATTAAAGCAGGTTTAAGTAGTCCTTATGTCATTTATAGCAGGCTTCAGTGGCCTCACTTTGTTGAGCTAACCTCCAGTCAAACAAAATTTAAAAAGCTGGGCTGGAAAGCAAGCTTGTAAAAACTTACATTGTTACTTTAAAGAGTGCTTTAAATAACGTGTTGCAAGTTGGAAACCATTAATGGTCTGTACTGCGTAATTTTAAACAGTATGCTTTCAAGATTATTTGAAAATTCTTTAATATTGTTACCAAACACTAACTACAAATGAATATAGAATTCAAATATTAAAATTGGACACAATATGACAATGCTCAAATCAAAAATAATAGATTCTTAATTTAGTTTGAAATTCTATTATTCTATTCTCATCTAAGTGAGAATACCAGTTTTTTTTAAAATCATCACTTGTTAATTTAATTTTTGCATTAGTTCATGATCTTCATTAAAATACCTGTAGTTAGAACAGACCTGCTCTTCAGTTGAATTTATTTAGCAAGGAATTCTGAAAGTAGATTAGCACATTAGTTTATGTATTGCTACTTGCAATCCTTTCCCCAGTGTGTGGAGTCTAAAACTAGGTAGAGGGTCCACGTGAGTGGGAGAAACTTAAAGACAATTGGAAGGACAAGGGCTTCACACAGAGGGTGATGATGATTAAGAATGAATTGCCAAAAGCGGTGATATTGGCATTTACAATTAGAACATTTAAAAGTCACTTAGACAGGAACTTGGATTTTTTTTAAAAAAAAGGAGAGGGATGTGGACCTAATGCAGGGTACTGGGGATAGCATAGATAGGTATCTCTGCTGGCATGGGCCAGTTTCCATACCACACAAGTCTATGACTCTAATCAAAACACTATCTTGACTTGCTTTTTTAGAGTGATTCTTCAGCAGTTCATTACAACACAGTCACAAATGTGAGCAATATTGCAGGAAATCAATTATGATAGATCACTCTCTCCTGTGGAGACATTATAGTGAGAGGGCTCAGAGTGATATGGTTTCAAAATTGGTATGATATATAGTAAGCTCTTCTAAAACCAGCAATATCTACAAATAACCATGTATCATTATTTCATAATGAAGCATTTAAGTATTCACCTTTCTATTTAACTGCATTAAATCTATTGTAGTCTTTACTACATATTACAGAGATCAATAGAAAGTAAATAAACAACTATATTAATTTGAAGTAGTGAGTGACTGAGAGAGACATTGTTGCAAGGTGGGAACCATTTGAAAAGAACAGGTCTCGTCAGGAATGAGTTTTATTTGAGCCAATAAAAAGAAGGGAGGTTGAAGTCTAGCGGCCATTGTTGGAATAAGAGGCTTTGGCTCAAAAGGCTTCAGCAGGAACAGGCTTGGTCAAGCACGAACAGAGGTTCTAAGAAGTTTCTAGTTTGTTTTTCTCTCTTTCTTTGTCTATTAGCACATAGTTAGTGTACTGAGAATGGGTCCAGAGCTAGTGGTATGGTCTTTGAGATGTGGGAACTCTGGGGGATCTCAAATCTGTATGAAGTGCATTGAGCTGCAGCTCCTTAAAGATCGTGTTAAGAACCAGGAGCTGCAGTTTGATAACCTTTGGCTCATATGGGAGAATGAGGTGATAGGTAGGAGCTACAGAGAAGTAGTCACCCCTAAGTTGCAGGAGGCAGGTACCCAGATAACTGTCGGAAGAGGAAAGGAAACAGGCAGTCAGTGCAGATTACCCCTGTGGCTGTTCCCCTCAATAATATACCACTTTGGCTACTGTTGGGGGAATGACCTCCAAGGGGAAAGCACTGAATCTGGCCCTGTGGGTCAAAAGGGAAGAGGGGTACAGTAGTGATAGGGGATTCTATAGTTAGAGGAGCAGACAGGAGATTCTGTGGACGTGGAAAAGAAGCCTGGATGGTATGTTGCCTTCTAGGTACCAGGGTCAGAGCTGCCTTTGACTGGGTCCGCAGAGTTCTAAAGGGGGAGGGTGAGCAGCCAGAAGTCATGATACATATTGGTAACAACGACATAGGTAGAAAAGGTCAGTCCTGAAGAGGGAACATAAGGAGTTAAGTAGAAAACTGAAATGCAGGACCTCCAGGATAGTAATCTCTGGACTGCTGCCTGTGCCACATGCCAGTGAGGGTAAGAGTAAGATGATTTAGCAGATGAATGTATGGCTGAGGAATTGGGGCAGGGGGCAGGGCTTCAGATTTCTGGATCATTTGGGATCTCTTCTGGGGAAGATGTAATCTGCACAAAAAGGATTGATTATGCCTGAACCCGAGGGGGACCAATATCTGTGTGGGCAGGTTTGCTAGAGCTGTTGGGGAAGCTTTAAACTAATTTGTCCGGGGGATGGAAACAAGAGTGGTAGGGCAGAAGGTGAGGTAGTTGGAATACAAGCAGGTGCAGTGTGTAGTGAGACTGAGGAAGGACAGGCGAATGATAGGGTAAAATTGCAGTCAGCGGGATGAGTTGAAGTGTAACATGGGGGCAAAAATCAAAAAGGGTGATGAATACAGGACTGAAGGTGTTATATTTGAATGCACACAGTATATGGAATAAGGTAGATGATCTTGTACTGCAGTTAGAGATTAGCAGGCATGACATTCAGAGTTTTACTGAGTCATGGCTAAAAGAAGATCACAGTTGGGAGCTTAATATCCAAGGGTAGGTAGGCAGAGGGGGTAGGGTGGCTCTGATGGTAGAAATGAAATCAAATCCAGAGAAAGATGTGACATAGGATCAGATGATGTAGAAACATTGTGGATAAAATTAAGAAACAGCAAGGATAAAAATACCCTGACGGGAGTTACATATAGGCCTCCGATAGAACCAGGATGTGAAATTCTAATTACAATGGAAGATAGAAAAGGCATGTGAAAAGTACAATGTTGTGATGGTCATGGGGGATTTCAATATGCAGGTATATTGGGAAAATCAGGACTAGTGAGTGGTGTTCTGCTGTGGTTATTGTTGGGACCGTTTCTTTGCTTGTTACAAGTCAATTATTCGGATAATGGAAATGATGGCTTTGAGGGCAAATTTGCAAATGATACAAAGAAAGGTGAAAGGCCAGGTAGTGGGGAGGAAGTAAGGAGTCTGCAGAAGAACTTAGATTGGGAGAACAAGCAAAGAATTGTCAGATTGAATATAGTGTTGGGAAGTGTATGGTCATGCACTTCGGTAGAAGAAATAAAAGTGTAGACTCTTTTCTAAATGGGGAGAAAATTCAAAAATTAGAGGTGCAAAGGGACTTAGGAGTCCTCGTGCAGGATTTCCTAATGGTTAACTTGCAAGCTAAGCTAGTGGTAAGGAAGCCAAATGCAATGTTAGGATTCCTTTACAGAGGACTAGAATAAATAAGAAAAGTAATGTGGAGGCTTTATAAGGTACCAGTCAGACAACATCATGAGTATTGTGAGTTTTTGGGTCCCTTAACTAAAAGATGTGCTGGCAATGGACAAGCTCCAGAGGAGCTACACAAGAATGATTCTGGGAATGAAATGGTTAACATATTAGCAGGATTTGATGCCCCAGGGCTTATACTGGATGGAGTTTAGAAGAATAGGGTTGGGGTTCTCATTGAAACTTATCGAATATTGGAACGGCTACAAACTGTGGCTGTGGGGAAGACGGTTCCTGTAGTGGGTGAATCCAGGACCAAAATGCACAGCTTCTACATAGAGGAACGTCCATTTAGAGCAGGAGGAGGAATTTCCTTAGCCAGAACGTACTGAATTTGTGGAATTCATTGCCACAGATGGCTGTGGAGACCGTCATTGAGTATACTTAAAGCGGAGATTGGAAGGCTGTTGATTAGTCAGGGCGTCAGAGGTTACCGGGAAAAGGCAGAAGAATGGGATTGAGAAGGAAACAATAAATTAGCCATGGCAGAATGGCAGGGTAGACTCGATGGGCCAAATGGCCCAATTCAGCTTCTCTGTCTTATGATCTTATTAATATCAGTATCCTTCACTGTTAAGCAGATGAAATTTATTCACTAGTAAACGCTTCTGTTGAGAATGAAATGTGCAGTTTATTCCACACATAGCATAAACGGCATTATTGAACGTCCAAGAATTTGTTTCTGCCTAGTTTGACATTTACAGCTATTGTACAACTATCACATTTTTTTTGTTGAGTTTCTGCACAACTCAAGAGTATTCTATCAAAACTATTTCTAAATTACAAATATTTAGGAAAATGTATAGAAATAATTTTACTTTTGAGATTGAACAGTAACCTGTTCACGCGATTAAGCAAATTGATTGCTCCCGTTTACCAATTTTTTTGAATATCGCACATTGTTCTGTAAGGCGAATGACGCAGTCGCAAAATTAGCAAATACCTTAATACACATCCTCTTCCAGCCGCGGGAAAAATAGTTTTATTCAATGTTCGATACCTTTCAACCTCCATCCCACCCTTCATTATTTAACAATCTCCCACTAATCCCTTGCACTGCACGGCGCTTCTCTCACCTCCCTGGATGACCCGATGTCCTCATTCATTCTACCCTCACTGGAAAGAAGTCCCCACCGGCTCCAAAGTTTATTTCCACTCCGGATTTGCTTTACTATTCGTCCACACGTGGATAACGACGAAACATTTTTCGTGGGCATGTAATTATGTAGCTTAGGCACTGAGATCAGTTACCTTCAGCCAGTCGGCCACAATTTTAATCCCCTGGAATTTAGATTTCTCCAGAATGATCAACAGTGAACAGTGCACTCCAGCCTTTTCCCTCCCACTTCAGCCAGAACTTTAGGTCCTAGTGTCCGTCTACTTCGCGCTAACTTCTGAAATCGCTAATAATTGCTTTGCGAAGTCATATTATCTCCGTTTATCGTGGTTTAAAGTAGAATGTGTTTAAAATCAATGGAGTCCTTTCGAGGAGACGGAAGGCAAACAGAGTAAAGTATTTCAGTGCAGAAGGACAAATCACTCATTGTGACATCTCAGCTTATAAGGTCATTTCAAAAGACCGTTTAGATGGAAGCATTTACTTTTAAAGGGACAGAGTGGACAAAGTGGGGACGTAATGGTAAATTTATAGAAAATCTTGGTGACACCATACTAGATTATGGAGTGGAATTGTTCTAGTTATTTTATTAAACAATGGGAAGAGGCATGTACCAGAAATGTAGGCTGGGTTTAGTCTTTGAAATTAGAATGCTGAGAGATTACTTACATAGAAAACATAGAAAATAGGTGCAGGAGTAGGCCATTCGGCCCTTCGAGCCTGCACCGCCATTTATTATGATCATGGCTGATCATCCAACTCAGAACCCTGCACCAGCCTTCCCTCCATACCCCCTGATCCCCGTAGCCACAAGGGCCATATCTAACTCCCTCTTAAATATAGCCAATGAACTGGCCTCAACTGTTTCCTGTGGCAGAGAATTCCACAGCTTCACCACTCTCTGTGTGAAGAAGTTTTTCCTAATCTCAGACTTCCCCCTTATCCTCAAACTGTGACCCCTCGTTCTGGACTTCCCCAACATCGGGAACAATCTTCCTGCATCTAGCCTGTCCAATCCCTTTAGGATTTTATACGTTTCAATCAGATCCCCCCTCAATCTTCTAAATTCCAACCAGTACAAGCCCAGTTCATCCAGTCTTTCTTCATATGAAAGTCCTGCCATCCCAGGAATCAATCTGGTGAACCTTCTTTGTACTCCCTCTATGGCAAGGATGTCTTTCCTCAGATTAGGGGACCAAAACTGCACACAATACTCCAGGTGTGGTCTCATCAAGGCCTTGTACAACTGCAGTAGTACCTCCCTGCTCCTGCACTCGAATCCTCTCGCTATAAATGCCAGCATACCATTCACCTTTTTCACCGCCTGCTGTGCCTGCATGCCCACTTTCAATGACTGGTGTATAATGACACCCAGGTCTCATTGCACATCCCCTTTTCCTAATCGGCCACCATTCAGATAATAATCTGTTTTCCTATTTTTGCCACCAAAGTGGATAACTTCACATTTATCCACATTAAATTGCATCTGCCATGAATTTGCCCACTCACCCAACCTATCCAAGTCACCCTGCATCCTCTTAGCATCCTCCTCACAGCTAACACTGCCGCGCAGCTTCGTGTCATCCGCAAACTTGGAGATGCTGCATTTAATTCCCTCATCCAAGTCATTAATATATATTGTAAACAACTGGGGTCCCAGCACTGAGCCTTGCGGTACCCCACTAGTCACTACCTGCCATTCTGAAAAGGTCCCATTTATTCCCACTCTTTGCTTCCTGTCTGCTAACCAATTCTCTATCCACATCAATACCTTACCCCCAATACCGTGTGCTTTAAGTTTGCACACTAATCTCCTGTGTGGGACCTTGTCAAAAGCCTTTTGAAAATCCAAATATACCACATCCACTGGTTCTCCCCTATCCACTCTACTACTTACATCCTCAAAAAATTCTATGAGATTCGTCAGACATGATTTTCCTTTCACAAATCCATGCTGACTTTGTCCAATGATTTCACCGCTTTCCAAATGTGTTGTTATCACATCTTTGATAACTGACTCCAGCAGTTTCCCCACCACCGACGTTAGGCTAACCACTCTATAATTCCCCGGTTTCTCTCTCCCTCCTTTTTTAAAAAGAGGGGTTACATTAGCCATCCTCCAATCCTCAGGAACGAGTCCAGAATCTAATGAGTTTTGAAAAATTATCACTAATGCATCCACTATTTCTTGGGCTACTTCCTTAAGCACTCTGGGATGCAGACCATCTGGCCCTGGGGATTTATCTGCCTTTAATCCCTTCAATTTACCTAACACCACTTCCCTACTAACATGTATTTCGCTCAGTTCCTCCATCTCACTGGACCCTCTGTCCCCTACTATTTCTGGAAGATTATTTATGTCCTCCTTAGTGAAGACAGAACCAAAGTAATTATTCAATTAGTCTGCCATGTCCTTGCTCCCCATAATCAATTCACATGTTTCTGTCTGTAGGGGACCTACATTTGTCTTTACCAGTCTTTTCCTTTTTACATATCTATAAAAGCTTTTACAGTCAGTACAATTATACAATTAGACTTATACAATTATGAGAGATTTGGATACACAGTCCCCATTAGGGAGGAGCAAGATTAAAATTAAATAATTGCCAAGAAATTAAATGAAGAAGACTGGTAATGGAAAGCTGGATAAGCATTTTTTTTTAGTTAGCTTGTTAGTTCGATATTTATTTAGGCCTTTAGTTTTTTTGTGTTGGCACAGTTTGTGTTCTTTTGCACATTAATTTTTGTTGGTTTTGTTTTTTGTGTAGTTTATCATTGACTTTGTTGTATTTACTTGTTATACTGTGAATGCCGACAAGAATCTCATGGTTGTATATGGTGACATATATGCACTTTGATAATAAATGTACTTTGAATTTTTTTCTGAGGGGCAAGGAAAAGAGGAACGCTGCTTGTTTGCCAGTTCATTTATAAATTCCACAATTGGGAAAACAGTGAAAAAATAGAAATTTTTACGAATAGAGTTAGATAAAGAAAGACAAAATGGAGTTTAAGTAGGGCATGAATATGGTCATATGCTGGTTGGATACGTTGCACCTTCTAAGTATTTCTGTGTAATTACAAAACAACCTAGAAGTATCCATTGCAACGCTTCTATTATTTCATAAATCAGCGGCATTATGTTACTTAAAATACATATAAATATCTCCTAGACTTTCAGTGGTTATTCATTTAAAGAGTTGTCAGAATCAGGTTTACTATTACTGGCATATGTCATAAAATTTGTTTTCTGTACGGCAGCAGTACATCGCAATACATAATGGAAAAAATCTGAATTACAGTAAGTATGTCTGTGTATATATACACACACACACACACACACACACACACACACACATATATATATAAAATAAGTAGGCAAAATAGAGAAAAAGTCATGAAATAGCATTTGTGGGTCAATTTCCATTCAGAAATCGGATGGCAGAGGGGAAGAAGCTTTTTCTTGAATCATAAGGTGTGTGCCTTCAAGCTACTGTACCTCCTTTCTGATGGTAGCAATGAGAACAAGACATGACCTGAGTGACGGGGTCTTTAATGATGAATGCCACTTTACTGAGGCATTATGCCTTGAAGATGTCCTGGATACTATGGAGGCTAATGCCCATGATGGAGCTGACTAAGTTCACAACTTTCTGCCGCTTCAATCCAGTGCAGTAGCCCCTTCCCACCCCCACCCATACCAGGCAATGATGCAGCCAGTTAGAAAGGTCTCTGTGGTACATCTGTAGAAATTTGCAAGTGTTTTTTTCAGAAGACAGATGTTCAAAGACAGATGGTTGTAAGTCCTTGGAGATTAAACGCGTTGCAGGAGATCCTGAGCAAAGTGTCCAAGGTTCAGTCAACCTTTGTCACTTCAGCAATTTTCTTCCTTCCATCCTAAGTTTGGAAGCCAGGATGCTGCTGAAGCATACGCTAAGGTAGGTCACACGTAAACAACCTGGACAAAGTCTAACGTAACCTTGGCATTTTCAAGTAGCCCACAATCAACACTTTGAAAGCAAAAAGACATTGTGGGTGTAGGATTGGGTGAGAGGCTAGTTATTCCTGCTCTGAGGGATTCATCTGCCGACTCCCTAATCACAAGGCATAAGTCAGAAGAGTGATAAAATATTCCGACCTGAATAACTGCAGTTCTAACAACACTGGAAACCCTTAATGCACTTTAACGGACAAGTCACTCAAAACTCTAAAGATTTCTTCATTCTTCCAAAAATGCACTCCAGCTGCAGTGTGTAACAATGCATTGCAGTTTCTTATCACAACTCCTCTGAAAGCATCTACCAAGCTTGTGATCTTTACTGTGTAAAGAAAAATACCAGAAAAGCCAAGCAGGAATGCAACCAACTCGATGTTCCCCGCGCCCCCCCGCCAGTCAAACACCACCTGACCTGAACATGCATCAGCATTCTGTCATTGTCACTGGATCTGGGTCCTGGAAAATCTTGAGTTCCACCAGTAAAATGAAAGCAATGGATCAATAAGATGAATCACCATCAATGTCTTAAGGAATAGGCAATAAATGCTAGCTTCGCTGGTGATTCCCGCAATCCAATTAGAAAATGTTTAATGTGGAGGATTGTTGTCAACAGCAAACAAAGCAGTGTTGTCAGATGTTCTTCAGCTTCTCTATCCAAACTGTAGAATTATCGATCCACCAATCACAACTTGATTCATTTTTGTGCTCAGATCTGTCTTTGAAGATAAGGACAATCTTAATATAAGAATTAACTGCTTTTCTCCCTATTTTATTTTCCTTTAGAGTTACAGCACTGTGCAGGCCCTTCCAGCCCAACGAGCCCACGCTGCCCAGTTACACCCCTGTAACCAATTAACCTACCAGCCCCTACATCATTAAAGCCGTGCAATTATGAGGAGAACATACAAACTCCTGACAGCCAGCTGCAAATGTGAACCCACGTCGCAGGTGCTGTAACAGTGTTACGCTAACTGCTACACTACCGTACCGTTTCTATTTCCCCAGGTTTGATTTCAAAACATTTAAAGTGTCCTTATAAAATTAATATTGAATCAGGGAAAGGGACTGTCCAAAATTAATACTTGCAAATAACAATGAGAGAAAAAGGTAATTTCACAGAAGAGTTACAAGAGCCCAGGACTATCTATCCTATCATACTCAACGAGGTAAATAGGAACACTGAATTTACCTAAGTGATAACTTACTGAAGTTTTCTTCGGTAAGAAACATTCCATTAGATTAGAAACTTATTTGTGCCAAATTCTGCTTTTGTAAAAGAAGGAAAGCAGTTAGTTTGATCTATGAAGCCACATCAGGGACAGCAACATTGAGTTGTGTAGGGTGGATCAAGCCTGAAAACAACAGTCTGAATTTCCCATATTGTAGTGGCAAGCACAAGGGTGCCAAATTTTCAATTGACGTGAAGCAAAGATTTAGAAGACTGTGTTATATAATATTTCATCCTCTATTGATATACTATTTGTACTAGGCATTGGGCTTGAATTTTGGGAGTTTTATTCTTGGCTGCAAACAGGAGGAACTTTTTGGTGTTCATGAGTATTTGACAAAATTGGCATTATCAGTGATTTTTTTAAATGTTTTTGATATTAAACCTTACACAGCATTTTGAAGCAATATGTGCCATTCTTAAAGCAGAAGTAAATTCTGCAAATTTAATATTTATTGTTGGTGCAGTTTTATTAATGAAATTAAAATTTAAAAATATATATAGTTGTCAGAATGTGATTTTTAGCTTTATTTATTAAAATGAAAAATTCAAGCTTTATAATAGTGATATTTTACTCTGCCTCTGAAATTAAAACTTTTGAAATTAAATCCTTTTTCCTGGAAATTTTGTTTCATGTTATTTTGAGTATTTTGAGAGGAAAATATTATAATACTGTATTATTTATATTACATATAAATTTATATTTATAATACTGTATTGTAAAATTATTTCAGTATGCTTATTGTATTTCTTCTAAGTAGGTCTAAATAATAGTTTTGACATGATAAGGTCTGAGAATTTCTATTTTCAACATTTCAGTATGAATAAAAAACATTGCTGGCAAACATGGATGAATGTAATAGAAAAAGATATGAAGTCTTCAACACAAATATATATTTAGAATTCTCTTAAAATATACAGTGATGCCTTCAGATGATATATAATTGTAAATATTTAATTTGCTTATGGCAGTAAGGCACTGTTTTCTATTCAGTTGTATAATGTACAATCCTTTAATGCCTTCACCTCCCTGCCTTTATTTCTAAAATCCTTAACAACCTTGCCTAACAAAAAATTAACAATCTAAATTATGAATTGTTTGATTTACCTGTTCTCAATGGCTGCCATGTATCCTGCTTCCTTTTCTGAAATGGTTGTTTAGTGAAACTTAAATAGAACAAATTATGAACCAACACATCAGAGTTAGAAAATTCAGCAACACGCTCTGAACTACCACAGCTTGGTAACAAGACATCCTCTGGAAAACTTCCTTTTGCAAACTTCATTGGTTGGTGTCTCAACCATTTTTCAATCATTAACTTGTATATTTTCACCCCCACACTACAAGTAATTCAGCTTTTTTCTATTAGATATATTTTCTTCCTTAGAATACATGAGTACACCTTTACCCAATTCTATAAATTCGTTTTGGGCATTTGTCAATTATTATTCAGGGTGCTTTTCTTCCCACTTGGACCATTATTCCTAGTCCTTTATTTTATATTGTCATTGAACAGGTCAAAGCAGTGGCCCAATGCCAATATATTAGTCTATATAAATGATTTTCATGGGCTAAGATTGGCCACACAACAAACCTGGCAGTTAAATGAGTTACTAAGTTGTTAATTTGTAGCATTATACCAGTAATTGAGCTGATTAGTATTGGGAAAATGAAGTATACACTTCAATGTCAGTAGCCTGTATCTATAGTTAAAAAGCAACCTTTCTTTTTCATGTGGCCTAATTAACATGGAATCATGCAGCATAGAGAATGCCATGACTCTTTCAAAGGAAGGTCACATTCTCCTCTTCTTTAAAAGCACTGACAAACCTTTTTTTTAAATATTAGCCATTAAGATGGAAGATATGTAACTTTAAAAATGGAAAGTGTGATTATAAAATTGCCAGATCAATGTAATTTTGAGTTTTCTAATAATACTGATAAAGTTTGAAGGTTAACAATGGTCTGGTTTTTGTGTTATTAATAATGATGCTCACAGGATCAGAATTACTATGGAATAACTTGGCCAGGAACTTTAGAGTATGTGCCATTTTGCATGAAAATTCAGCAGGTCCAGGTTCGCCAAGGGATACACTATTACATGACCTTGCCAAATGACCTGGGCTTGAAATACAGTCATGAAACTGTATTTACTCACTAAACATGTCAAAATAAGACATGCTGCAGAAGGTTGTAAATCTTGTCATCTTGGGTACTGGCCTACAAAGTACCCAGGACATCTTCAGGGAATGGTGTCTCAGAAAGGAGCATACATTATTAAGGACCTCCAGCACCCAGGGCATGCCCTTTTCTCACTGTTACCATCAGGTAGGACATACAGAAGCCTGAAGGCACACACTCAGTGATTCAGGAACAGCTTCTTCCCCTCTGCCATCCGATTCCTAAATGGACATTGAACCCTTGGACACTACCTCACTTTTTTAATGTACAGTATTTCTGTTTTTTGCACGCTTTAAAATCTATTCAATATATGTATACAATACTGTAATTGCTTTACTTATTTATTATAATTTTTAATTGATTTATTATTATTATTTCTCTTCCATATTATGTATTCCATTGAACTGCTGCTGCTGTTAACAAATTACATGTCACATGTTGATGATAATTGATTCTGATAAGTTGGGATTGGTGCACTTCGTCACAGATAATTTTGTAATACATGTTAATTGATAATTATCATTAAACAACCTCAGGCTCAGGAAGTAAAATGTTTGAACACGCAGACTCATTTTTTCAAAAATTAATTATTGTTGGCCAATGACTTAGAGAACTCTCTGCTGAATAGAATAAATCTTCTCTCTAATCTTCAAAAACATTGTGGACTAATGTACCCGACTGCAAAATCCAGACCAATACGTTCAATCAGTTATGGAATCCCATATTTCAGTCTGTCTTTTGATACTTCATATAAAAAAAACATTAGCACACAGAAAATAATTTTAATGCACATTTCCAAATAAAGTAAACAAAATGATATATTGTTTCTTTATCAGTCACTGATATCAACAGAACAGAGTTATCGCTAGCAAATGAGACAGAACTCTATTACTTTCTGGGGTATTTATGTTATTATGGGATAAAATAGGATGAAATGTCAACAGGGATTTGAAGATTGCTTTCAGTGCAGGAAATGGGGTGGCTCAACCTGTCTGCATGCGATTGAAGTATTTCTGCCCTGCAATTCTCAATAAAGGGAAAGCAAATTGCTTGAAATGTCATACTTTATTAGAGACCACACACAAATCTTTAGGACTTTGCCTTACTGGAGAAGAGCTACAAATAATATGAACATGACAGGTTTCCCCATTAGGGGGTTGAGAGTAGCTGAAAATCCAAATTGATGGATCATGGTTTGGTACTATTGAAATAGCAGCCATGTGAAGAAAATATCTTGGCCTGATAAATAAATGGTAAATCTAGAGGTACTTGAGGTATGCACTTTGGGGACCAAATGATTTTGAAAAGGATGAGAAACACATGAAATGGTTCTTAAAGAAAACACCCCATTATTCCTTTGGCATTTCACCTCGATAGAATGTTGATAGTTGTCTTATTTTTACTTGTTCTTTTCACTGTCCTTTATCTCATTATCACTCTGTCTCTAAATTTTTTTTTTGTCATTGTTCAGTTTGGGAAAATTAGCAAACTTAACTATTCTGCCTGCAAATCAGCATTTTGAATCAGTGGTTACCAGCTGTAAACCATATTTAACAATTTGTTTTCCTCAGAAATGTACTGAGCTCACAGTCACTCTATGGGTGGCTGAGCCCAGGAAGGTTGGAGTGCATTTTAGTGTAATGTATAGTGCACACTTACTGCAGTGTAGATGGAGTGAGCCTATTAGTCAATAAAGGATATGGGTGAGATCAGGACTCTACATTTAAATAATTAATTAAATTTACTTTGATTAAATTAATGCATAAAATATGAAACCAGGTGAGACAGAAAATTCAAGTGAATATACTTGTAGTTTATGAAGAAATACCTAGAAATTGGGTAAAGAGTTAAAAAAAGGCACATGAGGTATAAAGTGGGAAAAAGTAAAGTTGTTCATTTTGGAAGGAAGAATAGAAGTTTTACTTAAATGGAGAGTAATTGCAGAAAACTGCAGCAAAAAGGGAGTTGGGAACCATTGTACATAAAACACAGAAATGTAGCAGACAGGTGCAGCATCTAATTGGGAAGGTCAATGTAACGTTTGCTTTTAATTCAAAGGGGTTGGAGCATTTAAGTAGGAATGTCTTTCTGCCACTTAGCAAGGCATTATTAAGACTATCGGAGCAGAATTAGTCCACTCAGTCTATCAAATCTGCTCTGCCATTCCATCATGGCTGATTTATTGTCCCTCAAAATCCTATTCTTCTGCTTTCTCCCCATAACCTTTGACTAATCAAGAACCTTTCAACCTCCACTTTAAATATGCTTAATGACTTGACTTCCACAGCTGTTCATGGCAATTAATCCACAGATTCATCACCCTCTGGTGAAAGAAATTCCTCCTCATCACTGTTCTAAAAGGATGTCCCTTTATTCTGAGGTTTACCTCTGGTCCTAGACTCACCTGCTATAAGAAACATCCTCTTCATATCCACTCTATCCAAGCCTTTCAATATTTGATAAGATTCAATGATATACCCACTCCCATTCTTCTAAATTCCGGTGAGTACAGGACCAAAGCTATTAAACACTCCTCATATGTTAAACCTGATCACAGTGAATAGCGATGCTGGCTCGAAGGGCCGAATGGCCTACTCCTGCACCTATTGTCTATTGTTTATTGTCTTTCATTCCCAGAACCATTCTCGTTAATCTCCTCTGGACCATCTTCCATGCCAGAACATCTTTTCTTAATAAAGAGCCTAAAACTGCTCACAATACTCCAGATGTGATCTGAGCAATGCCTTATGAAGCCTCAGCATCACATCCTTGCTCTTATTTTTTTAGTCGTCTTGAAAACAATGCTAGCATTGCAATTGCCTTCCTCACCACTGACTCAGCCTGCAAGTTACCCTTTAGGGAATCTTGGACGAAGACTCCCAAGTCCCTTTGCACCACTGATTTTTGAATTTTCTCCCCGTTTAGAAAATAATTTACACTTTTATTTCTTCTACTAATGTGCATGACCATACACTTCCCTACACTATGTTCCATTTGCCACTTCTTCACCCATTTTTCCAATCTGTCCAAGTTCTTCTGCAGTTTCTGGGCTTCCTCCACATTATTTGCACCTTCAGCTATCTACATATCATCAGCAAACTTGGCCACAAAGCCGTCAATGTTGTCATCCAAATCGTTGACAAATAACATAAAAAGCATTGGTCTCAATACCAACCCCTGCGGAACACCACTAGTCACCCATAGCCAACCAGAACAGGCCCACTTTATTCACACTCTTTGTCGACTGTCAGTCAGCCAATCTTTTATCCATGGTAGCATCTTTCTTGTAATACCATGGGCTTCTATCTTGTTAAGCAGCCTCATGTGTGGCACCTTGTCAATTGCCTTCTAAAAATCCAAGTAAGCAACATCTACTGACTCTCCTTTGACTATTATTGCCTGTTATTTCCTCAGAGAATTCCAACAGATTTATCGGGCATGATTTTCCCTTAAGGAAATCATTCTGACCTTGGGCTACTTTATCAAGCATCTTCAAGTACCCCAGAACCTCAGCCTTAATAATAGACTCCAACATCGTCCCAACCACTGAGGTCAAGCTAACTGGCCTATAATTTCCTTTCTTCTGCTTCGCTCCTGTCTTAGTTACAATTTGACATGTGTAATTTTCCAGTCATCTGGAGACATTCCTGCATCTGGTGACTCTTGAAAGATCATTACTAATGCCTCCACCATCTCTTCAGCCATGTCTTTCAGAACCCTGGGGTGTAGTCTGTAATGTATGGATCTAATTATTTTAGGACAATGACTCACCTTAGCACTAATTATTGACTGATAACTTACACATGTGCATTGATTTGTTGCTCTTTCTGCAAAGTGAATATACAAGTTGGCTTCACCTCCGTGTGTGCCTTTATTTAATTGATACGTAGTTGTACAGACACAACAAATTGGCAACGAGTACGAACCTGAATATCAGCAAATATCACCATCTGCACCAACAGTTACGAGGTATCAGAATTCGGAGGAAGGGAGAGAGGAAAGAGTGAACCAGTTTGGAGAATGCGGTCATTGATGCTAGAAAAGGACATGTGAGTAACAGTACACAGTGAAAGATGCCCAACTAGCAAAGCTAAAGTAAAAATAACGTGATGAGGGCCTTAGTCAGGAAAGTTGATAAATGTGATAGTGCTAATGAGGACTGGTAATTGTATATTGAGTGGGTTGAACCGTATTGTAATGCTAACAACAGGGATGAGGAAAAGAAAGTCTCTACACTTCTTAGCTTAATAGGTGCTAGAACTCAGAATCAGAATCAGGTTTATTATCACCGGCATGTGTCGTGAAATTTGTTAACTTAGCAGCAGCAGTTCAACACAATACATAATATAGAAGAATCAGAAAAAAATAATGACAATAATATATAAATAAATAACAGTATACGTATACTGAATAGATTAAAAATCATGCAAAAAACAGAAATAATATATATTTTTAAAGTGAGGTTGTGTTCACAGGCTTAATGTCCATTTAGGAATCGGATGGCAGAGGGGAAGAAGCTGTTCCTGAACTGCTGAGTGTGTGCCTTCAGGTTTCTGTATCTCCTACCTGAAGGTAACAGTGAGAAAAGGGCATACCCTGGGTGCTGGAGGTGCCTCTCTGATAATGGACGTTGCCTTTTTGAGATGTCCTGGGTACTTTGCAGGCTAGTACTCAAGATGGAGCTGACTAAATTTACAACCCTCTGCAGCTTCTTTCGGTCTTGCATCGATATGTTGAGACCAGGTTAGGTCCTCAGAGATCTTGACACCCAGGAACTTGAAACTGCTCACTCTCTCCACTTCTGATCCATCTATGAGGATTGGTTTGTGTTCCTTTCTCTTGCCCTTCCTGAAGTCCACAATCAGCTCTTTCGTCTTACTGACATTGAGTGCAAGGTTGTTATTGCGACACCACTCCACTAGTTTGTATATCTCACTCCTCTACGCCCTCTCGTCTCCATCTGCGATTCTACCAACAACGGTTGCATCATCAGAAAATTTATAGATGGTATTTGAGCAATACCTAGCCACATAATCATGGGTTTATGAGTACAGCAGTGGGCTAAGCTCACACCCCTGAGGTGCACCAGTATTGATTGTCAGTGAGGAGGAGATATTATTACCAAACCACACAGATTGTGGTCTTCCGGTTAGTAAGTCGAGGATCCATTTGCAGAGGGAGGTACATAGACCCAGGTTCTGTAACTTCTCAATCAGGATCATGGGAATGATGATATTACATGCTGAGCTATAGTCTATGAACTGCATCCTGACATAGGTGTTTGTGTTGTCTAGGTGGTCCAAGGACGTGTGGAGAGCCATGGAGATTGCATCTGCTGTTGACCTATTGTGGTGATAGGCAAATTGCAATGGGTCCAGGTCCTTGCTGAGGCAGGAGTTCAGTCTAGTCATGACCAACCTCTCAAAGCATTTCATCACTGTAGATGTGAGTGCTACCAGGCGATAGTCATTAAGGCAGCTCACATTATTCTTCTCAGGCACTGGTATGCTTGTTGTCTTTTTGAAGCAAGTGGGAACTTCTGCCCGTAGCAGTGAGTGGTTGAAAATGTCCTTGAATACTCCCGCCAGTTCATTGGCACAGGTATTCAGAGCCTTACCAGGTACTCCATTGGGATCTTCTGCCCTGTGAGGGTCTCTTATTAGAGTCTGTTATACAACTTAGTAACCTCTGAAAACCCAGCAAGCAAGACATTCAATTAAATTGTTGCAAGTTTACAAAATCATGAGCCCAAAACCACTAGAAATAGCTGAGAGATTTAGATTTCACAAAAGGAACCAGTCAAAAGAGAAAGCATTCCTGAATACTCCGCAGAACTCTGCAAACTTTCCCAATACTGTGACCTTAGAGATGGACTTTCTGAGGCATTAAAGGACAAGCTTGTATATGGCATGCATAGTCAAAGCACTCAAAAGAGGCTACTGTCAGAAAAAGACTTAACCTTAGAACTAGGACTGACCATTGTAATATTGTTAGAGACTGCAGCAGAACTACAGAAAAAAAGTTTAGAATGTGAAATACACAAAATGTCCCCGAAAGGTGCAAAAAGCCAAAAATGTTATCGATGTGGCAAATCCTCCCATGATGCAAATGATTGTTGGTTCAAAGAAAAAGTTTGCATAAAGTGTCACTGACAAGGCCACTTTTTGACTGTGCAAGTCAGTCAAAAAGCACAACCAAAGTGAAAAATCACACAGAGTGAAAAGTTTCAAACACAAAACTTAACAAAGGCAAAAGATGACTTAATGTGGAACTGAATCAGACAATATAGAGCCTGACAAAGGTGAGCTGTCATGCCTAGAACTGTATAGCATTACTGCAGATTGCAAAATCATATGGATCACAACAGATGTGTCTGATGTAAAACTGAAAATGGAGCTGGATACAGTGTCAGCTTTACCTATAGTTTCAGAGGCTGACTACAACAGACTGTTTTCTAAGCTACCATTGGAAAAGACCTTGGCGACACTAAAGACCTACACAGGTGAAAAAGTGTCTCCCAAAGGCAAACTGAAGTGAATTGTGACATATGGAGGCCAAACACAGCAGTTAGAGCATTGTGTATTGAAAAGTGGAGAGCTAGCACTTTTTGGATGTGAATGGATGAGAAAAATCCACCTGGACTGGCACTCAATCAAAGTTCATAATGTGTCATCAACAGGCAACCACAGCCCAAACAGTAGCACTAAGCTGAGACTGTCACAGCTACTTAATGCTAATGAGAAGGTGTTTGAGAAAGGTATTGGTAAACGCAAAGGCACGAAGGCCAGAATTAATCTGGAGGAAGCATCAAACAAAGATTCCATAAAGCAAGTTCAATACCTTATGCACCACGTCCTAAAGTGGCTGTTGAACTTCAGAACTTGGAGGTGTCCGGTATTCTCTCCAAGGTGGAGTTGAGCAATGGGCCATGCCCATTGTCCTGGTGATTAACAAAGGGAAGACCGGAGCTGTTGGCATATGTGGGGATTTCAAGGTGAGCATCACCCCGGTGCTGTGTACTGTGCAGTATCCCTTGCCATGATTAGAGGACAGTTTTGCATCTTTGGCGGGTGGGGAGAGGTTTTCAAAAATTCATTTGTCACAAGCCTGTCTACAAATGGAGATTGAGGTGTCAAGCAGGAAGTTCCTCACAGTCAACACTCACAAGGGACTATTGCAGCATTATTGTCTCATCTTTGGCATCGCATCAGCCCCAGCGATTTGGCAAAGAGCAATGGACCAAGTGCTCCAGGATATCCCAGGAACCTAACGTTACCTTGATGATATCATCGTTACTGGGAAGAATGATGAAGAGCCTGTCCAGAACCTCGGTAAACTGCTTTTCAGGCTGAGTGAGTATGGTCTACGCGCAAAGGCAGAGAAACGTGAGTTTCCCAAGAATGAAATCTCGTAATGTGGACATGTCATTGACAACCATGGCTTACAAAAGAAGATTAAAGCAGTGCTGCAGGCACCCAACCCAGAAAACGTGTCACAACTCAGGTCATACTTGGGCCTCGTAAACTACTACCACCAGTTTCTCTCAAACATTGCTACAGTGCTGCATCTACTGAACACACTGTTGCAGACAGGAGCAAAGTGAGAATGGTCAGGAAGATGTGAAAGAGCATTAAAGAAAACAAAGAGACTAATAACATCGGATGAACTGCTCACTCATTATGACCCATCTCTGTCTATCAGACTGGCATGCGATGCGTCCCCTTATGGCATTGGTGCTGTTTTGTCAATGCTATGAAAGATGGATCTGAACATCCAATTGCATTTGCTTCAAGATCACTGAAGGTTAATTGTGCATAAGTCGACTGACAGACAAAAGTTTACTCTAGTGACAGTCCACCAGCCCCTTCTGTCCATTTTCAATCCCTATGATGCCTGCTACCCGGTTGCAATGTGGGCAGTTTTCCTAGGAGCCCACTATTATGACATACAGTTCAAGGGTGCCAGACAACACAACAATGCTGATAGCTTGTCATGTCTTTCACTATTGACAACTGATGAAGAAAAGTCTTCATTCTGTTCCATACAGCATTGGTGGACAAGCAGCCGGTAACAAATTCTGAAATACAAAGAGAAATGAGGAATCACCCAACATTGTCAAAGGTCTATGTCCTCACCAAGCAAGGATGGCCAGCTCATGGTAATTCTATGTTTCCAGAGTTCTCATTGAGATAAGGCCAACTGTCTGTATAACAGAGAACCCTGATATGTGGATCAGTTCCCTCTAAACTGCACACCAGAGTGTTAGAGAATCTGCATGAAGATCACCTGGGTACAGGCAAGATGAAGAGTCCTGCCCGAAGCTATGTGCGTTGGCTGGAATAGATAGACAGATTGAAGACTTGACCAAATGCTGTTCCGGATACCACAAATTTTAAAATGCACCGCCACAGGCATATTTACACATGTGGGAGTGACCGTCATCAGAGTGCATATTGACTTGCTGGCCATTCATGAACTCTGTGTTTCTGATTACTGTGGATGCTCATTCAAAGTTGATGGAGATCATTCCAATGAAGTCAACCATATCACGGGGGGGCGTCACGTGATGACGTGGGATTGAGACGTGTAAATCCAGCTCTCCCGTAAAAAATCAGCAAAGTACCATTTAAACAAAGTAAATAAATACTTTCTGAAAACTACTTATAAACTTCGTAAGACTACTCTACGATATGCCTTGTAAACTGCAACAGAAGAAGTCTGTTGTTGTGAAGTCGCCGCGAGATGGGAAGAAAAAGGGCCTACTGCAGCGATGGAGCCTCGGATTCAGGTTGTATCTCCTTCGGAGGAGACGTATTTTATCTCTGGCGTAGAAGAACAGGGAGCAATGGCGGCAGTAGCGGTCTCTCGGAAGAAGATGCCAGAAATACGCATGCGCAAAGAAGGATGCATGCGCAGATCTACACAACTTAAACTTCAAGAGCCAACAACCACTGCAACTGAAAGTGACTCAGAGTCAGAATTGGATTCCGCAGAGAATACAGATGAAGAAGAGGAGGAAGAACTAGAAGAGACTGGAAGTAAAGGAGACGACGGAGACAAAAGAGAGGCTTTATTGCAATTAACGGCTGAACTAAGAAAATTAAGAACAGGGCTTAGAGACGTGAAGATGTGCTATGATAAAGCTATGAAAAGACAGGATAAAATGGATAAGAAACTTCAGAAGATGGAAAGAACAATGGAGCATATTAACGATAGAGTGGAAAAAACAGAAAATGATGTGCTCGTCTGGAACATGGAAAGAAATTGACTCTTGGAGAAAGTGGATGTGTTGGAAAATTTTAGTAGACGTAATAATATTAAAATTGTTGGTCTTAAAGAAGGTATAGAGGGAGATAATCCAATAGAATTTTTTCAAAGATGGATCCCGAAAACCTTGCAAATGAAAGAGGAAGACCGATCAATTGAAATTGAATGGGTACATAGAGCTCTAAGACCAAAACCACAAGATGACCAATATCCACGATCAATTTTAATAAAAATTCTTAAGATTTCAAGACAAAGAAAGGATTCTACAGGCGGCTGCCCAAGCTGCCAAGAAGAGAAAAGGGCCACTGATCATAGAAGGGAAGAAAATTTTTTTCTACCCTGACATAAGTTATGAACTTTTGAAGAGAAGGAAGAAATTTAATCCAGTGAAAAAAGCCCTATGGGATCACAGTTATCAATTTATATTGCGTTATCCTGCAATCTTGAAGATTTTTTTGACTGGTGGAGACAAAAGATTTTTTGAAGATTACCGGAAAGCGGAGGAGTTTGTGCGAGATTCTTTGAATATTCACCAGATACAAGAACAAACCCAGGGGAGCGAGATGGATTGAAGATGAAGACTGGATCAAGGCATAGGCCTGTTGGATTTTTAGGAGGATGAATATATAAATATATTATTAATTATATGAGGGAGGGGAAGAAAGGTTAAAATTTGAGGAATACTAGCTGAGAATAATGACATTAATTTCTTTTTTATATATATACAATTTTTTTGTTACCGGGGAGCTGGAAGAAACACTGACCAATCGCTACGTTATTCATGTGTGCAAACATGGCAATAGCCACGACCCGCAAAATGGAGGGGGGTAGTGTTGTGTATCTTTTCATTCACAACATTAGTGGGGGGGGTATTTTATTTTTTCTTTTTTTGTATCTCATCTATTTTTTTTTTCTTTTTGCCTGGATGATTGGGAGGGAAACACATAGCAACATGGTGAACTATGAGAGTTGAGAAGTTAAGTAATGTTTTAGATATGATAAAGATCTTGGTTCCTTGGGGAAGTAACAAATATATATTAAATTTATTTTTAATCCCATGGAGCATGTGGAATCCTTCCAATATTCAGGTGGTTCTTCTTTTTTTTTCTCTTTTTTTTCCTTTTCTCTTTAGGTAGTAGTATATATTGGGGGGGAGGGTAGATACTTCTTTTCTCTGGTATTTACTTTGAAAACTCAATAAAAATTATATAAAAAAAGTCAACCATATCACAAAAAACTTTCAACTCTCAAGACTACCTTCTCCAGAAATGTCTTACCAGAACAAATTGTGTGTGACAATGGACCACAATACACAACAGAAGAGTTCAAACTGTTCATGAAGAAAAACGGCATCAAGTCAGCACCTCACCACTTAGCAATGAATGGGTGAGCTGAAAGCTTTATCCAAACCTTCAAGAAGTTCATTAAAGCTGTGGACAAGGAGGACATTTCTTTATAGCATAAGGTGGACAATTTCCTTCTTGCATATCGGAAATTTGTTCATGTGACGACAAATCAAACACTTGCAATACCGTTCATGAGCAGGAATCTGAGCTCTTGCATAGATCTCCTGTAACCAGGCCTACGGAGGGAAGTACAGAATAAACAGTTCAGCCAGTCGCCAAGTAGATCAGCAAGCAGCTTTGAGATTGGACAGGAAGTCCTAGCACATGTTTACTGAGAAGACAAGTGGACACCCAGTAGGATAGCTACAAGAACGGGACCGCTGATGTACAGTGGATGTTGGAGATCAGACATGGGATGCCATGTGGACCAGATACTGGATACTCATCTGAAGAACACACCTGAGTCATTTGCATCCAACAAGACGGACACATTACAGTCACCGGATTTGCCTCTCAGTGATGATACTGTCACTGACAGCAATGTGGCATGGGAAATCAAGAATGTTGTCTTAGACAAGACACCTCCCAAACCCGATGCCTCTCCACAGGTCCAGAGGTGCTACCCTGAAAGAAACAGAGCGCCACCCAAAAGACTAAACCTTTAGAACTGTGAAGTTAGTTATGGCCTATTATTGTGAAAGCATGTTGTTAAAAGGAAATTGAATGTTTTGTTACATATGTAGTTTTATGTTACATTAATCTAAAGTGGGAGGAAGTATAATGTGTGGATCTATTTCTTTGAGCGCAATGACTCCCTTTACCACTAATTATTGACGATAACTTAAGCATGAGCATTGATTTGTTGCTCTCTCTGAAAAGAGAATATACAAGTTTACTTCACCTCCAAGTGTGTGCCTTTATTTATTTGATGTGTAGTTGTAAAGACACAGCATAGTCCATCTTGTCCAGGTGACATATCTACCTTCAGACCTTTCATCTTCCCAAGAACCTTCTCCTTATAATAGCAACTACACTTACTTGTGTCCCCTGACACTCAAATTTCTGGCATTCTGCCAGTGTCTTCCACAGTGAAGAATAATACAAAATACTGATTCAATTCATCAGCCACTTCATTGTCTCCCATTACTACCTCTCCGGTGTCATTTTCCAGCAGTCCAATATACACTTTCACCTCTCTTTTACTCTTCATACATCTGAAAAACCTTTTGGTATCTTCTTTTATATTATTGACTTTCTTACCTTCATATTTCATCTTTCCTCTCCTTATAGTTTTTTTTAGTTGCCTTCTGTTAGCTTTTAAAAGCTTCCCAATCCTCTAACTTCCCACGAACATTTCCTATACTTTGCTTTTATGCTGTATTTGACTTTCCTTGTTAGCTACAGTTGTCTTATCCACCCTTTTGAATACTTCTTCATCTTTGGGATGTATCTATCCTGTACCTTCTGAATTGCCCCCAGAAACTCCAGCCACTGCTGTTCTGCCATCATCCTTGATAGTGACCCCTTCCAATTAACTTTAGCTAGCTCCTCTCTCATGCTTCTGTAATCCCCTTTACTCCACTTTAATACTGATACATCTGACTTTAGTTTCTTCCTCTCAAGCTGCAGAGTGAATTCTATCACATTATGATCATTCACTCCTAAGAGTTCCCTTACCTTAAGCTCCATAATCAAATCTGGTTCTTTACACAACACCCAATCCAGAATTGCCTTTCCCCTAATGGGCTCAACCTCAAGCTGCTCTTAAAAGCCATTCTATAAATTCCTTCTCTTGGGATCCAGCACCAACTGGGTTTTCTCGATCTCCCACCATATTGAAACTCTCCGTGACCATCACAACATTGTCCTTCTTACATGTCTTTTCTGTCTCCCACCTCCTGGCCACTGTCCCATCAGGGTCTTTTCACTCTTGCAGTTTCTTAACTCTACCCACAAGGATTCTACATCTTCTGATCCTAAGTCACCTCTTTCTAATGATTTGTTTTCATTTTTTACCAACAGCCACCCCATCCCCTCTGCCTACCTACCTGTCCTTTTGATACGATGTGTATCCTTGAAAGTTAAGCTCCCAGCTATGATCTTCCTTCAGCCATGACTCAATGATGCCCACAATGTCAGACTTGTGAACATCTAACTGCACTACAAGATAATCTACTTTATTCCGTAAACTGTGTGCATTCAAATATGACACCTTCAGTCCTGTATTCATCACCCTTTGCAATTTTGCCACCTCGTTACACTTCAACACATCTACTGACGGCAATTCTGCCCAATCATCTGCCTGTCCTTCCTCACAGTCTCGTTACACAGTGCATCGACTTGCATATCAGTTACCCCACCCTCAGCCCTATCGCTCCATTCTCCATGCCCCAGCCAAGTTAGTTTAAACCCTCCGCAACAACTTTAGCAAACCTGTCTGCAAGGATATTGTCCCGCTCAGGTTCAGGTCCCTCAAGTTCGGGTGTAACCC
This sequence comes from Mobula hypostoma, assembly GCF_963921235.1. Classification (NCBI taxonomy): domain Eukaryota; kingdom Metazoa; phylum Chordata; class Chondrichthyes; order Myliobatiformes; family Myliobatidae; genus Mobula; species Mobula hypostoma. The sequence continues at coordinate 163,812,527 of NC_086101.1, read as the reverse complement.
ATTTTTTTTGTACCGGTCATACCTTCCCCAGAAGGGATTTCAGTAATCTGGAAATCTGAAACCTTGCCCCGTATACCACGCCCTCAGCCACTCATTCATCTGTACTATCATCCTATTCCTGCCTTGACTAGCACGTGGTACTGGGAGTAATCCAGAGATTACTACCTTGGAGACCCTATTCTTCAGCCTCTTCCCTATCTCCGTATACTGACTGTGTGCAGCATCTCTTCCCCCTTTCTACCCATGTCATTGGTACCAATGTGCATCACAACCTCTGGCAGCTCACCCTCCCTTTCTGCAGGCACTCTGAGACATCCTGGACCCTAACACCTGGGAGGCAACACGCCATGCAGGCTTCTGTTTTGCGGCCACAGAACCCGCTGTCCATCTCCCTCACTATCGAGTCTCCTAGCACCATCACTCTGTCTAACTTTACCCTTCCCTGCTGAGCTTCAGAGTGGCCAGAGTGGCACTGGTCCAGCTGCAGCTGTACGCTGATAGGTCATACCCCGGCAGTATTCAAAGGGGAATACTTGTGGCTGAGGGGAATGGCCGCAGGAGAATCCTGCACGAACTGTTTACATCTCCTGGCAGTCATCTATCTACTATCCTAAGCCTGCACCACCTATCTATGAGGTGTTCAGCTTTCCGGATGGTCCTGAGTGCATCCAGCCCCAGTTACAGTTCCTTAACCTTGTTAGTCAGGAGCTGACATTGGGTGCACTTCCTGCGGGTGTACTCATCAGGAATACTGTGAGCGGGTTTGGTTCTCTATCTAAGGAAAGTTAATATTTCATTGGAAGTATGTCAGAGAAGGTTCACCAGGACGATCCAGTGGTTGTCTTACAGAGAAAGGTTAAATGCATTATGACTCGTTCCATTGGGATTTAGAACAATCTCATTCTAAGCAAAAGAAGCTAAGCAGGTATGAGTTGTGAGTTGACAATGGTAGGCTGTGAAATAATATTTAAAGTATGACAGTAAATAAACATAACTAACATTTGAGGAACTGATGAATAGTTTACAACCCTTCTTCATAATCCCATCAACCCTACTGTACCCCTTTAATTCACCAGAAAATCAAATAGGTAATTTGGTAATTTTGTTTATACTGTACTGTTTCCCTACACTATACTGGTGTAGTGAAAAACTTTGATCTGCATATCATCCATACAGATCATTCAATTACAACAGTGCATAGGGTAAGAATAGAACAATTATAACAGAAGCAATGTGTAGATCTGCAGAGAGCAGCTTGCAATGAGTTGCCACAGTCTGGCAACAGGTCTAGCTGTGATGATCCAGAGAGGTTAAGACAGTTTTTGTTCAAAGGAAAAAAGCTTACGTTGTTGCCAGAAAGAGCAATTCGCCTGATGATAGTGGAAATTTCAAATTTCAGCAAAGGAAGGTGAAGGTCAAGAAGGGAAAGTAAAATATGAGAGTAATCCAAGGAACTGTGAAAATAAACTGAAAAACTGTCAACTGATATGTATAAAGGACAAAGGTTCGCTGAGGTTATGCATTTTATATATTTTTTTAGGGTTAGCGGAATCTAGAGATATTGGCAGAAAGCTAGAACAGGCAATTGAATTTGAATCATCAGCCATAATCATATTGAATGGTGGAGCAAGCTTGAGGAGCCAAATGCTCCCATTGAAATATATTCTTCCAAGGTTACGTAGACCACTTACAGATTGAGAGAGAAAAAAATCAGAATAAAGAAACGGCAGAGAAATTATATCTTTTAACAGTCCTACAGCGAAAGAGGATCTGAAATAACTAGTATTAGTTAAAAATGTTTTGGAGAAATTAATAGGACTGAAAGATATTAAATCTGCTGGACCTTATAATTTGAATCCTAAGATTTTGAAAGAGGAGGCTACAGAGCTAGTCTTTGCATTGCCCTCGTTTCATGGATCAGACAGACTGGAAATCAGAAAATAAAACCCCATGATTTAAGAATGGCCACATTGCAGCTGTACATACAACTTCAGTCTGGCCTAATTTGGAGTACTGTGTGAAGCTTGGATTGCCACATCAAAGGAGGCTTTGAAGAAAGTGCAGGGAAGTTTTACCAGGATGTTGCCTGGATTAGAGAGTATTAATTATAAGGAAAAGTTGGGCAAACCAGGATTGCTTTTTCTGGAGCATCAGGGCCAAAGGTTTATAAAATTATGCGAGGCATGGATAGGGCAGATATTCAGTCTTTTTACTGGGATAGAATTGTCAAATACTAGGAGGAACAGCTTTAAGGTGAGTCTGGGAAAGTTTAAAGGAGATGAACATAGCAAGTTTTTAATAAACACTGGAAGTGGTAGGTGCCTGGAATGCATTGCTAGGGTAAGTGATGGAAGCAGATACAAAGGAAATGTTGAAGAGGCATTTAGACAGACAGACACAGGCAAGAATGGAGGCATATGGACCATGTACAAACAGATGTGCAGATTAAATTGGCATTCTGAGTTGTACTATTCTATGATCAATAAATGAGGCATTACAGGCCTATTAGCCTGATATAGGTAGTTGAGAAGAAGATGACATTTATTTTAGATAACAAGTTAACAGGGCATCTGGAAAATAGTAATAGTATTAGACAGAGTCTGGATAGATTTAAATTGGTAATTTACACCTGCCCATTCACCTGCTCACTCACCTCCATTCAGGTCCCCGAACAATCCTTCCAGTTGAGGCAAAACTTCCCCCATGAATCTGTTGGGATTGTCTATTATATCCGGTTCTCCTGATGCACTCTCCTCTACATTGGTGAAACCGCTAAGTTGTGGGACTGCTTTGTCCAGTTCATCCACCCAAAGCAGAATTTCCAGGTTGCCAACCATTTTAATTCCTATTCTCATTTCCATTCTGACATGTTGGTGCATGGCCTCCTCTTGTGCTGTGATGAGACCACACTTAGGGTGGAGGAGTAATACCTCATATTTCATCTGGGTAGTCTCCAACCTGATGGCATGGACATCGATTTTTCTTTCAGGTAATTTTTTTCCCTTCCTCTTCCCTCTTCTTCTATTCCCAACTCTGGCCTGTTACCTCCTCTCGCCTGTCTATCACTGCTCCCCGGTGCCCCCTCCTTCTTCCCTTTCTCCCACTGACCGCTCTCCTCTCCTATCAGATTTCCTTCCAGCCCTTTACCTTTCCCACCCACCTGACTTCACCTATCACCTTCTAGTTATCCTCCTTCCTCTCCCCCACCTTTTCATTCTAACACCTTCCCCCTTTCTTTCCAGTCCTACAGAAGGGTCTTAGCCTGAAACAGCAACTAGTTGTTCATATGCTGCCTGACATGCTGAGTTCCTCGAGCATTTTGTGTGTCTTGCTTTAAATTGGTGAGTTGGTTTATTATTGTCCTGTATACCAAGGTACAGTGAAAAACTTGTTTTACGTGCCGTCCATACAGATCATTTCATTACAATAGTACATTGAGGTAGTACAGGGAAAACAATAACAGAATGTAGAAGGGTTATGGTTACAGAGAAATGCAAACGCATAAGGAGGTTGGTTGTGAGGTCAAGAGTCCATCTTAGTTCTTTTAAGGAGACTTACAGGGGTGGTAGTGGAGGCTGCGAGGGACAATTAAATGACTCTTAGACAGGTACATTGTTGTTTCTCTTTGTGTCATGTGGCGCACCGGACAGCATTTTTGCCATTTCCATTTTTACAAATTTACGTTTTTACAGTTGTCAGCTCAATTTTCAGCCCAGCACGGATGGAAAATGTGCAAGGGGCCGGCCGGATTCGAACTCAGGACCACTTGCCTCAAAGTCCAGTGCTGATGCCACTATACCACCAGCCAGCTGGATAGGTACATGATAAAAGAAAAAATGGAGGGGTATGGGCTATGTGGGAGTGAAGGGTTAGATCAATCATGGAATAAATGAAAGGGTCAGCACAACATCATGGGCTAAAGGGCCTGTACTGTGCTGTACTGTTCGATGAGACTGTTCAATAGGATTATAATAATTGGTAAAAGAAATCACATTTGTCAGATCTGTGAAGATTTTGTTTAGGTTGTGGTCTGTATAATAGAAAAGACAAAATCAGAGGAAGTGGTGTATTTGGACTATTGGAAACTATTAAAGGGTACCATAAAACAGATTGTTAAACAAAATAAGAGCACGTCAGATTGGAGCTACTATATTGATATGGATTTTTGTTATAAATAAGTTGTTCACCTTTGACTTGTAAGCCTATGATTAGTAATGTGCTAGATGGATTGGTGCTGGAAACCCATTTTTCAAAATCAATATCAATAATTTGGATGAGGCAATCAAATAGTATTACATCTAATTTTGCCTATGAAATGAAAACAGGTGTCAGTATGGGTTGTGAAGAAGGATGCAGAGATCCATTAGGGGATACACATGAGTTGAGGAATAAGCAAACATATGGCAGAAAAAAATGTGAGGTCATCAACTTTGGCAAAAAAAAAGAAGTGAGATATGTTTCAGCTGGTGAAGAATTAAAAGGTGTTGGTATTTAGAGGAACTGGGCCATCTTTATGCACAAGTCATCACGAATTATTGTGCAACTACATCGAGAATTTAGAAAGGAAACTTGTATATTGGCCTTTATTGAAAGAGGATGCGAGTACAAAAGTATTAAAAGTCTCAGTGGGATTATTTAGGCTTTACTGAGACCATACCTGAAATATTGTACATACCTACGAAAGGTTTACCTAAATAAGGAAGGATTAATTTGGACGTAAAGGATGGTGATAGATGTTCACAAGATTAATTCCTAGAATACGGGAGTTGTTCAATAAGGAGAGACTAAGAGGACTGCGCTTAAACTTATACAGTCACAGACTAGAGTTTAGAAAAATGAGTGATGATCTGACTGAAATGCACAGAGTAGAACTTGAGAGACATCACAGTGGTGATGTTTCTCCCAGCTAAGTGTCTAAAACCAGGGGTCACAGTTTCAAAAAAAAGGAGGCAGCTATTTGGTACAGAAATGAGAAAAGTATTTGTCACCTAGAGGGTGAATCCTTCGAATTCCCATTTCAAGTCGTTTGTGAGGCTTACTCACCAAGTACATTCAAGACAGATACAAATGTTTCTGGATATCACGGTAATAAATGAATGCAAGGTAAGTAGAGGAAAATGGTGCTAAGCCAAAAGATCTGCAACTGTCTTATTGACTGGTGGAGCAGAGCAGACACAAATTAAGTTGACTGCTCTTACTTCTATTTGTAATATTATGAGAATGGGTTAGGGAACTAAGACCCTTGGCAGTTAGAAGCTCAGACTTATATGAGCCAATAGGCTGGTCCTGGACTTATTTCATAATTTATTGGCATAATTTACTTATTACTATTTAACTAATTATGGTTTTATTACTATTTATTATTTATGGTGCAACTGTAACGAAAACCAATTTCCCCCGGGATCAATAAAGTATGACTATGACTATGACTATGACTATACAGAAAGAAGAGCGGTGTTCCACAAAGTCATCAGGCAATCAGCTTTTTGGTCTCACCGTTTTAATGAATACTGTGTTATAAGCAGCAGTTTCAGAAATCAAGGGAAGTGTACGCAATATATAGGTGAGTATGTTTGGGACCCTAGAAAATGGGGAATGGGGGTTGAATCTCTTGCCCTTGCATGGGCAGGTATTGTGAGAAGTAGAGCAGGTATGGGTAGAAATGGAGGAGTTGGATGGAAGAGTGCCCGAGTAAATTGTTCCATTAAAATGCTGAGTGGAGATTACATATTAAATCAAATAGGATTCGACAGAAGCTATGAAGGATCTCCTGTTGAATGTAGGTCTGATGGGGTGGAACATGAGGAGGAGAACCCTACTTTGGTTCTGGAAGGGAGGCCAGAATAAGTGAGGCAAAGTAAAGGAGATGGAAATGATGATGATCAAAGGCTCTGCCAACCAATGTGAGCAGGAATTCCTGATTAAGGAAAAGAGAAAACACATCAGGAGCACTGAAATGGAAAAAAAAGATAACATTATAATATGTGCAATAGATTTTAAGAAAATAGAAGAATGGAAAGGAGCCCTTACATGAATTAGTAGGCAGGAGGTGTCGTCTGAATGCATACAAGTCACCAAGGCAACATTTTGGTTAAGTTTATTGTTAGATCTGTTTTTTTTAGAAAAGACTCATAATAACCAAGGTAAGAAGTAAAGTTCAACAAAATCCAAAAAAGATAATCAAATTAGGACATGTTTTGAACAGAAAACATATCTTCGTTAAGCCTTAAAGAAGCTTAATCAAGAAATAGTCACTATTTAAGTTCATTGAAAGCGAACTATCAGATATTGCACAAGAGCATAAAGATGTGAAGGAAATGTAAATTCTTAACTATTATATATATAAAAGTTAACTCTACCAATCTGAAATGATTCAATGTGGTATTAGCATTAAAACTAATTTAGGAATATTTTACTTTCTGAAACTTTTTAACAGATCGTGGCTCATGCTGGGGTATTGCCGTGTGTTGTGACTTCTGCCAAATAAGCAGTGTTCATTGATAAGAATATGCAATGTTTGTTGGCTTGTTATCGGACCAGAGAAACAAGCTGTGAACACGTGACCCAACATCTGCACACACTCACTTCCATTCAAGGTCGATGGATAACTAGCACTAAAGAGAGGAATATTTGAATATTGCTTCACCATCCTCAGTGTTGATTAAGAATAACTAACTCAGCATAAGACAGGTTCAAACTTTCCTGGATTATGTAGTTAAATGTTTTTGCCTTGGGCAAATATCTTGAAAGTCACAGAAGTAAATTTTCCTTTTTAGTGTTGGGAACTAAGACCTCAAAGGATTGTGTGGGACAAGATGGAGTCAGGCCAATTTTTCTAAGATTTATTTGAATGAATGGAAAATCAGAGAAGGTTTATTTTGGCATATATTTTTCCCCACTTTATTTCCCATGTGTGCTTTATTGAGCAAAAAAATAAGAAAACTTTTTTCTGCAATTTTCAAACCTATATATTTGTTGGAGAATATTTTGACAGAATACCGAAAGGTAATTAGTCTTCCAGTAAAATGGAAAGCTACCACTTGGAGAGGTGTGCAGAATCATAATCATATCTACCATTGTCTTTTTGGTGTGGGAGAAACTGTGATACCTCATAAATTTAACCTTGATAGCTGTGTATTTTCCACCCAACCAAAGGCCAGAAATGTAGAGAGTTATGTTTTCTGAAATTCACAATGCATTCAGTTTTGATTAATTCTGCATCTGTATTTCTCTGTACAACAGCCAGAATAGGCTGTGTGGAAAGAGGACCACAAGCAGAAAAGACAGTGCTTTCAGTTTTGTTGCCAAGTAGTCTCAGACTCAAACTGAATCTATAATCTAAATCACAACCGCCTATGTATCCCTGATATGAACATGAAAGTTTAGATTAAGTTTACATAGTTTCGATTACAAACTGGTGGAGGACTAGCAGCCACGTTTGGGAGAGAATAGGCCCTTTCAAGGAACAGTTCAACACAATTACATTCATAAAATGTTGTAAAAAGAAGATAAAAGTAGAAAACATTTGTTAGATCATCTAGAAGTCACTTGAAATCGTAAATAACAGTAAAAGCCACTGGGCTCAAAAAGCCAGTATTCTACATTGCCACTTTCTACCTTAAATTATTGTAGCCTGTCAATATATATTTTATTCCATTTCCCTTCTGTGTCAATTAAGCATTCTCCCTTAATGTTTCTGCTATTTGCCTAACTGCACCTTGTTTTTTTTTGTAATTTTTTTTGTTGAATTTCATCATCAAACAAACATTTCCATAAGATGTATTTCAGATACTGTACATATATATCATATAATCATATTTGTCACGAATCTCCACATAATATTTATCTGAGGTATACACTTACAGAAAGGAGAGGAAAGAAAGAACAATCAAAAGAAGAAAACTATGTACAGAGCAGGGAGTGATTTTTTTTTACAACACATTCGTTGGCTTGTGAGAATAAAATCAGGCCTATGAAGTGTTATGTAGTTAAACCATTTTTTCCAGTATGAATAAAATTGTTCCAACTTATGATTAACAGATGCTGTTATCTTCTCCATTTCGTAAATGTCCATTGTAATTTCCATCCATACATTTAAAGTTGAGCTCTCCTGAGATAACCATTTCCTGGTAAGGGTCTTTTTACCAGCCACCAGCAGTACATTCATTAAATATTTATCTCTTTTCAACCATTCTTGAGGTGTATACCCAAAATATATGGTCTTACTCTCTAAGGGTATTTCAAATTTGAAGATGCCTTGTAGGGCATTATGTATCCCACTCCAATAGTCTTTAATAATGGGGCATTCCCAGAAAATACGATAGTGGTTTGCATTTTGATTTCCACAATTTCTCCAGCAAGCAGGGGAGTTACTATTATAATGAGATTTCTGAGAGGGTGTGATAAAATATCTTATCAAGTTTTTCCACCTGAACTCCCTCCATTTCTGTGAACTGGTACACTTCCATTGATACCTCCATATTATTATCCAGTCTTCCTCAGATATTATTATCCCTCCTTCCTTCTCCCATTTTGAATTAATGTATGAAGTCGAATGTGTTTTAAGATTTGACAAACCCTTATAAACTCTTGAAATTATTCTACTACCATTGTCTGAATTATATGCCTTTCCAAATAGCTCTATCAGACATGTACTGGCCTTGGTTACATTTTTAACCGTCCTATTAACATACTGTCGCATCTGTAAATACTAGTAAAAGTCTTGTTTTTCTAATAAGTGTTTCTCTTTGAGCATTTCAAAACTGAAGAGCGTTCCTTCTTTCATTATATTGCAAATAGCTGTTATTCCTTTAGCTGTCCAGTCCTTAAATCTAGCATCCAGTTTATTCAGCTGTCACGTGACCAGCAACAATGAATATAGAAGTGAGTCAGGTTTTATAAACAAATAAACATTTATTAAACTCTGCTCAAAATTAGTAAGAAGATAAACAAATGAAAACCTTAACCTGAAGTAAACTGCTATGCGGCCAATTAACAAACCGCCAAACTCAGTACTAGTTCTTAAAGCGGTAAATGCGAACACAGTTTTAAAGTGGTAAATTAGAACATAGTTCTTAGAATGGTAAATTTGAAAGTCCAAGAGATTTATACAGTCAATTAGGAGAGACTTTCCTGAAGTAAAGAATTCCTCGAAGACTCGACATTACTGCCGATCCCAGCCGGAACCTGCCTTGTCCGCAGGATTCATGACGACAGAAATAAAACGGTTTGAAGGCACTGACCTTTTTCCTCCATAGACTAGATACTGCACAACCTTTCCTGCTGCTTTTAGCAGAGGTTATCTCATGCAGATCACTCTTACTTGAACAAATTCAATAATGGTTGATCCTCTCCAAAACCACCGAACGACTCCTTCAGGTTCCCGTCTTCACTCTCTAATACTACTGAAAAGATACATCAACAAACCTGGCAGCGATTGGTGAAACTACCAGCGCAACACTTTTGTACCTTACAATAGAAAGTAAAACTCCATTTTAAAACGAAACTGCACCTTAAAAAAATACGCAGCAATACGGAGTAACTGACGAACTAAACTTAAAACTCCACTGGGAAAACTAACTGCGTCATCAGGGGTCTACCCTTATATATACCTGTCGAGAACAGGTCATCACCTGACCTCACATTGGTGGGAAAATTTACATCATGTGACCTCCGCAAGACCATTACATCATCCTCATAAGACAGTAACAAGATACCCATGAGGTATGTAACATGGCGTAAAATCCAAGTCATATGCACACCATTTAAGAATTACAATGTCTCTCTCTAGTTTATATTCTTTTATAATAATTTTCCATATTTAAAGAGTCCATTTCACGCACGGGTTGTCAATATTATTTATGTAACTTTGTAGGTTGTTATCAGCCGAAATTGCCTGTATGGGGATGGAAAGTATCCTCTCCTCAATGTTTTTCCATTGAGCACCATATGATGGGTTGCATCAGCATGTCATGGCTCTCAACTGTGCTGAAAAATAATAATCTCTAAGAGAAGGTAGGCCCCATCCCCCCTTTTCCTTGGCTAATTGCAAAGTTTTGAGATGAACCCTAGGCCTTTTACCTTGCCATCTATATCTTGATAGCATCTTGTTCCATTCATTGAATTGATTTTGGTTAATCTCTATTGGTAGGGTCTGAAAGAGATATAGTAGTCTGGGCAGTATATTCATTTTAATAGATTCAATCCTTGAACTGAGACCAAGAAAAGGAATTAGGTTCCATCTTGTTATATCTTCCCTAATTTTTTTATATATAGGCTGATAATCGCATTCTGAAAATTTTGCCAAATCTTTTGGCATAATGATGCCCAAATATTTGATGGATTCTGTTTGCCATGCCTAAGGATATCTACCTGCAATTTCTCTTGGTGGGCTATAGTTATATGAAAGTAGTTGGGTTTTATCTATGTTGATCTTGTATCCTGATAATTGGCCATATTGTTCAAAGGATTGCATCAATTTAGGTAAAGAGTATGTTGGTTGCCCTAGGTAGATCAAAATGTCATCCGCATAACAGGCCAATTTATGCTCTGTCCCCTTAATAGTAATTCCGCTGATATCTTCATTTTGTCTGATGTATTGAACTAATGGTTCCAGATATAGTACGAAGAGTAGCGGTGACCATGCACAACCCTGTCTTGTGTCCCTTTCTGGGGTAAAACTATTAGGTAAATATCCATTGATTTTAATCCTGGCAGTAGGATTGTCGTATAGTGCCTGTATAGTTTTAATAATTGTGTCATGTAGACCAAATCTATGTAAAACTCTGTAAAGAAAATTCCAATTAACCAAATCAAATACCTTTTCAGCATCCAGGCTTATCACTATTGCTTCAATTTCATTTTTTAAAAATATGATCCATAATGTGAAGTTTCCTTCATATATTGTCTTGTGTTTGGCGTTGTTGTATAAAACCTGTCTAATCATTATGTATCAGTGTGGGTAGAAACTCTTCTATTCATTTGACCATGATGGAAGTAAATATTCTATAATCCACATTAAGGACAGCTATTGGTCTAAATGACCCACATTCCATTTTATCCTTGCCTTCTCTTGGTATAGCTGAGATTATCGCCTCCTCCCAGCTGGGTGGCATTTGTGCCTTTCTTAGGGTTCAGTGTGGGGAGTAAAACAGGAATTAACTCACTTCTAAACTCCTTATACCACTCTGCCGTATATCCATCTGATCCTGGTGACTTGCTTAATTTAAGCCTATTAATTGCTGTTTTTAGTTCAGCATCAGTTATGTCGGCAGTCATCGTTCTATTTTGTTCTTTGCTTAAAGTGGGTAACTCTAAAGAATTCAGGAAGGTCTCAACTGGGGTTATGCTTCCCGCTGGAACTTTGGAATATAGAGTTTTGTAAAACATTTCAAAAGCTTCTTGAATTTCACTTAGCTTATTTTTATCACTTTTGTTCTTGGACCCCTTATTTTATGAATTGTATTTTCTGCCATCTTTTTTTTCAGTTTCCACGCCAGTAGTTTCATAGATTTAGATCCACTTTCATAGTGTCTCTATTTCAGAAACATTAAATTTTTTCTAAATTCTTGTGTAGCCAAACTATTAATTTCATTCCTAATTTTTAAAATTTCCTCCAGTGTGTCCTGTGCCAGAATCAACTTGTGTTTTTTTTCTAGTTCCTTCAGCTTATTTTGTAATTCCTCTAATGTTCTATTCCTTATTTTTTTCTTATATGAGGATACCGCTATAATTTTCCCTCTTAAGACAGCCTTCAGAGTATCCCATAGAATGGGAGGTGAAACCTCTCCATTATCATTGAATTCTAAGTAAAGACCAATTTCTTTTTTAATTTGTTCCTTAAAGTAGGGAAAATTGAGTAGACTTGAATTTAGTTTCCAAATAGTATTCTTTGGTTGTAGGTCAAAATCAACAGATAAATATATAGGTGTATTGTCACTTACGTCTACTGTCCCAATTCCACAGGTGATTATTTTGTCTCTATCTTTTCCAAATGTTGCGAAATAGTCTATTCTTATATATACAGAATGGGGGGCAGAATAATGAGTGTAATCCCTTCTGTTGGGGAAAAGGTCCCTCCATATATCAATTAGACCAACATCCTTAAAAAGAGTGTTAACTTTCTTATGTAAGGACCTTGTTTCATAAGTTTTTCTATTGGAAGAGTCTAACTTTGGTTGTAATTGTAAATTTAAGTCTCCCCCACATGTCAAGAGACCTTCTGTTTCTGTTACCATAATATTAGCATTTTTCTGGAAGAAACTAATAGCACTTCCTGGGGGTGAGCATATATTCAATAAAGTAACTGGATTTCCATCTATATTGCCCCTTACCAGAATATATCTGCCCTCCTTATCTCCCATTTCGAATACTTTTTCAAAATTTAGCGTATTTGAGATGAGAATAGTAACTCCTCTTCTATGTCCTGATTTATATGAGGAGAAAAACAAATTAGTGAAGCCCATTCTCCTTAATTTTCCATGCTCATTATCACTTAAGTGAGTTTCCTGTAAATACTACATGGGCTTGTTCTTTTTTCATTCTTGATAGAATTTTACTGCGCTTGACTGGATTCAACAGCCCATTGACATTTAAAGAAATGAATCTTACTTTGTCCTTAGCGATGTTTATTTATCTGTTAGTATATCATTGAAATTTACAGAATATAACTTAATTGATCTACTCCCTGAACAAATAGGGGCCAAGAAAAGCGAATAATTAAAAAAAAAGGTAACAAAGTAAGTTAAAAAAACTATGTCCATTACACAGAAATGATTTCCCTGTGTATTCCTCC